>NC_057716.1:114028661-114106639 GCF_004010195.1 Chiloscyllium plagiosum
ACACACACTCCCACACTCACACATGCACCCCTCATAGACTTAAGACACTACATCAGTACACACATATATCCATTCTCTCTCACACTCACCACACCGCAATCCAGACCGACACACACACACACACACACACACACACAGACCCACATGCACACATATATTTTGTGGGGTGAATTTGTACTTGCAGAGTTTTATTGTACTACGCTCAAAAACTGCATGAATTCATGTAAAACTCTGTTATTTCACTTTTCAGATTTGAATCAATCTAAACATAATGGCATAGACAGAGAACACAGGGGGCTAACACCTTCAACATAGTGTCCAGCTAACACTCATTGTTACTGCTAACTTGAGAATGCAACTTTTAAAAAAAAGGTTTTGTGATTTACACATGAAAGAAGTGAAACGATCATGGTATTGGAACAGATGAAAGACTCAACAGACAATCAAAGTATTTTTCAATGTATAATGTCAGTTGCATCTCACTGTAAATTTTTGCTATAAATTCTGTGCCTTAGAAGTGTGTCCTCCACTATCACCTGATGAAGGACCAGCGCTCCGAAAGCTAGTGTGCTTCTAATTAAACGTTTTGGACTATAAACTGGTGTTGTGTGATTTTTAACTTTGTCGACCCCAGTCCAATACCGGCATCTCCAACTCATGACTGAGCTAACAGGCTCAATTAACCAGTTCCACACATCACTTTTCATATCACTATAAAAGGGAACATTTACTGGGTTTGGATGGAATGGGTGAGGGTTGCTGAGGGATGGACCATAAATTTTTAAATGTTTTTAATCTTTTGTTTAGTTGAATATGAGAGTATTAACAGAACACTGCAGGGGTCTATATATGTTCCACTCTGTTTATGAAAGGAGGCAGTTATAAAATAACAGATTGGCTGCATAAAAAAATGTCGGGTGGGCAAGTTTCTAGATATCTAAACCCAAAGTATAATACTTATTGACCAGTGTGAGGCTTATCCTGGTTTTAAGTGCCCTGCTATCAAATCCTTTCATAACCTTGAGTCAGAGAATTGAGACTGCTGCTCAGCAACAGGCCGATGCAATTCTGTCCCTATGGGCTTCTTACAGAGGGATACAAGAAGGCCATTGAGCCTATATTAGCCTGTTCATACTTGAAAAGGTGGAAATCTAAAAATTGGCACATATTGCCAACATTATTTAAGAAAGCAAGAAAAAACAGGTAACCAGAGATTGGTGAGCCTGACGTCAATGGTAACTAAATTGTTGGAGGGGATTTTCAGTGAAAGGATGTGTATGCATTTGGAAAGACAAGGACTGAAGAAGGCTTTGTACATTGGAGATCACGTCTCACTGACTCAGTGCAATTTTTCGAGAAAGGGATGAAGATGATTAATGAAGGCAGGTCAGTGGATGTTGTTTTATGGAATTCAGTAAGAAAACCAAAATGTTCTACATGGTAGACTGATTAACAAGGTTAGACTGCCTGCCACGCTTGAAAGAGATGTGTCGCTGAAGCTGTATGAAGCGTTACTGAGAGGGCACCTGGAGTACATTGTGTTGTTTGTGTTTCTGTAACTGGAAAGGAAGAGACCTCCATCAGATACAGTTTAACGGCTGCTCATAATCCACTGGTTGCTGTGTCATTTAATGTCTCGGCTCTGTTACACAAGGACAGGAGGAAGCCATTTAGCCTTTCCAGTCTATTACAGAGGGCCACGAGGAGCCCATTCGGCCTCTGAAGCCTGTTACAGAGGGGCAGGAAGTGTTTATTTAACTTTCAAGTCTGTTACACATAAATATTAGTTTTAAATTAGTTTTGGAATAGGAAAGACCTGATATAAACATTAAAGTTCTAACTTTGAACAAGGCCAACTTTGAAAGTGTTAGGCGAGCCCTGTGAAAGGTTAATTGGAACAGCCTATTCACAGATAAAGGGATGGTTGGGAAGTGCAAGGCCAACAAAACTTGGTTTCAGAGAGTCCAGAGCCAACGTTTTCCCATTAGTGAGAGGGGCAAGGCTGGTGAGTGCAGCCAGTGCTGGATGGCTAGATATATTGATGCTCTGGTCAAGGTAAGGAAGGAGGCATATGTCAGGTAAACAGAGCTGAGATCAAGTGAATCCCGAGAGGAATATAAGGGCAGTAAGTGTATAGTCAATGGTGAAATCGGGCCAGAAAAATGTGGCCATGAGATGGCTTTAGAAATAGGGTTACCGAATTATTGAAGAAATTCTACACATCCTTTAACAGCAAAAGATTAACTAGGGAGAGAATAGTGCAACTTAAAAGATCAGTAAGACTACTTATGTATAGAAATACAGGAGATTGGAGGGTTACAAAACAAGTATTTCTCCTAAGTACTTAATGTGGTGGAGGTTACAAGAGCGAGAGAATGAAGAAATATATAGTGATAGCTTGAAAGTGTCTATATTACAAGGAGGTGTTGGACATTTTAAAACACATAACGGTGAACAAATCCCTGGAACCTGATCAGTTGTATCCCAGATGCTTGTGGGAAGCTAGGAAAAAGATTGCTCAACATTTTGCTGATATATTTGCAACATTGATTTCCACAGCTGAGGTGTCAAAAGACTGGAGGGCTGCAAACGTAGTGTCATTATTTAAGAAAGTAAGGAAAAAAACTTGTAACTATAGATCAGTGAACCTGACTTCAAGGGTGCCTAAATTGTTGGAGGAGATTTTGTGGGAAAGGATGCATATGCATTTGGAAAGACAAGGACTGAAGAGGGCTTTGTACATTGTAGATCACGTCTCACTGACTAGATGGAATTTTTTTAAGGAAGTGATGAAGATGATTGATGAAGGCAGGACAGTGGATGTTGTCTTTATGGAATTCATTAAGAAACTCAAAATGTTCTACATGGTAGACTGGTTAACAAGGTCAGACTGCCTGGAATACAGGGAGAGCTCGCCCTTTAGATCCAAGATTCTCTTGAATATTGGAAACTTGGAGACCTGTGACCAGTGGCGTGCCGCAAAGATCAACAGTGGGTCCACTGCCTTTTGTCACTTACACAAATCAGTTGCATTTGAGTATATGAAGCATGGTCAGTAAGTTTGTAGATAATACCAAATTTGGTGGTGTAGTCGACAGTGAAGAATGATCTCTCAGACTATAATGGGACCTTGTTTAGGTGAACCGAGGAGTTGCAGATGGAGTTTATTTCAGTTAAATGTGAGGTGTTGCATTTTGGCAAGACAAACCAAGGCAAGACATGTAGGTAGGGCCCTGCCGAAAGCTGCCAATCAAGAAGAACTCCATAGAAATTATCGAATCCCTACAGTGAGGAAACAGCCTATTCGGCCCATCGAGGCCACACCAAACCTCTAAACAGTATCCCACTGGACAAACGCCTACCCTATCCCTCTGAGCCTGCATTTCCCATGGCTAATCTACCTCGTCTACACATCCCTGGGTACTTTACGCAATTTAGCATGGCCAATCTACCCTTATCTGTATGTCTTTATAATGTCAGAGAAAAACATAACATCTGGAGGAAACTCATGCAGACACGGGGAGAATGTACAAACACCACACAGGCAGTAATTCAAGGATGGAATTAAACCCAGATCGCTGCGCTCTGAAGCAGCAATGCTAGTCACTGAGCTACTGTGTCACCTTGTGGTACAGGTTCTCCGTTCCTTGAAAGTCCGTCACAGGTCGACAGCTCAGTGAAGAAGGCACTTGGTGACCTTCCCTTCATTGGTGCGTGCTTTGTGTCTAAACATTTCCACGACATGTTGGCATCTGTACAGGACATTGGTTTGGCTACTTTTGTAATATTGCCTTTAATTCTGGTCTTCCTGCTGTCGGAAAGATGAGTGCAGAAGAGATTTAAAAGAATGTTGCAGGTGTTGGAGGGTGAGAGTTACAGGGAGAGTTTGAATAGGCTGGGATTATTTTCAAATGTTGAGGCTGAGAGGTGACCTTAAAGACGTTTATAAAATCATGAGGGGCATAGATAAGGTAAACAGTCAATGTCTTTTACCCAGGATTGGCGAGTCCAAAATTAGTTTAAGGTGAGAGGGGAAAGATTTAAATAGGGATCTTTTCACACAGAGACTGTTGTATGTATGGATTGAACAGCCACAAGGGGTAGTGGAGGCAGGTACAGTTACACAATTTAAAATTAATTTGTATGGATTCATGCATGGGAAGTGTTTAGAGGGAGATGGGCCAACTGCTGGCAAGGGGGGAGAGATTTTTTAGGATATTTGGTCGGTATGGACGATCAGACTGAAAGGTATTTTTCCGTGCTGTACATCACTGAGACTCTATTGCCTCTTGAGTATATAACACAGGAACAGGAGGAGGCTATTCAGGTTCTGAATTCTGTCAGTCAGCTTGTTTGTTCAATTGCTGAGAGTAAAATACAAAAATATATCATTCAGATTTTGATGATGTTTTGCAGAAACAGGAGAAAGGCTTTTAGTCAAGAGCATCTGTAAGGAATGTGAAGTGGCCATTCAATCCCACAAATCCATTCCACAGGAGGAGCAGGTGAGCACAGAACTATTAGATTAGATTACTTACAGTGTGGAAACAGGCCCTTCGGCCCAACAAGTCGACACCGCCCCGCCGAAGCGCAACCCACCATACATTGACCCCTTACCTAACACTACGGGCAATTTAGCATGGCCAATTCACCTGACCTGCACATCTTTGGACTGTGGGAGGAAACCGAAGCACTCGGAGGAAACCCACGCACACACGGGAGAATGTGCAAACTCCACACAGACACTTGCCTGAGGTGGGAATTGAACCCGGGTCTCTGGCGCTGTGAGGCAGTAGTGCTAACCACTGTACCACCATGCCGCCCTTACTTACCCCGAAGACTGGGCAGTAGAAAATGTGCCCTCATTCAGAAGGGCTGCAAATAAATGCCTGGGAAATAAAGACTAGTTGGCTTCACATCTGTTTCCGGAAACCGCTTGAGAATGTTCCGAGATATGAGATATGCATGCATTTCGAAAGACAGAGTTTGACATGGAGCAGTCAACATAGCTTTGTGCGTGGCAGATCATACCTTACAAATTTTGATAGAGTGTTTTGAGGAAGTGACCAGGATAATTTACAAGGGCAGGGTGGTGGACATAATCTGTATGGTTCAAAGTTTATGCGAAGATTTGTAGCTCGGGTGCTCGTTGCTGTGGTTCTGTTCGCCGAACATGTTGCTTGTTGCCTGCGTGTGTGTTCGACTGGGACAACACTACTATCATAGGGCAAGCCAGTCAGAGAACAGCCAGGGAATTCCTAGAGGCATGGCATTCATCCACAAACTCCATCAACAAACACATCGACCTGGACCCAATATACCAACCACTACAGCGGACAGCTGAAACTGACAACCGGAAGCGGCAGGGACAGACCACTATAAACACCGGAGGAAACATCAAAGAAGCGCTTCACAGGAAGCTCCCAAGCACTGAGGATGTCGCCTAGCCAGGGGACGAAACGTTTGCAACAAAAACTTCCAGCTCGGCGAACAGAACCACAGCATAATTTGTATGGATTTCAGTAAGGCCTTTGATAAGGTTCCACATGGCAAGCCGCTCTAGAAGATTAGATCGCATGGACGCCAAGGTAAACTGGCAAATTGGCGACACAATTGGCTTGACGTTATGAGGCAAATGGCTATGGTGGAGGGATGCTTGTCCGACTGGAAGCCTGTGACCAGTGGAGTGCCTCAGAGTTCGGTATTGGGCCCATTGCTGTTTGTTATCTATATCAATGGTTTGGACCAGAGTGCACAACGCAAGGTTAGTACGTTTGCAGATGACACTAAATTAGGAGACATCGTTTACAGTGAGGAACATTATCAGAAATTGCAGCAGTACCTTGATCAGCTGGGGAAGTGGGCTGAGAAATAGCAAATGGAGTTTAATATAGATAAGTGTGACGTCTTGCATTTTGGAAAGTCAAATCCACATAGGAGTTTAATGATGAATGAGATGGCCTTAAGGAGTGTAGTGGAATAAAAGGACGTTGGAGATCAGGTGCACGGTTGTCTGAAATTTGAGTCACAGATACACAGGACAGTGAAGAAGGCTGTTGGCACACTGGCCTACATCAGCACATTGAGTTTAGAAGTTGGGACATTATGTTGCAATTGTACAGGATGTTGGTAAAGCTGCAGTTGGAGTATTGTGTTTAGTTTTGTTCATCTTGCTCTAGAAAGGATATTATTGAACTAGAAAGAATGTAGAATAAATTTACAAATATGTTTCCTTGGCTAAAGTCTCTAAGTTATAGTCAGAGGTTGGACAGATTAGAACTAATTTCTCTACAGCGTTGGAAACTGAAGGGGTTCTGATAGAAGTGTAGCTCTTATAAAATCATGAGAGGCGAGCATGGGGTGAATACTTCAAATTTTTTCCCAAGGTTGGGGAATCGAGGACTAGAGGACATCCATTAATGTTTGCAAAGGGAAAAAAATAAAAAGGAACCTGCGGGGCAATTTTTTTACACAGAGTGTGGTACGCATACGGACTGAGCTGTCAGTGGAACTGATTGAGGTGGGTACAATAACAACATTGAAAAGGCATTTGGACAAATACACAGATAGGAAAGGATTAGAAGGATACAGAGCAAGGGCAGGGAAATGGGTTGAGTGTGGATGGACATTTTAGTTGGTATGTACCAGCTGGGCCAAATGGCCAGTCATAATGGCAGTCTTGTGCAGTATGACTGTAAATGAATGTGTTTTGGAGTGGAACCGGGGGCAGAGAGAGAGAAAAAATCCAATGGAGGGATATGTTCACAGTATTCAGAATTCTGAAATGAAGACATTTCGATATGTCATGCAACAAGGGTCAGTATTTTGAAGAATTATGAGTGAAAGAGATATTGCTGTGAGTTCACGCGATGGAGAGTTTTGGATGAGCATATGTTGTGCAGTTGCGTAACTGGGAGTGAGGACAGTAGAGTCTTCTCCTCACAGGGCTGGATCTAACAAAAAAACTGTCTTTGTGACATTTTCATTGAGTGTGACAGAGGGATTGTCTGCACGAGGCCGAGCTAGTTTTCTGGTGCTATCTTACCAAACTCATCTCATCACCTACCCAGTCCACCCCATGGTGTCCCTCTCATTCAAAGCCAGCCCGATTCTCCCACCCATCATGACCGGAGGTACTCAAAGTCGCCCGGATGCCCCTGGATATTCTGTGATCCCTCACACTGGTGCCATCTTTAAAAGGTCAATGGGCACATGGTTGCGCTTTCTCAGTTTGGAGCTGCCCTGCACATTTTCGCCAAGCATGGCAGCTAAGGAGAAATTACACCACGGTTTGTCGACAGCAACATGGAGGTCCTAGTAGATGAGCTAGTACAAAAGGGGACCATTCTCTTCCCAGAGGGATCACACTACCAGACTCACCGAGCCTGGTCTGAGCTCGCCACCCACCCCAGTGCAGTATCTGCGGTCTGAAGAAATGGCCAGCAAAACAGGACAAGCATCAATAACCTTCCCCACTCTGTCAAGATCAGGGTCACCATATTTTCTCTGCTCCCTCACACTCACTGTGTATCTATTATAGCACCGGCCCGCATACAAGACTCATGCTCCACCACTCTCATTATTTCATACAGCACCTTCCCTCTCTTTCTCTCTTGCCTTTCTAATGCCCCCCACATATTTTTCGAATATTCTGGAGAATGCCAATTATGGAATGTTCCAGTAAATGTTCCAACTTATTCCCAGTTTCAGGAAAACGGCTGTGCCCCAGTGTGTAACACGTAAGAGGATGGAGTAGAGATGTACGTTTTTAAAATCACACACAATTAAAATCCATCATCCAGATTCAGTAATTCAAATATGCTTCAACATTCAATACGTTCGGGGGTGATCTGATGGTTTTCGCAGCTCCATGTTACAGGAACTTTTAGTCATTCAACCCCCAGATCCCTGTTACCGAGCAGATGATTCTCAGATACTTTTTACCCAGGGTTTCTTCGAGCATGTGTTCAGAAGGCATTTCCCATGGGGACGGACGCTCCTTACCATATATTTCTTTTGCTTTATAAATTCATGCAACAGTCAGCATGCTTTCCACAGACCAATCAAAAACATGCACTTATTTTGTGGTTATGCGAGGTTTGTGGAGGTTTGTAGCTTAGGTTGACGTTTAGGGTGTAGGTTTGCTCGCTGAGCTGTAGGTTTGATATCCAGGCGTTTCATTACCTGGCTAGGTAACATCATCAGTGGCGACCTCCAAGTGAAGCGAAGCTGTTGTCTCCTGCTTTCTATTTATATCTTTCTCCTGGATGGGGTTCCTGGGGTTTGTGGTGATGTCATTTCCTGTTCGTTTTCTGAGGGGTTGATAGATGGCATCCAGATCTATGTGTTTGATTATGGCGTTGTGGTTAGAGTACCAGGCCTCTAGCAATTCTTTGGCATGTCTTTGCTTAGACTGTCCCAGAATAGACGTATTGCCCCAGTCGAAATGGTGGTTTTTTTTTTCACCCGTGTGCAGGGCTACGAGGGAGAGACGGTCGTGTCTTTTTGTGGCTAGTTGGTGTTCGTGTATCCTGGTGGCAAACATTCTTCCTGTTTGTCCTGCGTAGTGTTTGTGGCAGTCCTTGCATGGAATTTTGTAGATGACGTTGGTTTTGTCCAGGGGTTGTACTGGATCTTTTAATTTGCTAGTTTTTGTTTGAGAGTGTTGTTGGGTTTGTGTGCAACTAGGATTCCGAGGGGACTTAGTAGTCTGGCTGTCATTTCTGAAACTTCTTTGATGTATGGTAAGGTGGTTAGGGTTTCTGGCTGTGTTATGGTTATCGATATCCAATCAGTATTTGTCATTCTGGTTATTTTACTTGTCTCACCTTATTGTATTCAGTGAAAGATAGTTTCCAAAAACTTGTCTCATTATAAAATACAATTTCTAGCAGAAAACATTTTTCTCTCAAATGTACCTTTTTTCTAATCATTAAAATTTCTCTTGCCCTTTGTCTGTGAATGATTCTGTGTGTAACAGTTACACAGTCTCCCCCTCAGTTGGCTGGATGGTTGGTTTGTGATGTAGAGGGAGGCCACCAGCGCAGGTTCAATTCCCCACACTGACAGAGGTTACCATGAAGGGGATGCTCTCTCAACCTCACCCCATCACCCGTGTGGTGACATTCAATATAAACCACCATGAGCGGTCTCTCAAATGAGAGTTATTTGGGACTCTAATCTATCAATGTTAGCATTTTTATTCTTTAACAAAAGTTTTTATTGAAAATATATTTTTATTATTTTATTAAACCAATAACAAAACAACTCTAATAACTGAACAAAATTGCAGTCACGTGCATGTGAATACAAAATAAGTTAAAGTCGCTAAACGGACAGAAGAAAAACAAAAATAAACAAGAAATAATAAATAAATAATATGGCTCAACATAACAAAGTGATAGCTCTCGTTCGTCGAGAGCATTAACTGATACACATTCATACGTTCATAATTCTTCATATGTGATTCATTAGACAATATCGTCATGGCTATATAAAAGACCTTTTTAGAGTGGCAGATAAGCCTGTATCGCCGAAATCTAAAAAGGGTTGCCATATTTTATGCAAACCTCTGCTATTCACAATGACGAGTTTACAACGACGCAACAGTCTCGGGGGTTTTTCAGACATCCAACACCACAGAATATTTTTCCTAGCCAGGAAGTATGGGGGAGATACTAAACAAGTATTGTGCATCAGTATTTACTGTGGAAAAGAATATGGAAGATATGAAAGGAAGGAAATAGATGGAGACATTTGTGCAAAATGTCCATATTACAGAGGAGGTAGCGCTGGATATCTTGAAACGGGTAAAGGTGGATAAATGCCCAGGACCTGATCAGGTCTATCCCAGAGCTCTGTGGGAAGCTGGAGAAGTGATTGCTGGGCTTTTTGCTGAGATATTTGTACCATCGATAGTCACAGGTGAGGTATCGGAAGGCTGGAGGTTGGCTAACGTTGCGCCATTGTTTAAGAAGGGTGTTAAGGACAAGCCAGGGAACTATAAACTAGGGAGCCTGACGTTGGTGGTGGGCAAGTTGTTGGAGGGAATCTTGAGGGACAGGATGTGCATGTATTTGGAAAGGCAAGGGCTGATTAGGGATAGTTAGTGTGGTTTTGTACATGAGAAATCAAGTCTCACAAACTTGATTGAATTTTTTGAAGAAGTAACAAAGAGGATTGATGAGGGCAGAGGGGTAGATGTGATCTATATGGACTTCAGTAAGGGTTTTGATAACCCCATGGGAGACTGAATGGCATTGTTAGATCTCATGGAATACAGGGAGAACTAGCTATTTGGATATAGAACTGGCACAAAGATAGAAGACAGAGGATGGTGGTGGAGGGTTGTTTTTCAGACTGGAGGCCTGTGACAAGTGCAGTGCCACAAGGATCGGTGCTGGATTCACTACTTTTTGTCATTAACATAAATGATTTGGATGTGAGCATAAGAGGTACAGCTAGTAAGGTTGAAGATGATGGCAAAATTGGAGGTGTAGTGGAGAGCGAAGTGGGTCAGCTCAGATTGACCAAATGGTCAATGGACTGAGAAGTGGCAGAGGGAGTTAAATTCAGATAAATGCGAGATGTTGCATTTTGGGAAAGCAAATCTTAGCAGGACTTACACACTTAATGGTAAGGTCCTAGGGAGTGCTGCTGAACAAAGATACCTGGGAGTGCAGGTTCATAGCTCCTTGAAAGTGGAGTCGCAGGTAGAAAAGATAGTGAAGAAAGCTTTTTGCACGCTGTCCTCTATTAGTCAGAGTATTGAGTACAGGAGTTGGAAGATCATGTTGCGGTTGTACAGGACACTGGTTAGGCCACTGTTGGAAAATTGCGCGCAATTCTGGTCTCCTTCCTATCGGAAAGATGCTGTGAAACTTGAAAGGGTTCAGAATAGATTTCAAGGATGTTGCCAGGGTTGGAGGATTTGAGCTATAGAGAGAGGCTGAACAGACTGGGGCTGTTTTCCCTGGAGCGTCGGAGGCTGAGGGATGATATTATAGAGGTTTACAAAATTATGAGGTACATAGATAAGGTAAGTAGGTAAAGTCTTTTCCCTGGGGTCAGTGAGTCCAGAACGAGAGGGTATGGGTTTAGGGTGAGGGGGGAAATATATAATAGCGAACTACGGGACAACTATTTCACACAGAGAGTGGTACGTGTATGGAATGAGCTGGCAGGTGATGTCAGGGAGGCTTAAAGAGGTGTAACATGTGAGAGGCATTTGGATGGGTAAATGAAAAAGAAAGGTTTGGAGGGTTATTGGCCAGATGCTGGCAGGTAGGACTAGGTTTGTTTGGGATATGTGGTCGGCATGGATGGGTTGGTCCGAAGGGTCTGTTTCCATCCTGTACATCTCTATGACTCTATGATTCTATGACTTATATTAATCTCTGTTTTTTGGTGCACCATACTGATGAGAAAGTCCAAAGGGATATTCTCCATGATGAGCTTACAAAGACCCAACAGACCCGCGGAGTCTTCAGACATCCAACAGAATATTTTTCCGAGCACAGAAAGTAAGGATATATTTTTTTCCCCCATGTGCATCTGTGTAAGATAATCTGGGCAGGCCCAGGAAAAGAGAAACCGGGTTCACATCCAATTCGGTCCCCATGACCCACTCTACCACACCTAACACAGAGCTGCAAAGCCTGCAGCAGGACCACATGCAACGAGTAAGAGTGTCTGTAGTCATTCTGCATTTAGGACATGCTGAAGATAATCTCACTTTGAATTTTGAGAGAAAATCGTGGGTTAGATAGAACCTATTATGTACTTTCAACTGTATGGAATGGGTCATATTACAGATCAAAATCCTTTGAGCATTTCCACAAATATCCTCGCATGTCTCCGAAAAGATCTAAACCCCCCAACTCTTTCGCACAGACGTCACGAAGCTGCACAGTCTTGTCTCAGGGGACACTCTCCAACAAATGTTAAAGGGTACTGACAGAGAGTGCATTCTTTACAATAATCACCTGCTTCTCTGTATCGGATCTATAAGTGTCTGTTAAAATTGTGTTATTTAATCAAATCTCTAATCTGAAAAAAAAAACGGAAGAGGTCTCAACTAGGTAGTCCATACTTACGAGCTATTTGTTAAAATGATATCATTGTTTCTCCCTCAAGTAACATGTCCTGGCTCAGCGGTTTGCACTGCTGACTCATAGCACCTGGGTCACATGTTTGGTTCCAGCCTTGGGTGACTGGCTGTGTGGAGTTAGTATATTCTCAACTGTGTCTGTGTGGGTTTCCTCTCACAGTCACAAACATGTGCATGTTAGATGAATTGGCCATTGCTCAATCGCTCATAGTGTTCAGGGATGTGTAGGTTTGGGCGTTAGTCAAGGTAAATATAGCAGGGTAGGGGAAAGGGTCTGGATGGCTACTCTTCAGAGGGTCGAGGTGGACTTGCTGGGCCCAAGGGCTTGTATCCACATTATAGGGATTCTACTAATTCTAAATTACTCAAGCAAGGAACACCCCTGACTGCTCACAGTTTAAACCTGGAATCCAGTATCCCGGTTGACAACCGGTATACCAATTATAGGGGTAAGAAACATGATTTTGGCTGCATTGCCCTCAATCTGACGCATTGTCCTTCAAGTTTTAACAATATTGATGATCATTAGTTTTTGACAATACTCCATAAATGTTGTCATTTTATCTAAGAACAACAGACAATTGTTCATTTTGTCTAAGAGGGCTCAATATCCAGCCGTATTGATGCCGAGTCCTCAGCGGCCCAGGCACTAACATACGATGAAAAAAAACTTCATTGCTTGCTGTTAATCGGGGAGATCTACCACCCCCCCCCCCCCGCAACCGCGCCACCTGCCCCCACAATCTGTGGGGCAGTTGGAATTTTGTTTGCTTGATAAAAAATCGCTTATATTGCCAAATAAAAGAGCTAAACAAGCCATTATGTTTCGTAAATATCTGTCTGGGAAACATCAAAGGAAGCATTCACACAGGGTATAGCAAATGAAGAAGGACATTCATTTTAATAACAGCTATCCGACCTAGCCAGGATATTGGAAATGCCTCCCATCTTTGAAGGTCTTGATTCATTTTGTCAAACAAATGGACATAGTTCACGTTAAATACATACTCAAAGATAGATGTAATAACATACTGAAATAGGGAAACCACCCCCGTGACCATTTAAAAGGAAACTAGGATTTGGTCTCCGTATTAGGTATTTCCCTAAGACCTCCCATAGACATGGCCTTCAACTTTGTAAAATTAATCTTATTGCCCGGAAAGGCAACAAGCGAATTAATGCATTGCATCACATGAACGACCGAAATTGCGGGATTTGACAAAAACATAAGACCCTCATCTGCATACAATGTAATTTTACGTGACGTCTATCCCATTTCTGGGGCAGATATGTTGGCATCCCTACGGATGGCCTCCTCCAGTGGCTCAATCCCCAACGTAAACAAGAATAGTGAAAGGTGTCAACCTTTGTGGCTGCCTGGAGAAATATTAATATTACTGGTTGGCCACACCATTAGTGAGAACCGCAGCCAGAGGATCGCGGTAAAGGACCCTCACCCACTTGATAAAAACTTTGCATAGACCAAACCGTTCTAATGTACAGAAGAGATCCGGCCACTCAACCAAATCAAATGCCTTCTCTCATCTAAAGAGATCAATAATCCCTGGACAGATTGTTGTTGACACTCTTGGATCATATTGAGTAAATTCTTAACGTTGTAAGAAGGTCTGCGGCCCTTTATAAAGCCTGTTTGGTCCTCTTTAGCAACGGAAGGCAGCAAAGATTCCAGCCTGATTGTACAGGTCTCAGACAGGATTTTGAAACCAACATTTAAAAGTGAATTTGGAGGGGAAGAAGCACAATCTTCCAGGGTCTTCCTTTCTTCAGCATCAGAGAGATATGAGCCTCTCTTAAGGATGGAGGGAGGGGCTCCTGACTGTATGAGTGACAGAACATGTAAAATATCAGCCCTGACAATAGGTTTATAAATTATTAATGAAATTCACTAGGTAATCCGTCAGGAACGTGCGCCTTTACATTCTGAAGCTGCTTCACACCCTCCTGTGCTGACTTTGGTGCATTAAGGCACAACACTTATTCAGGGGTCACTCCTGAAAAACCCAGGTTCTTGAAACATGACTCCTCATAATGCCCAGTCTGAAATAATTCGGTGAAAAATTTCGGACAGGAGACATTAATCATTTTGGAATTGAAGGTAAAGATCACAGTACCTTCCCTAATTGAGGTAATGGCTTGAGACGGGCGCTAGTTTTCATGGCAAGATAGGCTAAATACTTGCCTGGCTTATCGCCATGTTCAAACAGCCTTTGGTTTGCAAAAGTAAGTTCCTTCTTTGCTGTCTGTGTGAGAGTGGAATTCACAGTAGACCGAAGCATTGTGATCCTCTGCAGGTTAGCCACTGAGGGTCTATCACAGTGTGCCCTCTCGGCTGCGCCTCAAGCCAACGTTCCTGCTCCCCCTTCTGCTGCATCCGAAGGAATAATTTTTCCCTTGACATAAGCCTTAGCAATTTCCCATAGAGTGGATGGTTTACTGGTTGAATCCGAATGAATGGCTAAGAAAGTGCCAGTGACCCGGGTTCAATTCCCGCCTTTCACATTCTCCCTGTGTCTGCGTGGGTTTCCTCCGCGTGCTCCGGTTTCCTCCCACAGTCCAAAAATGTGCAGGTTAGGTGAATTGGCTAAAATGTAGGGGAATGGCTGGGTTGCGCTTCGGCGTGGACTTGTTGGGCCTGATTAGATTAGATTACTTACAATGTGGAAGCAGGCCCTTCGGGCCAACAAGTCCACACCGACCCGCCACCCACCCATTCCCCTACATTTTACCTAACACTACGGGCCATTTAGCATGGTCAATTCACCTGACCTGCACATTTTTGGACTGCGGGAGGAAACCGGAGCACGCGGAGGAAGCCCACGCAGACACGGAGAATGTGCAAACTCCACACAGTCAGTCGCCTGAGTCGGGAATTCAACCCAGGTCCCTGACACTGTGAGGCAGCAGTGCTAACCACTGTGCCACCGTGCCGCCTGCTTTTGCACTGTAAGTCATCTAACCTAAATCAACAATGAACTAACTAGTCTTCAGAATAGAGGGATACCTTCGCTAGTGTCTCGAATCTGTTACATTGCCTTTAATCTTAATCAATAAGAATATTGCTTTATGATCAGAAATGGTAATATTCCCAATTGTGCAGGATGCCACCGAATCTAAGATTGTGGCAGGGATGGGGAAGATATCAACCCTCGTGTGGTATTTCTGCGGGTTAAAGAGGAAAATAAAATCCCGATTTGTGATGTGGATCTGCCTCCAGACATCCATGCTCTAGTTCTGCACACCAATCCACGAATTGCTTACATTATAACGAGGGTATTGGGGCAACTTTGGACATTCTGTCCACTGTGGGGTCCATAAGACAGTTGAAATTTTCATGTGCCACGATGCAAGATAACTGAATTGGGAAATGCATCGACCAGGATTTTAAGAGGGTGCGCCGGGAGGAGGGTGGGGCAATAAACATTCAAAATACTGTATTATTTACCATAGTTCAAGGCTTTGGGTATTATGAGCCTCCCGTGAGAGTCAAATACAATATAGTAGATTAAATGGAAGATTCTTTTTATCCATTATCGCTTCTCCCCTACTCGTAGTATTAAAAGAGGAGAAATAAACCCGATCAAACCCGACCTGCTGTAATTGTCAAATCTTCCTTGTCATCAAGGTGCATCTCCTGCAATAGGACAACATCCACACTCTCTTTTTAAGACGAGAAAGTAATTTTTTCCTCTTTTCTGGCCAATGGCTCCCCTAATGTTCCAGGTAGACCATTTAAGCACATCATTATCCAGAACACACTGTAGCAACATTTGAACTAGAGAGAGGAAGAACTTGTATTACTGATCATTAACGAACAAAGTCTTATAGAGCTTAAAAACTACACAAACTAAGGCTACTACAGCTGCCAACTCTCAAAACTTTCAAAAACTAAGCATTTTAAATAAATGGCTGGGGTGGAGTGGGTTAGGGAACCACATTTCCCGTGCTGTGATGCAGAGCCCAACAAAGCAGACCTTCCAGATCGCCACCATCTTGGATTTCCCCTTAACATTTTATTGATATTATCATTTCATTTTGCGTTATATTCCTGGATGTTCTGGAGCGCTGTCAGCATTTCCACAACACTGCACATTCCTGCCATTCCCCGATAATCCTTGACTTGGTTATTATTTACGAACCTTCTGTCTGTGCCTCAAACATATTCAATATCTCTGCCTCCAATGCTCTGCAGAGAAGAGAGTTCCAAATACTCTCACCATTGCGAAAACAAAAATTAACCTCATCTGTGTGAGAGATTATTTTTGTCTCCTTACCTGAGAAAGGATATAATTAAATTGGAAGCAGTTCGGAGATGTTTCACTTCATGTATTCCAGGGATGAGGGTCTTATATTATAAAGGCTTCAACAGGTTACTCTTGGAATGAGAGATGATCTTATTAAAACATACAAAACCTAGAGGAGAGTGATCAGATAGATACCCACTGGGTGTTTGCATTGTCCAAACTTCTTGTTGTTTTGTATAGAATCCCTACAGTGTGAAAGCAGGACATTCCGTCCATCAAGTCTACACTGAGCCTCGGAATAGTATCCCCCGCCCCCGGACCTGCCCCCCTACTCTATCCATGTAACCCTGCATTTCCCATGACTAACCTATCTAACCTACACATCCCTGGGCACAATGGACAATTTAGCATGGACAATCGCTCTAAGCTGCACATCTTTGGACTGTGGGAGGAAGCCCACACAGACATGGGAAGAATGTTCAAAATCCACACAGAGGGTTGCCCGAGGTTGGAATTTAACGCAGCTACTTGGTGATGAGAGGGAGCAGTGCTAACCACAGATCCACCATGCACATCCGTTAGTTCTATTAGTTACTTGTGGCTAACTAAAGAAATCTGTCTGACTTGTTCCTGTCACTGAACCTGACTCAATCTGTGAACTTTACCATCGGCCATATCACCAACCTGGTTACATTTAAAATTTAGTGTGAGCAGTGGATGAATGGGACGAGAAAAGGAAACAGTGACACCTTCCAACCTCCGTCAGAGCAGGAATTAGGATAAATCCACAAAGTGGGATTTCAGTCAAGTGGGAGTTCTCTTTCCCAGAAGGTTGAGATGGCTGGATCTTTATATCATATTGAAGTTGGCTTTGTCTGATTTTCCATGGACAGGTGAATGAGGGATAATGGTGCATGGGAAGAAAAGTGCAGCTGGGATCACAATGAGATGATCCATGACCTTATTTACTAGTGGAGTAGTGTCAAAGGGCCGAATGGCCCTCTTGTGTCCCTCAGCCCTATGTTCTGATGTTCCATTCAGCCCTCGGATCTGCTAAACAGGGGCAGATCGAGGCCACTCCGATGGCTAGGTGTAGTTTTGGAAATGCACTTGGAAAATCCAGGCTGGGTGAGGAAGTGACCACCACCCCCACCCCTTAATCCCTGTTTCCAGGCTTCCCCTCTCTGTCACCTCTGCTCCAGATGTGGGTCATGTTGCAGCCCCAGACACACTGGGAATACAGCCACATACCCCACCCTGCTCTCCCTAAATGCAATATTGTACAACACGATTTCCATCAAAATAACCCGTATCTTTCCAAAAGCATAACATGTGAAATTAATAAATAGGAAGAGGAGTAGGTCAATCGGCCCCTCAAGCTAACCCTGTCATTTCATAAGAACATGGCTGATCTACTCCAGGGCGCAACTCCACTTTCTTCCCGACCCCTTGTATCCCTCCACACCTCTCTGGGTCAGGGAATGCCAGACATTCACTACCTTCGGAGAGAAGACATTAGCCTGCATCTCAGATTGAAATCGATGTTCCATATTCGGTATCTATATCCTCGAGTTTGACACTTTGCTCAAGAATGGAAACAACTTCTCAACATCTACCTTCTCCAACCCCTCTCTGTGTCTTGTGTTCTTTTCAGCAGTATCACTCCTCATTCATTTAAACCCCAATGAATAATCGCCTCTCCTTTTTAGGGATTCTCAATAACTCAACCCTTTCATCCCAGGAAACTGCCGAACGTACCAACCGAGGTACTTGCTGCATCAGCATGCTGATTTTATGTTTCATACACAGGAACACTCCAAAGCCTTTGTACTGTTCCTTTTCTGGACGTCCTCTCCATTAAATAACAGCCTGCCTTTTGATCCTCAGTGTTATTCTCAAACTCGAATGTATATATTGCACTCAGCTCCCTCCTTCAGGCTGTCAGCATAGATTGCAAATAACTGATGCCATCAGACTATTATTTGTGTTACTCCAGCAGATACACCTTTATCATAAAGATCCATTAATCCTGACTCTCCGATTTCTGTGTTAACCAATCATCATCCCATGTTAATACAGTATCCGACGTCCTGGAGCTTCTGTTTTGTGTAAGAACTTTAAATTTGTAATACCTTGTGGAAAATATCTGGAAAGCCTCATGTCTACCAGATCGCCTTTATCAAGTCCGCTTGTTACATTTTCAGGCATCTCCAGAAATACTTTGCATGATTTTACAGGTCAAAGTATAATTTCCCTTTCACAAACCCACTCTGACTCTTCGTGAAGCTTTTTCTAAATGTCTATACTGACCAAGATTTCCAAATTAAGCTCGTCCCATTTGATTTCATTTGGCCCAGAGGCCTCTAAACGTTTCCCATTCAAATGTTTGTACAAATGAGTTTTAAATGTTGTAGCTCTCCTTGTATCTCCCACTCTTCCTCTGGAAGCTCATTCCATACCCACACCACCCTCTGTGTAAAAACGCTGACTCTTCATCCCTTTTAAATCTACCCTCTTTCACCTTAAACCTATTTCCTCTATGTTTGGATTCCCCTATCCTGTGGAAAAGACCTTGGCTATTCATCCTATCCATATCTCCCATGAACTTATAAGCTTCTGGAATGTCACCCCTCAACATTCTACACTCTATCTGATGCTAACTTCAAGAACAAGCGTTTAAAGATAAGCACTGCAAAATTGAAACAGTATTAAAAATGAAAGGTAACCAACACTCAGCCCAAACGTCATGCTGTGATTTGTTTTTCTCCATGTTACAATACTAAGGCAGCATGAAACGCTTACACGTGCGAATAAGAAGTCAAGCACCTGAATTCCTTTGTCTAAAGGGGTTTATGATCACGACAGTGAAAATGTATCTGTGGCCAGATTTATATAATAAATCTTGTGCTACTGAGACTTTATAAAGCTCTAGTTAGGCCAATTTGGAGTACTGTGTCTAGTTTTGGGCCCCACACCTCAGGAAGGACATACTGGCACTGGAGCGTGTCCAGCGGAGATTCACACGGATGATCCATGGAATGATAGGTCTAACATACGAGGAACGGCTGAGGATCCTGGGATTGTATTCATTGGAGTTTAGAAGGTTAAGGGGAGATCTAGTAGAAACTGACAAGATAATACATGGCTTGGAAAGGGTGGACGCTAGGAAATTGTTTCCGTTAGGCGAGGAGACTAGGACCCTTGCGCACAGCCTTAGAATTAGAGGGGGTCAATTCAGAACAGAAATGCAGAGACATTTCTTCAGCCAGAGAGTGGTGGGCCTGTGGAATTCATTGCCACGGAGTGCAGTGGAGGCCGGGACGCTAAATGTCTTCAAGGCAGAGATTGATAAATGCTTGATGTCACAAGGTATTAATGGCTACGGGGAGAATGCGGGTAAGTGGAGTTGAAATGCCCACCAGCCATGATTAAATGGCGGAGTGGACTCGATGGAGCGAATGACCTTACTTCCACTCCTATGTCTTATGGTCTTATGGTCTTATATCCACATGGTCAACATTCTCCCTCTTGGCCTCCGTATGACTTTGTGTGGTTGTGTCTTCTTTATGTTGCATTCAATAGAGATTGCCCCTTTCCCCCATTCACACCTTAAATTCGACCCGTTATACAGAATCTTATCGTTCACCACTGCTAAAAGCCCGTTTTTCTTTTGCCACACCCTCTTTTCCCTGCCACCCATCCTCCACATCTGGCAAGGGATTAAAAGACCATTTTGCAATTGTATTCAGTTTTGATGAATTGTCACACTGGACTGGAACCGCTAACTCTGTTTCTCTGTCTCTGCAGATGTTGACAGACCTACTGAGTTTCTCCAGAAATGAATAGGCACAGAACAAATCTTCAATTAAACAAATAACTATGGATACTGGAAATAAAAATACAAAAACCTTTGTAGAAGGTTCACTGGACCTGAAAAATTAACTCTGCAATCACTCCAGAAAATTCTGCAACATTTTTAGCAATTTCTTCAGCAATTTCTGTTTGTTGAACAATTTCCAAAGACATATTATCAAAGATGCCCAAACATCCTGTCCAACATGGAGCGCAGTATACTGGAAACTGAACAGTAACGCATGGTGACAAGTTCCTTGACTCTGAAACTGCATAAGGCTGGCATCACTGGCACTGCAGAGCTCTGATTCATGGTCAGGGAGAAAAACAGAAGGAAACACATTCACTTCAAATACAGAAGATGGCATTACTGCAAGGAAAAGATTCAGATTATTACCTTAAATGGATATTGTTTATGTATAAATTTGGAGGCGTGACACCAAGGAAAGACTTCCAGCAAAGTGAGAATATGAAAGTGGAAGCATTTCCGCATCAGAAACCAGAGTAGGTCACTGAGTACAGGGCTGATGGGTGAATGGGTCTCGGTGTGAACTGGGGGACAGTCAGTAGAATTGAATTGTAGATACTGCAGCTAAAACTTGGTTATCGTCTGATGCGGTAGATTTCAATGACAATCTGTAACTTTCCCCCCACGGTAGTCCATCCGTCTACCATTTCCATCAAGCTGATCCATGGGTCAGTGACGAGTGTGGGTGAACATGGTCGGGTCGGAATCACGTGCACCTAAACCTGATGACAACCCATTAAATCTACCGCATTTGACTGGTTACACTACAAACAGCAGGACTAACATCTGATACAGACAGAGAGATGATCCGAAGACTAATAAATCAGATCTAAGCTCTGTCATCCTGTCAAATCCATGCATAATAGTCGATGGACCATTAAACAACTTACTGGAAGAGAGGACTCCACAAATATCCGCACCCTAAATAATGGAACAGCCCTGTACGTCAGTGTAAAAGATGCAGTATCTGCACCATCCTTAGCCAGAAGTGTTGAGTCACCCTCACCTTGATGCCCACATAATCACAGATGGCAGTCTTCAACCAATTCAATTCACTGCACGTGACATGAACAAACAGCTGGACACTGTGGATAAGACTAATGCAGTAGGCCCTGACCCCATTCCTGCAATAGGACTGAAGACTTGTGCTGCACAACAAGCCGTGCCCCTGGGGAAGCTGTTACATTCCAGCTCCAACTCCGACATCTCCCTGGCAATGTGGAAAATTACTCAACTATATCCAATCCGCTAAAAGAAGGATTACTGCAAACTGACTCTTTACTAGTCCTTCAGTCCCATTACGACAGTTAAATTGGTGGGAGTTCAAATTTGACAGAGCTGTCAAGTAGCACAGAAATAGTTTGCTCAGCGTGGTTTCCGATAGGTCCCCATGTGGAGACGGTGCTGTTGTGGAAATGTCACTGGATTACTAACCCAGACCAGGCTAATGCGCTGGCAGCTGGTGCAAATTAAAAACAATTAATAAAATATCAAGATCTAAAATCTGTTGTCAGTAATAGTGATCTTGTGTTCAATATCAGTAGTAAACTTCGATTTCCTTCCCCAATGTACTTTCAGGACGTGAATCTCCCGTGCTTTCCTGGTCTGGCCTAAAAGTGACTCCAGACATAGAGACATGTGATAAACTCTTCAATGATCTCTGAATCAGCCAAGCAAGACACTCAATTATATCAAACTGCACTGAGGTCTTAAATGATAAACCCGTACCGAACACCAGGCCCCAGCCTCGTTAGTAGAAAAGGGAATGGGAAGCACAATCCTGTCGACCCTGCAGAGACCTCTTTCCTAACAGTTGAGAGCTTGTGACAATATTTACAGAGCTTTCCCACACAGTGCACAGAAACATTGTGACAGGAGTAGGTCATACAACACATTGAGCTTTCCCTGTCCTAGTTAATGGCCGAACATCTGTTCAGTGCAGTTTTCTCCATACAATAATCATATCCCTTAATATGTTTAAACATTGTGAAATATAAAATGAGAACTGCTGTAGTGCCTTCAGCCCATCAGTTTTGCTCCTCCATTCAATATACAGGCAGTTCTCCGATAACGTGTTGATTAAATACAATTTGGCTGCAATGTGACTCGTGAATCTATAAAGTGAATTCCCGTTAACTGTGACGCGATTCCTTGACGGGAACCAGCTGAACAGCAAAACCCTGCTTCAAGATCCTCTGTCTGCAAAATGTACAAACAATGTGGTCAGGCAAAACAGGAATGCAATGCGTTCAGGAAGCCTTGAAACTGAGCCTGAAACTGGAAATTGTAGACTACATTTAGAAAGAACTTCATTTCAAACTGTGGAGAGAATCTTGAGGAGACCTGGAATTCCCCATCGGCATCACGTGGTTATTCAGCCCCCACGTGCTTTCTGGTGAACGGTACAGTGCTCCAGTGAGTGACTGTCGTGTGAAAGTGTTACATTTACGGCACTGTTCCATTACAACATGTGATTTAAAGATTTATTTATTCTGAACTAGTGTGGTTGTTAGACCAAACTTAATTTTTGTTTTTTACTGATATTTTTGGGGGTTTGCCCCTTACCCTCTTTTTTCCATAGACCCCATTATCAATATTGCACGATTTTCGACAACACAGTTTTGCACAGGAACACAGTTACTGTGTTATTGGAGAACAACCTGGACTGATAACTGATCTGCTATCTTCACACCGTACTCCTGCTCTCTCCCTATCCCTTTAATTTCCAGAAATCCTTATTTATATTCAGCACCATGACTTCCACAGCCTGATCTGGGAAAGAGCACCCCTGGTTCGCCAGTCTCAGAGTGCAGACATTTATTCTCACCTTAATGCAAAGTGGCTGGTCTGTACCTGATACTGTGGCCCCTTGTTTTAGACGTCCCAGCCAGGGGAATTGCCATCCCTGCTTCCAATCTGTCTCGCCCAATCAGAGTGTTATATATTCCACTCATTTTCCTAAACCGCACAGAACACAAGTCAAGCCCCCCAAACTCCGATCCCATAACAAGTCTGCCATCCCAGAGATCAGTCTGGTCATCCTTTACTGCTCTCTCTCAATGTCAGGTTTGTCCTCTATTAGGAACAGAGACCAAAACTGCACACAATCCTGCCCAATGTTCGAGATGGTGTCTCACCAAGACCCTGTACAACTGCAGTAAGATACTCTTACTCCTGTACTCAAATCCCCCTGAAATGAAGATGAATACAGCAGCTATCTTCCTCACTACTTGCTGCTCCTCAAATATTGCTTTCAGTGACTGGTGTACAGGGAGATCCAGATTCCTTTCAATGTTACAGCTCCCCACCTTGCTGGGTATATATACACTAGTCAGCGTGCCAATGCCATTCCCAGTATGGATTCAATACTCACTGCCTTACATGGACTCTGGGGCTGCACAGAAATAAACAAAAATGCAGCTTAAGTTCCTTTATTCAGCAACATTTTTCAACCACTCCCTTTTCAAATGATAGGCTGCCATTCTATTGTTCCCATCAAAGTACACAGCATCTCATCTCTCCCATTGCTCTCCATCCGGCACGTATTTACCCAATCATTTCACTTGTCTCAGTTACCTTGGAGCTTTTTTACATCCTCCTCACCCACTCACAAGCTGACATTGTTTAGTGCTGTCAGCAAACTTGGGAATATTGCATTTGCGACACTCAACCAAATATATGATGTGTATTGGCAATAGCTGGGGCCTAATCCAAGATCCTTGCTATATACTCCTAGCCTTCCATTTAAAAAAAAAACGTTGTTTTATTCCTACTCACTGTTTCCTGCCAGCTCTGTCCATCGAGAACCATGTCCATGTATTAGCCCCAGTCCTACAGGATTCGAATTTGGACAATAGGCTTGGGGCTTTATCAAAAATCTTTCTGAAATTCCGCTCGTATTGCATTAATAGCTTCTACATAATTTTGCTAAAAACCGCTTTCTCAAATATAATTCCTATTTCATGAATCTCTGTTGACTTTGTCTATGCCCATGAATTTCAGTCCGATACTTTCTCTAAACTGTTTAGTTGATAATTTAATTCTATTCCCTTTTTCTCACCAGACTAAAGTTCCCTCGTATTACTAGGAAGTTTTCTTTTTTTGTTTTGCTTTCTTCTGTGAAGGCATAACTGAAGCATTTGCTCCATAGTTCTGCTATTTCCCTTCCTCAATTATCTGGTATCAAACTGTAGGAAAGCTGCACATTTATTTCCCTTAATTTTGCCATTGAAATATTTTCAGAAAATATTACAAGTTCTGTCTTATAAACTTTGTTCAGATATTCTTCAGAAACCTATCAATTCCTATTTTAAGCTACTCAGTGATTGGCCGAGTGGGCCGAGAAATGGCAAATGGAATTTAATTCAGATAAGTGTAATTTATTGCATTTTAGAAAGTCAAATCAAGGCAGGAGTTTCATGGTGAATGGCAGGGCCTTAAAGATTACAGTGGAACAGAGTGACCTTGGAATTCAGGTGCACCGTTTTCTGTAAGTGGAGCCCCAGGTAGACAAGGCACTGAAAAAGGCAATTGGCTCACTGGCCTTCATCAGTTAGAGCGCTGGGTATCGAAATTAGGGAGTTATGATGCAGTTATACAAGATGTTGGCGAGTCCATACTTGTGGCGTCATGTTCAGTTTTGTTCACTTTGCTCGGGGAAGGATGTTATTAAACTGGAAAGTGTGCAGAAGAAATTTACAAGGATGTTGCCAAGACTCAATGGTCCGAGTTAGAGTGAGAGGTTGAACAAGCTCGGAGGTTTTACTTTAGAATGTATGAGGCTGAGGGGGATCCGATAGTAGTGTAAAAGATCATGGGAGGCATGGACAGAGTCAATGCACTCAGTCTTTTTTTCCCCCCAGGATTGGGCAATCACGGACTAGAGGGCATCAATTTAAGGTTAGTGAGGAAAGAGTAAAAGGGAACCTGAGGGGTAATTTCTTTTAAACACAGAGTGGTATGCATATGGGATGAGCTGACAGCAGAAGTGGTTGAGGCCCGAACATTCACAAATTTTAAAATACATTTGGACAAATACACAGGTAGGAAAGGATTAGAAGGATACAGGGAAATGGCAGGGAAATGGAGTTAGTGTGAATGGACATTTTGTTCGGAATGGACCAGTTTGGGCCGAATGGCCTGTCTCCGTGCTGTAAGACTGTATGTGTCTAACAATCATTGTTCTCCTACTGAATGTTATATTGTATTTTCCCAATTCACTGGAGCGAACTTGACACTCAGGCCTGAATGTTCAAACATTGCACATTGAATGCAGACGCCGTGTAAAATACAACATATTAATGTCACTACTCCTCGAAAGATGCTTCAGAGCAAGGTTAGTAATTAGTCCTTCCGACCACACAATAGACAATAGGCAATAGACAATAGGTGCAGTAGTTGGCTATTCTGGCCTTCGAGCCTGCACCATCATTCAATATGATCATGGCTGATCATCCTTAATCAGTATCACACAACACCAAATCCGAAATAATCTGCTCCCTAGTTTGGTTCACAACATACTCTTCAACCTACCTGATATAGACTAAAGGAATTTATTTTTCACAACATTAGCAGTCACTTAGTTAACTCAGTTTCGATGCAACTTGACACCTTCCGTTATTACTGCAGTACCCACGAGTATTTGTCACTCATTCACAGAATGAGGGTTTAGCTGGATAACCAGCATTTACTGGCCATGCCAGACGGCAGTTAAGAGTCAACAGCGTTGCCTTGGATCTGGAGTGATATGCAGGCCAGACCAGATAAGAATAACCGTTTCCTTCCCTAAAGGACATTAGTGAACCAGATGAGTTTTTTCAACAATCAGGAATGGATTCCTGATCATCATAAACCCTTGATTCCAGACACTTATTGAATTCAAATTCCACAATCTGCCATGGCAGGATTTGAAACCATGTCCCCAGAACATTACCTGGGTCTCTGGGTTAAGAGCCCAGCGATAATATCAGTATGTCATAGCTTCCCTTTGCATATAGTTGCATATATAATTTCCAGAACATATGATGCAAAATATTTGTGCGACAGTTTTATAACACAGATATATAACACATCAAGTTTGTTTCTCCTTGCTATTTGTACGACCCACCTAAACTAATTCTGTGGAATCTGAGGGACAAAACCTGTGTCGTTATTAGTGATAGACTTGGATAAGACATTCGGGGAGGCTCACCTCGATGCTGAGATGATCTGAAGACATGTCCAGCAACACAGGACAAGCATCAATATCCATTCCGCTCTGTCAGGATAAGTGCCACCGTATATTCTCACTGCTCCCTCACACTCACTGTATGTCTCTTGGACCACCAACCCTCGACCAAGACTCACACCCTAACTCCAATAAGGCTCAAGCACGACTACACTCACTGTTGTATTCAGCACCTTCCCTCCCCCACATTTTCTGTCCCTGATGCAATAGCCCCGCACACTAATAGCACCACATGGATACAACACTATGGACAGACTCCATCCGGCCACCTCACCATGTCACACCTCACCTAGTCCAGCACTAACAGCAGCGCCATCCACTCCCACCCTCACTCATTCCCTCCCTTTCACCATTCCAGGAGAAGCACCTGAAATAGGACAGAAAGGGCCAACCCGGGTGGTGGAGTGCCGGATATCCGTTCCCACATCCCCCTACCCTGATATGTGGGGAGAATCCTGGAGAGCTCCGGAGAGGACCGGGAGGCCTTGTGTGGAGATTCGGAAACATCCACGTCCCACCAACCGAATAAGGAGCAGTGTTCAATAAAGAGAAATTCTCAATTCAAACCTACTGTTAGTTCCAACTTCATCTCTCTCACTCGCAGAAGAACAGATACCTCATTGCACAGAAATGCAGGCATTGAAATACACAGACGTATTGGTAAATACCCCAATTTACTAACATACACAATGCATACAAGGAGATAAGCATGCACACACGTAGAAGCACACAAAGACATAAATAGTCACACACAAATGGACACAAACACAGATAGAAACAACAGGCTGATACAAAGACAGACAGACATAGTCACACAAATTCAAAAGTAACAAGCACGTGGACACACACACACACTTAAATACACATTAAGATACAGACACGAGTGCCATTAAGACACAAAAAAAGTTTTTGATTTATAATGAGATCAAGGATTCTAGGGAGAAGGTAGGAGAATGATGTTGAGGAACATATTGGAAATGACTGAATGGTATATCAGACTCGATTTTCTGGATCTTCCTCTTTGAAGACACATGCAATGTAACTGTTTCGTCTCCTTATCTTCTTTCATTCTCTGCAATAAATTATCGTATCCACACATTCGTTGTGCCACATTTGATCTTGATTTCATTTTCCTTTCAAGTATCAACAGACGCTTTTTGCCAGTATTTACAAATAACAAAGAAAATCACAGCACAAGAACAGGCCCTTCAGCCCTCCAAGCCTGTATCGATCCAGATCCTCTATCTAAATCTGTCGTCTATTTTCTAATGGTTTGTATCCCTCTGCCTCCTCATATTAAATGACGCTATCGTCCCCGCCTCTACTACCTCCGCTGGCAACTCATTCCAGCCACCCACCACCCTCTGCGCAAAGAACTTTTCGTGCATATCTCCAATACACTCTTCCCATTTCATCTTGAATTCTTGACCCCTAGTAACTGAATCCCCCACTCTGAGAATAAGCTTCTTGCTATCCACCCTGATTGCATCTCTCATGATTTTGTAGACCTCAATCAAGTCTTCCCTCAACCTCCGTCTTTCTAATGAAAATAATCCTAATCTACCAAACCTCTCTTAATATTTCGTTCTCTCCATACTTGGCAACATTCTGGTGAAAATCCTCTGCCCTCTTTCCAAAGCATCCAGATCCTTTCAGTAATGTGGCAACCAGAACTGTCCGCAGTATTCGGAATGAGGCCTAACCAAAGTCTTATACAACTGTAATATGGCCTGCCTACTCTTGTACGCAATAGATTCCAACAGATTCCCTCCTGTGGGCGACGAGTTAACTGGTCTGTGGTTCTCCACTTCTTAAATTGTTAGAATGCAGGAAGGAAAGTATGCTGTATGCCTTCTTGATCATTCTATCGACCTGCCACTTTCAGCGAACAATGGACCTGAACACCCAGATCTCTCTGTACATCAATATTCCCCTGGGCTTTTTCCAGTTACTGTATAATTCGTTCTCGAATTGGATCTTCCAAAATGCATCACCTCACATCTGCCTTTTCTCCACCCAACTCTCCAATCTATCTACATTCAGCTGTGTTTTCTGACAGTCCCCACAACTTTCTGCTACTCTAAAATCATAGTGTCATCTGCAAACTTGCTAATCAGACCACCTATATCTTTCTTCAGATCATGTAAGTATATCGAAACAATTAGTGGTCCCAGCACGGATCCCTGTGAAACACCACACAGAACAGTTGTCCATTTTGAGAAACTCCCTTCCATTACTACTCCCTGTCTCCTGTTGCCCAGCCAGTTCTCTAATCCATCTAGCTAGTACACCATGGACCCCTGCGACATCACCTTCTCCATCAGTCTATCTCATCAAACGCCTTACTAACGTCCATGTATATGACATCTACAACCCTTTCTCCACTATCAACTTTGTCATTCCGCAAATAATTCTATTATGTTTGTTAAGATGTGACCTTCCCTGCACAAATCATGGAAGGTCTTGTGTGGAGTCCGAATTATTTTACCCTGGAGTCATACTGGTTTTATTTCCAAAGCAGGAAATATAAAATGACACAATGATTGGCTGCATACAAATTGAATGTTGTTTTGAACGAAATACAATCTTTCCACAAATATAAATCTGCAAACGCAAATTAGGTCCCCAGATTTATATGTGTGACTGTTCGAGAGATGCGGAGTGTGTGTATGTGGGGGGTGGGGGGGGGGGGGGTGGAGTGGGGGGAGGGGGTGCAGGAGTGTATGTTTATGTCCGTGTGTGAGAGGAAGAGGGTGTGTGTGTGTGTGTGTTTAAGGATGAGTGTGAGAGCCTGTGCTTACGTTTAGACACAGACAGATTTGACTAACACGGGACAATTTACCGCCTATACTGCAGGTGACAGTAAATAGGCTCCCACAAATTAATGTCTCTGTATCTTCATGCATCGGGTCAAGGCAAGGGGTTTTATGTGTGCGTGTGTGTGGTTCTGGGGCAGTGTTAGATGTGAAAATCATTGTCTAAGAGAGAGCACACATGGAAATCAGTTCAAATGTGAACAACTGTTAGGGCTTGGTATAATGGACAGAGAAATATAGTTTATGGGCAGCTGTTAATGACGTGCTTGAGAATATTAAGGTAAAGGCATTGCCGGACCTAATAGCATTATAGATCAGTACGCACAGGAATGGTGGATGGATGGGGAGTTCTGTGTGATATCAGATATGAGCTGTGGAGTATTGACGCAGAGTAGTTTCTGCAGGTTTGCAGCTGTGAATGTCAGCAACAGACGAATGCCATCTTTAAGACTGTATTTCACAGCTCATGGTTCAAATAGCAGATGGGATGAGCCAATGAAATATATGCTGGATTTATCAGTAGTTATAATTCAGAATGGTCAGGGTATATTGTCAGGAATTGGTTATGGCCAAAGGAATCACCACTGTTGTCATTTGTCAATTTCAACTTCAGATATTGGCCGGGGATGAGATGGAGTCAGAGGAAGGAAATGCAGTTTGTAACCAGAACAGAAGATAGTGACCTCAAGGCTTTCAATATTTAGATAGCAAGTGCAGTGATACAAAGAATCATGGTTCACAGTTGAAACTGTGCAGGTTAACATAACAACCCATGAGTAACACTGCCAGAGGTAAGGAGGGAGAGAGTGATTTAACAATTTAGTAGTGGTTTGTCAAGTGAATACGTGGATGTAGAGTCCTAGCAGGAACAATAACAGTGGCAAGGAGGGTAGAGTGAATTTGAGATCAGTATTACTGTCAAACATGATTTATAGAATTACTGACTGAACAGTGAGACTTACCAGTTACGCTAACAAAAGCCAGGATTGGATAATAAAAATATTGTATAATGTAAGGTGCATATTTGATCCGCCACGATAATGACCTTCGATCATAATATGTAGAAACAAACCAAACATCCCAGTTTAAACTCCTGCCCATTCTTGGGACATTCCAGTCTCATGTTCTCAGATTCTGATTCGTTGTTGAAACATTCCAGACTTTTGTGCTCAGACTCTGATCTCTCCCCTCTGTCTCTCTGGAGCTGCTGATTCCTGTTCACACTTTTGGTGATGCTCCCACTATAACGTGGGATAACACATTGAACGGAGCCCACTCATATTAAAAGATGGAAACCGTCCACTGGGGTAATTGCAACCCAAGGCGACTAACATTAATCACAGTCACTGAACAAACAGGTCCAGTTAACCCCTTCCTGACATCACTTTTCATATCCCAATAAAAGTGAACATTTACTCGGTGTGGGTGCAATGGATGGGCGTTGCTGAGGGATGGACCATAAATCTTTAAATATTCTTATTGTTTCTTCCGTGCATGTTGGAGTAGTGCAAGAACACTGCAGGAGTGTGTATATTACATACTGTTTATAAAGGGCGACAGTGAAAAATTAACAGATCCGCTGCATGAGGTGACTGGTGGGGTAATTTCTAGAGCCAGTAAACCAGTATATATATTTATTGTCCATTTACTTTGTGTAATGTTGCTCCTGGTTTTATGTGCACTGTTGTCAGATTCTTCCATAACCTTGGGACATCATTCAGAGCATTGAGACTGCTGCGCAGGAACAGGAGGAAGTAATTCTGTCCCCACGCCCCTGTTACAAAGGGACAGGGGAGGCCATTCAGCCTCTCACTTCTGTTACAGAGGGACAGGAACAGGCCATTCTGCTTCTTGAGTCTGTTATGCAGTAACTATCAGTTGTGAAATACTTACGGAGAAAAATACTCCTAATATAAATTTTAAAGTTTTAAGTTGACTCAGGCCAACTTTGAATGATTTATGTTGAAAGATGCTTTGGAGAAGCTATTGCAGGGAAAGTGGGAGACCTTCACAAATGAGTTACAGAGTCTAACGACACAATGTTCCTGCCTATGAGCAGGGTAAGGCTGGTAGGTGTAGGGAATGCTGAATGGCGAGCAGAATTGAGGCTCTGTTCAAGAAAAGGCGGAAGTATATGATTGGTACAGACAGTAGGGATCGAGTGAATCCATCGTGGAGTACCAGGGATGTGGGCTAATACTCAAGAGGGAAATCAGGAGGGAAAATGGGGGCATAAGATATCTTTCGAAAATAGGGTAAGGGACATTCCAAAGACATTCTACAACTGTTTTAAGGTCGAAAGAGTAACCAGGGAGAAACAGGACCCATTAAAGATCAGCAATGTTGATCTATGCTTGGAGATCGGTGAGATACTAAATAAATATTTTGCATCAATATTTACTGTACAGTAGGATATGGAAGGTAGAGAACTTGGGGAAATGAATAGTGATATCTTGAAAATTGTCCATATTACAGAAGATGAGCAGCTGGATATTTTAAAATGCATTATTTTGGATAACCCCCTCTGACCTTTTAAGTGACTCTTGGTTAGGCACATGGATTTTAGTACAATGAAGGGCATGAAGGTTATTCTGAAATTAGAGTAGGATAAACTGCCGGCACAGCATCAACAGCTCAAGGGCATGTACTGTGCTGCACTGTTCTATGATCCATGAACTAATCAGATGTACCCCAGATCTGTTGGGAAGCTAGAGATGTAATTGTTCGGTCTCTGTCTGAGATATTTGTATCATGGACAGTCACAGCTAAGGTTGTGCCATTATTTAAGAACAGTTGGTAAGGAAATGCCTGGAAACTGTAGACAAGTGGGACTGATGTCATTGGTGGGTAAGTTGTTGGAGGGGATTCTGAGGGACAGCATTTACTTGTGTTTAAAAATGTAAATTACACACATGACACTTTGTGTGTAAAAGCGTGCCACACTAATTTGATTTATCGTTTTGAAGAAGTGGCGAATAAGGTTGTCAAAGGCACAGAAATAGAATTGTGGAATAGAATATAGACTTTAGTGAGGCATTCAAAAAGGTTCTGCATGGTAAACTGGTTAGCATTGTGAGATCACATTGAATACAGGGAGAGGTGGAGGTAATTGGCTCGAAGGATAATAGATGATAGAAATGTTTGTGAACTGTTATATATTTTTGGACTGGAGTCCTGTGACCAGCAGTGGGCCACAAGGATTGAATGGATTTTGTCATTTTACAATAAATGATTTGGATGTGAAAACAGTAGGAATTGTGAGTTTGCAGATAACACCATAATTGGTGAGGTAGTGGACAGTGAAGATGGTTAACTCAGAGTAAACCGGGACGCTGATCAGATAGGCTAAAGGGCCGAGGAGTGGCGGATGGAGTTCATGTCAGACAAACGGAAGATGTAACATTTTGTTGAGGCAAATTGTATTAGCGCTTATAGTTAGGCTCCTGGGAAGTGTTTTCAAACAGACAGCTACATAGAAATTATAGAAGCCCTGCAGTGTATAACCAGGCCATTTGGCCCACAGAGTCCACACTGACCCTCCAGATAACACCCCGACCAACAAACCCAAACGTTATCCCGGTAACTCTACATTTCCCATAGACAATCCAACGAACCTGCACATCCCTGGGTACTGCAGAGCAATTTAGTGAGGTCACTGAACCTAACCTGGACATTTATGGCTGTGAGAGGAAAACCAAACACCCAGAGGAAACTCACGCACACACAGGGAGAAGATGCAAACACCGCACAGAGTATCACCAAAGGGTGGAATCTAACCCAGGTCATTTGCGCTATTCGTCAGTATTGCTAGCCATTGTGCCACTCAATGACCAGCTGCGAGAGAAACTGCATCTTCCCACTTTCTCTGGATCTGTCACATCTGTTCAAATGATGTCCAATTCCAGTGTGGTGCCTTTGACAAGCCCTCCTTTACCTTCACCTCAGGATTCACATTCTGGTGGACAGGGCCTTAAGCTGTGACTGACACATTGCCTACTCTTCTGCCCTCACCCCTTCCCCTTCTTCCCAGATCAAGTTGTCCATTAATACTGCTGAATGCAAGATAATTGCTGATCTAAACTAAAACAAGGAGCTGCATATACTGGAGATCGAAAACAAAAGCTGTTCCGATGAAGAATTCCCAAATTAAAAATGTTGACTCACTCTCTTCCTTCAGAGGATTAGGAAAACGTGAATTCTGAAATGAATTCCTGATGAAGAGCTTATGTCCGAAACATAGACTTTCCTGCTTCATGGATGCGCCCTGACCTGCTGTGCTCTTCGAGGGCCAAACATTCGACTTTCTTCCTTCAAATACTACCAGACACGTTGAGTTTTGCCTGCAAAAACCTGTATATATAATTTTCCGTTTAGAACGTACACATATTTTCCCTGCAGTATTGACTTTCATACACATCTCCCACCAATGTTTGCTTATACTTCTTGATTATAATCTCCAGTCAAATTGTTTCTGTGTAATCTTATTGCTGGAGTGAGGTGAATGGTAGATTCAGTGAGATCTTTCCTGAGGCCTTTCTTGATGTCACAAAACTTCGCTGTACTTTGTTCGAACAATATATGAATTGAAAAGGCAGAGACGGATATGGGCCAAGTGCAAGGAAATGGGGTTAATGTGGATGGACATTTTGGTTAGTATGGATCAGTTTTGGCTGAATGGCCTGTCTCTGTGCATGACTGTAAATGAAAGTTGTTTTGGGTATAGACAGAGCGGGTGAAATTGTGCAACAATGTCTTCGAAGGATGTGTTCACAGGTTTCAGAATGCTGAAATATAGACATTTCAATAGCATCCGGCAAAATAAGCCAGTATTACCAGGAATGATGGTGAATGGAATATAGGAATGAGTTCAGATGATGGACAGTTTTGGGTAAGGATTTGTTCTGCAGCTCTGTAACTGTGAATGGGGTCAGCAGAGTCTTCAACTCGTCGGGCTTATTCTAACAATAATTTATCTTGGAGTGATTTTCATTGAGTGTGACAGGCGGATTGTCTGTACGAGGCCGAGCTAGTTTCCTGGTGCTATCATATCGAACTCACCTCATTAACTACCCACCCTACCCCATGGTGTCCCTCTCATTCAATGCTAGCCCCATTCTCCCACCCATCTTGGATGGAGGTATCCACCATCGCCCGGATGCCCCTGTATATTCCATTATCACTAGCACTGGTGCCATCTTTAAAAGGACAATGGGCACTCGCTTGAGCTTTCCTCAGTTTGGAGCTGCCATGTACAGTTTACCCAGAGCATAGCAGATAAGGATCAATTACACCACGGTTTGTCAACAGGGAGACAGATATCCTGGTGGATGGGTTAGTACATCTCTTCACAGGGTGGACCACACCAGCATACACACCGAGCATTATCTGAGCTCAGTGCAGGATCTGCGAACTGTAGCAATGTTCTGCAATACAGGACAAACATCAGTAACATTCCCCACTCTGCGAGGATAAGGTCATTGTATACTCTCTGGTCCCTCATATTAAATGTATGTCTATTCCAGCACCGAGACCCAAACAAGGCTCATGCTCCACCACTCTCACTCCTGCATGCAGCACCCGCCCCTCTCTCTCTGTGTCTCTTGCCTTTGTAATATCCACACAGATTGTAGAATGCTCTGGAGAATGCTGATTATGGAATATTCTAAATAATATTCCAAATAATTCCCAGTTTCAGGAAAGTGGTAGTGCCCCAGTGTGTAAAATATTAGGTGAAGGAACAGTGTGTTTCTTTTTAAATCACATGCAACTAAAATCACAATGAATCCATTCAGCCCTTCAAATGTGCTGTCCCATTTAATAAGATCGAGAGTGATCTGACTGTCTTCCAAGCTTCACGTTGCAGGAACTTTCAATCATTTTCAGCCCTCTGGTTTCCTGTCACTGACTAGACGACACTCACGCACTTTCTACCTTGGGTTTCTTCAAGCATGTGTTCGGGAGGCATTTCCCATAGGGACCAACCCTTCAAAAATATATTCCATCAGCTTTTTACTTTCAGACAATGGTTAGCATGCTTCACACAGACCAATCAAAAATGTACTCATATTTTATAGCTATCAACATCTAATCACAATTAGTAATTCTGGTTATTTCCCTTGGGTCACCTTATTATATTCAACCAAATATAGCATCCAATCAACTGTCTCGCTATAAAATACAATTTCCAGCGAAGATTTTTTTCTGCTGCCATTATCTTGACCGTTATCTGAATTGTAAGTTTTTTGCTTCTTATCAAAGTTTATATTTTACTTTGACTTTGGCTATTTCTATCTATAGCAGTTACACAGTCTCGTAATCTGTTGGCTGGATGGTTGGGTTATGATGCAGAGGAAGGCCAACAGCGCAGATTCAATTCCCCACGCAGACAGAGATTGCCACGAAGGGGACGCCCTCTCAACATCATCCTGTCACCCGAGGTGTGATGACCCTTAAGATAAACCATAATTTGTGGTCTCACTAATGAGAAAGTGGTCCTTTGGGACGCTATTCTATCCATGTTAACATTTTAATTTTTTCAAAAATATTTTTATTCAGAGAAAATCTTATTAATGTTTCAGTGAACCAATAAGTACCCAACACAGAAAACAATGCAAATTGAACATAATTACACCCATGTGCATGTACATAAGAAAAGTTAAATCAACGGACCGAAGAAAAATATTTTTTTTTTAAAAACGAACAGTAGAATTCAGTGTAACAAAACTATAGCTCTCAACCTTCAAGAGTCTTAAGTAATACACATTCATTTATTCGTAATTCTTCCTCGGTGGACATTACATTTATTAGTCAAGTTCGTCATAGCTATATAAAAGTCCTTATTAGAGTGGCAGGTCAGCCTGTACCTTGGTAATTCAAAAAGGGCCGCCATGTCTTATAAAAGTCCTTTATTTTATGGTGCAACATACCTTTACAAAGGTCCAAAGGGCTATGCTCCATGACGAGGTTACGACAACCCAATAAACCCAGGGGGTTTTCAGACACCCAACACAACAGAACCTTTTTTCCTGAACACAGAGAGTGAGGCTATCGAAGTATTTTTTTCATATGCACATCTGAGTAAGGTAGACTGGGCAGGCCCAGGAAAAGGGAAACCTGATCCATCTCCAATTCGGTCTCCAAGATTCTCTCCATCCCATCGAACACACCGCTCCTATAGCGCTGGTGGAAGGTCAAGAAGCAATGAGTAAGAGTGCCCATAGTCATTCTGTATTTAAGACATAGCGCCATCTTGAATTCTGAGAGAGGATCTGGGACCAGATATATGAAGAATCTTCAACTACATGGCAAGAGTCTTCTTACAGATTGAAACCCTTCCTGCATTTTCACAAATATCCTCCCCTGTGTCCGAAGAGATCTGAACGCCCAAATCTCTTTGCAGACCACAGAAAGGCACAAAGTCTCGTCTGAGGGGCCACTCTCCAAAAAATGATAAAGGGTACTGACAGAGAATGTGTTCTTAGCACTAAGCACCCTCTTCTCTGTATCGGATCTGTACGGGTCTGTTAAAAGCGTGGTTCTTTTTTGAATAACATCTCTGATCTGATGAAAAGAAAACTGAAGAGATATCTACTCGGTAGTACATAGTTACGACTTATTTGATTAAAGGATATCCTTGTTTCTCCCTCAGGTAAATCATTATAGAATGATATACCCCCGAGTTGCCCATAGTTTAAACATGGAATCCAGTTTCCCCCTTCGGATACACAGTACACCACATTTCGGGATAAGAAATGAGATTTAGTTATAATGCCCTCGATTGGACACATTGCCCTCCCTACTTTAAAATTATTGATACTCATTGGGAAATGGCAATACTTCGTAGCTGTCCTCATTTTGTCTATGAATAGCAGACTAATAAGGGAGCACTTTGCCTGAGAAACTTCAATGTGTAACCATATTGATTCCGAGGCCTCACTAACATCGGGTAAAGAAAAGCTTAATTGAAAGCTTTTAATATCCGGAAGAACTACTCCCCACAAACTGTGGGGTCGTTGTAATTTGGTTAACATGATATCGGGTAGCTTATGGTGACAAATCAAAAAGCTAAATCATCCATTAAGACTCCTAAATATCTGCCTGGGAAACATCAAAGAAAGCATTCACACGGGGTATAGCAAACATGGGAGGGAATTCATTTTAATACGAGCTATCCGACCGAGCCAGGACCATCTTCGGAGGTTTTGTTTAATTTTGTCAAACAAATGCATGAATTCCACGTTAAATATAAGTTCAAAGATAGGATTAATGAATATAACTAAATAGGGAATATCCCCATACACCCAGGACCATTGAAAAGGAAACCAGGATTCTCCATCAACATCAGGTATTTCCCCAAGATCGCCCATAGACATGGCCTGGGACTTTGTAAAATTAATGGTATAGCCAGAAAAGGCACCATTCGAACTGATGCATTACATGAGGTGAGGTACCAAAACTGTGGGATTGAACAAAAATATTAAACCATCATCTGCAGACAATTTAATCTTACGTGACTTCTCTCCCACTTCTGGGGCAGATATGTTGGAGTACCTGCTGATGGCCTTCACCAGCGGCTCAATCGCCAACGTAAACAACACTGGCGAAAGGGGTCTACCTTGGACTGCCTCTCGGAATATTAATGTTCTAGGATCGCACAACATTGGTGAGAAACGTGGCCAGAGGATCGCTTTCAAGGACCCTCACCCACTTGATAAAAACTTTGCCTCGACCAAACCATTCTAACATATAGAAGAGATACAGCCACTCAACCCAATGAAATGCCTTCTCTGCGTCTAAAGGGATCACTAATACCTGTATAATTTGTTCTGGACACGCTGGGACCATATTGAATAAACTCTTAATATAGTTAGTGTATCTGCAGCCCTTTATAAGCTGGTGTGGTCCAGTTTGACAATGGAAGGATACACATTTTCCAGCCGTAATGTATGGGTCTCAGACAGGATTTTGAAATCAACATTTAAAAGTGAGATGGGCCTATAAGAAGCAAAATCTTCCGGTGTCTTCGTTTTCTTAAGAATAAGAGAGACATGAACCTCTCTTAAGGATGGTGGGAGGCAGTCGTGACTGTGTGAGTGACTAACATGGTAAGCATCGGCCCCGGCAATAGGTTTATAAATTCCACATAAAATTCACTTGGAAATCCGTCAGGACCAGACGCCTTTCCGCCCTGAAGCTGCTTTACACCCTCCAGCACTGGCAATGGTGCATTAAGGCAAGACACTTATTTGGGGGTTACCTCTGGAAGATCCAAGTTCTTGAAGAAAGACTCCATCGTAGTCCACCTATCCTCATAATGATCAGTCTGATATAATTCGGAGTAAAATCTCTGAAATGCTGCTTTAACCTTAATGGGATTTCAGGTAAGGGTTCCAGTACCTTCCCTAATTGAGGTAATGGCTTCGGAGCTCTCTTTTTCCTCGCAAGATAGGCTAAATACTTGCCCAGCTTATTACCATGCTCAAACAGCCTTTGTTTTGCAGCCTTCTTGGCTGTCTGTGTGAGCGTGGAATTCATTGTAGACCGAAGCGTTGTAGACCGAAGCCTGGCCACCGAGGGTCTATCACAGTATGCCCTCTCGGCTGCTTTCAAACGTGCCTGGAGCAAGCGTTCCTGCTCCACCTTCTGCCGCATCCTAAGGAATAATTATTCCTTTGGTATAAGCCTTAGCAATTTTCCATAGAATGGATGGGTTACTGGTTGAATCTGATTTAATGGCTCAGAAAGATCTGAATTCATTACAGAAATACTCAATGTACTTTCTATCCTTAAAAATAAAGGGACCAATTCGCCAATGTCTCGAACTTGTTATATTGCCCTTAATCTTAACCAATAAGTACACTTTTGCATGGTCAGAAATGGTAATATTCCCAATTGTACAGAACATCACCGAATTGAAGAGTGCTGCAAGGTTGGAAAAGATCAACCCTAGTGTAGCATTTCTGCGGGTTAAAGAAGAAAGTAAAATCCCTATTTATGAGGTCTATCGGCCTCCAAACATCCACCAGTCCCAGTTCTACACAAAAATCCACTAACTGCTTAGATCGTAAAGATGGTACTGGGGATTTTGGGCATTCTGTCCATCGTGGGTGCAAAAGACAATTGAAGTCTCCTCCTACAATAATGTGATGCGAAGAAAGATTACTTAATTTGGAAAATGCATCTCTCAGGAATTTAAGGCTGTGCACGAGGGGGCAATAAACATTCAAAATACCATTACTTCCCCATATATGTTTGAGGATTATGATCCTCCCGTGGGTGCCTAATACAATCTCGTAATTTAAATGGAAGATTCTTCCTATCCAGTATTGCTTCTCCCCTACTCCTAGTATTAAAAGACGAGAAATAAACCCGATTACTCTGCTGTAATGTCAAGTGTTCCTTGTCATCAAGGTGCATCTCTTGCAATAGGACAAGATCCCCCCTCTCCTTGTTAAGGCTAGAAAATACCTTTTTCCTCGTAACTGCCTCCCCTTCATGCTCCAGATACACCATTTAAGCATGACATTAGCCATAACACACTGGAACAACATTTGAAATCCAGAGAGGAAGAACTCGAATTACAAATCGATGAGCATCAATGGAAAAAGACTCATCGAGCCTAAAAAAACATACTAATTAAAACTACTACAACTAACAAGCTTTCAAAACGTTCTACAACTAAATATATATAAAAACAAAAAAAAACAGGCTATAAAGTGCCAATGGCACTCTGTAGGGGCATTTACCCCCCCCCCCCCCCCCCCCCACTGGGGGAATTTGCACGTCATAAATCTTTATCTTCTGCCCCATGATCAATATTATATCCCGGGCAATTAATCACAAAAATCGGGATTGAACTGTCCTTGGGTAGACATTCAGTCTTCATGATCAGCTTCATAACTCCCTCCAGCTTGAGCCGAACCCGACACACAAACTAAGGAATACAAAAACGAGTAGTAATATTAATCAAGTTAAAAGTGTGTACTCTACCCATCGCTGACTGTAATTTAACATTACTTAATACCAGAAAGATTCAACAAACGTTCTTTAAAACGAGAGAGACATGATTATCGATATCTATTAAAGCATCCAGCCTGCTTTATAGTGTCCACAAAGTTTTCGCGTCCTCTGGAGCGTCAATGGATTTATTGAAAGATCCACCAGTGCGTAGATCTATTGAAAGCATATGGAGCACCACTGCGTTCATTGAGGAATACTGAATCTCAAGTTCCCTTAATCTTCTCTTGATATCATCAAAAGATTTTCTTTTCTGAATCACTGCCCCTGAAAAGACCTGGAAGAACATAATCCTGGAGCCCTCATCGGATCTTTTCCCTGTGTTCTGGAAGCTTCCATAAGTCTTTGATTGTCTCTGCAACTACATAATCGCACAAGGACAGGGTGAGGTATTTGGTCTGAGTCTGACCTACGCTCCGTAACCCGATGAACTGTCTAACTCTTCACCCGTCCCTTTTCAGCTTCGAAGTGAAGGAACACGGCAGCCAGTTCTCGAAAAAAACTCACTGGCTGAACACTTTATGTCTCCAGCAGACGGATGATATAAACATTCTTCATTCTGCCTCTGTTTTCGAGGTCGTCAAATTGTTCAGTTAAGGTACGGACCTGTTTTCCAAGGGTGAGGATCCGCTCCTTAGAGGAATCGATTACCAACTCTGCCCCTGCAGTTTGACGCTCGACCTCATCCGTTCTGTTTCCAAGGCTTTCAATTTGCTGCTCATATTTTTTGGAGCACGGCTGAGAGTGGTTCTAGACTCCTGCTGAACTTTTCTTCAATCATGCCTTCAATCATTTCATGTAACTTGGTGAACTCAGTGACAAAAACCTGGTGAGTAACTGGGTCCATCGAACGAGCAGAGGGGGTTGCAGGTGGGGCCACAGGCATGCTAACAGCTTCTGACGGGTGCCCTGCGTGTTGGGACTTAGTCGATCCTTTCCCATGATTTGTCATTTCCACTTGACAAATTGGCATTAGTAAGGATTCTGTAGCTCTTTTAGTGTTGACTTTTAAGTAAATGACTGTGGTGGGGTGGGATAGAGCATTACTGTGATGCAGAGCTCAGCAAGGAAGACCTTTCAGATCGCTGCCATTTTGTTTCCCCTTTAAAACTTTATCGATGTTATCCATTTTGTTTAATTCCTGGATTTTCTAGAGCCGTGTCATTCGGAACCACTGTCTACAGTTTCCCCAATAATGCACATTGCTGCTCGATAATCCTTGACTCCTTTGTGATTCGTGAACCTTCCCTCAAAAGTATTCAATATCTCTGCCTCCCATGCTCTGTGGGGAAGAGTGTCATAAGACTCACTGCACTCTGAGAAAACAAAAATAAATCGACTCATCGGTGTGTGAGATTAGCTTTATTTTTGCATTCTTATCTGAACATGGATATAGTAACATTGGAAGCAGTTCATAGATGTTTCACTTCATTTATTCCATGCATGAAGGGCTGATATTATGGCGACTTTAACAGGCTACCCTTGGAATGAGAGCTGATCTTATTGAAATATACAAAGCCTTGAGGCGAGTGCATCAGGTATATACCGACTGGGAGTTTGTACAGCTCAATCTTGATGCTGTTGTCATTGAACCCCTACAGTGTGGCAGCAGGACATTCGACCCATCGAGTCCACAACAACCCACCGGACATTATCCTATCCAGACCTGTCCCCCTACCCTATCCATGTAACCCTGCATTTCCCATGACTAACCCACTTAACCTACACATCCCTGGTCACACTGGGTAATTTAGCACGGCCAATAAAACTAAGCTATATATCTTTGAAGTGTGGGAGGAAACTGGAGAACTTGGAAGAAACCCACACAGACACGGGAAGAATGCTCAAACTCCACATAGAGTGTCGGACGAGGTTGGAATTGAGTTTAGCTCCTTGTTGATATGAGGCAGCAGTACTAACCAAAAATCTAATAAAAGGCTAAATCTCCGTTAGCCTTTTTTGGTACCTGCGGCTGACGAAAGAAATCTGCCTGACTTGTTCCTATCACTAAACCTGACCCAGTCTGAGACCTTTATCATCGGTCATATCACCAACCTGGTTACATTTAAAATTTGTTGTGAACAGTGGAGAAGCGGTACTAGAAAAGGAAACAGTGACACCCTCCAACCACAGTCAGAGCCGGAGTGAGGAAAAATTCACAAAGTGGGATTTCATTCAAGTGGGAATCCTCTTTCCCAGAAGTTTGGGATGGCTGAATCTTTATATTAATATTATATAATATTATGTTATCTTTTTATGGCTTTGTCTGATTTTCCGTAGACAGATGAATCAGGGATAATGCTGCATGGAGAGAAAAGTGCAGCTAGGAGCACAATGAGAGGAGCCATGACGTTATTTACAAGTGGAGTAGCATCAAAGGGCCGATTGGCCCACTCGTGTCCCTCAGCCCTTTGTTCTGATGTTCCATTCAGCCCTTCGGACCTGCTACACACAGGCAGATCGAGGCCACGCTGATGGTTAAGTGTAGTTTCGGAAATGCACTTGGAAATTCCAGGCTTCGTCAGGAAGTGACCCCCAGCAGCAATCCCTTTTTCTAGGCTTCCCAACTCTGTAACTTCTGCTCTGGAATTGCTCTGAAGATATCCCATCCAGGGTTAACTCAGGCAAATTTTCTCCTTTCACGAATTTAACATGATACAACATGAATTCCAGGAAAATAACTAATTACTTTCCAAAATCTTAACATAAAAACTTAAGAAGTAGGAACATGAGTCGGCTATTCGTCCCCTCAAGCCTGAACTCTCATTCAATAAGAATATGGCTGATGTACCTTCGGGATCAACTCCACTTTCCTACCCAATTCCCTGTATCCCTCCACAACTCTCTAGGTTAGGGGATTCCAGACATTCACTACCTTCTGAGAGAGTACATCATTTTTCACCTCAGATTGAAATCGATGTTCCTTTTTCGTTATCTACCGCCTCGAGTGACAACCCCCCTCTGCATCTTGTACATTTCAGTAATATCACCCTCATTCATTTCAATCGCAATGAATAATCGCCTCACCATTTTAGATGTATTCAATAATTCAACCCTTTCATCACAGGAAGCCGCTTCATGAACCAACCTAGTTACTTGCTGCATCAGCATGCTGACGTTATGATTCAAACACAGGAACACTCCAAACCCTTTGTACGGCTCCTTTTTTGGGCGTCCTCTTAATTAAATAACAGCCTGCATTTTGGTTCTCAGTGTCATGCTTAAACTCGGATGTATATTGCACTCAGCTCCCGCCGTCAGGCTATCAGTATAGATTGTAAATCACTGATCCTATCGGCCTGATAATTGTGGTAAACCAGTAGATACGTTTTTATCATAAAGATCCATTAATCCTGACTCTCCGATTTCTATGTGTTAAGCATCTGTCATTCCATGCTAATATATTATTCATCATACTACAAGCCTCTGTTTTGTGACAGAACGTTTATTTTGTGATACCTTGTGAAAACTCTCTGGAAAGGCTCATGTTGACCAGTTCCCTTTATCTGCCTGTCACTTTCTCAGGGGTTCCTGATGAAGGGCTCCTGCCCGAAACATTTATTTTCCTGCTCCTTGGATGCTGCCTGACATGCTATGCTTTGCCAGCATGACTCTAATCTTGACATTCTCGGGGGTCTCTAAAATATAATTTGTATGATTTTACAGGACAAATATAGTTTCCCCTTCATAAAACCATGCCAACTCTGCATGAAGCTTTTCAAAGTGCCCTGCAATTCATTCCTTAATAACAGGCTCTAGCATATTCTCAACAATAATGGTGAGGCTAAATTGTTCCTGCCTTCTGTCTCATTCCTTTCTTGAAGGAATTGGAGGTTCTCCAGTTTCACTGGAACACTCGTGTAATCCAGAGAGTTATGGAATATTTCACACAGTGCCACTAGTCACTCTGTGACAACTTCTTTTAAAATTAACTATGAATTACTGCTGACCTGCCTACCCTTATTCTTATGTTAGTTAAAAACCTTGTTCCTTTTGTTAGAGACAGTTCAAGAACTTCCCTCCTATTACCATTTTGTTTATACTATTGACATGCTTACATTACTTTCCCCATGATGAGTGATTTAAAATACTAGTGTAAATTATCTGCCTGTTCCCTGTGGCCAGTGCTCCAGTCACACCTCCTAATGGTCCCAATGTACTTTCCTCACTTCACTTCTGCTTCAGCTCACACACACATCTTCAAGCTTTTTTTATGTAGATGCGAAAGCTCATGATGCATGTTTTTATATTTCTTTCCAATTTATTACATCATATATTTTCGTACATTTTCCTCACTTTCTAGATTCATACAGTCATGTCGTGCACAAACAGACCATTTGTTCCAACTTGTCCATGCTGACCAGGTTTTCTTAACTAAACTAATCCTATCAGCTTGCACTTGGCCCATATGCCTTAAAACGTTTCCCATTCATATGTTGGTCCAAATGTCTTTGAAATATTCCAGCTGTACAAGCATATACCACTGTTTCTCTGGCAGCTCATTCCATACATACGTCGCCCTCTGTGTAAAAAATGTTGTCACTTTGTCCCTTTCCAGTTTCCCCCTTCCACCTTAAAGCTATGCATTTGTATTTGAACTCTCCGAACCTGCAGAAAAGACTTTCGCTATTCACTTTATCCATGCCTCCCATGATATTATAAACGTCTAGAATGCCACCCCTCAAACTCGTACACTCCATCTGATACTAACTTCAAGATCAACGATAAGCACTGCAAATTGGAAAGAATATTAAAAATGACAGGTAAAGAAAACAACTCAAACGTCATACTGTTATTTTTGCTCTATGTTACTAAACTAAGGCAGCATGAAACTCTTACTCGTGCTAATATGAGGTCAAGCACCTGAATTCCATAGTATGAAGGCAGTGATGATGTATACTATCAAAACATGTATATCTCGATCTATTTAATACCACATGGTCAACATTCTCCCTACTATTCTCCCTACGACCTTGTGCGGTTGTGTCTTCTTTATCTTTCACTCAGTTACAGAGAACCCCTTTCCCCCATTCACACCTTAATTGAAACTCATTTTGCATTATCGTCTCGTTCACCACTGCTAATAGCCCGTTTATCTTTTGTCACGCCCTCTTTTCCAAGTCACCCACCTCCCATCTCCGGCAAGGGATTACAAAGCCCAGTTTCCAACCTTTTTCAGTTCTGAACAAGGCACACTGGGCTTGTAACTTCAATTCTGTTTCTCTGTCTCTGCAGATTCTGCCAGACCTGCTGCGTTTCTCCAGAAACGAATAGGCACAGCAAAAATTTTCAATTAAACAAATAACTATGGATACTGGAAATAAAAACAAAAATTGCTGGGGAAACTGAGAGCTTTGTAGAGGGTTACAGGTCCCGAAAGATTAACTCTGCATTCACTACAGAAGATGCCGCCAGACGTGCTTGGTTTCTTCAGCAATTTCTGTTTTTGAACAAGTTCCAATGACGTGTGTGAAAGCTGCTCAAACGTCCTGTCCAACACAGAGCTCCCTACACTGGGAACTGAACGATAACGCAAAGTGCACACATTCATTGGCTCAGAAACTGCATAAGGCTGGCATCACTGACACCATAGAGCTCTTAATCATGGTCAGGGAGAAAACCAGGGGGAAACACATTCAATTCAAACGCAGAAGATGGCATTACGAGAAAGGAAACTATTCAGTTGAATATGTTAAAGGGTTTGAGTAATGTAACAAATTGGAAGCATGACAACAAGGGGAACCCTCAGCAGAATGAGAATATGAAAATGGAAATATTACCCCATCAGAAACCAGGTGATGTCACTGAGTACACCGCTGATCGGTGAACGGGTCTCGATGTGAACTGGGGACAGTCAGTAGAATTGAATTGCAGATATTGCAGCTCAAACTGGGTTATCACGTGATGCTGTAGACAACAGCAGCAACAGAAGCAGGATTGTATTCAAACATAATCTGGAACATTTTCCCCAGGATATTCCATCAGTCTACCATTACCATCAAACCGAGTGATGGTTCAGTGACGAGTGTGGGTGAACAAGCCAAGGTCAGAACCATGTGTACCTAAAGCTGATGACAAACCATCAAATCTACGGCGCTTGAGTGGTTTCATTCCAAACAGCAGAACTAACATCAGATAGAGAGGATGAAAAGATCCCAAGACAAACAGATCAGATCTAAGCTTAGCAGTCCTGCCACATCCAGACATAAATGTCGGTGTACTATTAAACAACTTACTGGAGGAGAGGACTCCAGAAATATCCCCATCCTAAATAATGGAACAGCCGTGTACATCGTGAAAAAGACAAGGATGTAGCATCTGCACCATCCTCAGCCAGAAGTGATGAATGGATGATCCACCTCACCCTCGCCATGATATCCACAGAATCACAGATGGCAGTGTTCAACCAATTCGATTCGCTGCATGTGACATGAAGAAACAGCTGAACACAGTAGAAACGACAAAGGCAAAGGGCCTGAACACCATTCCTGCAATAGGACTGAAGACGTGTGCTGCCCTAACAGGTGAATAATTACATTCTGACCATTTAACACCCCCTCAGTCCCTTCACGATAATCAAATTGGTGGGAGTTCTTTTTGACAGAGCTGTCAAGCAGTCCAGAAATAACCCGCTCAGTGTGGTTTCCGATAGGTTCCTATGTGGATATGGTGCTGTTGTGGAAATGTCACTGGATTACTAACCCAATACAGGATAATGCTCTGGCAGCTGGTGGAAGTTAAAAACAATTAATAAAATATCAAGATCTAGAATCTGGTGATGGTAACTGTGACCTTGCATCCAATGTTGATTGTAAACTTTGATCTCCTTCCCCAACGTATTTTCAGGAAGTGAATCTCCCGTGCTTTCCTGTATGGCCTAATAGTGACTCCAGACACACAGACATGTGATAAACTCTTCAATGGTCCCTGAAACGGCAAAGCAAGACACTCAATTGTATCACACTGCTCCGGAGTCTGACAGGAAAGAAAACAGACAGAATACCCGGCACCAGCCTCAATATCAGAAAAGGGGACGGGAATCACAGTCCTGTTGATCCTGCAGAGACATCCTTCCAAACATCTGAGAGCTTGTGACAACATTTACAGTGCTTTCCCACAGACTGCACAGAAACATCGGGAAAGGTCATACAACACATTGTGCCTTCCCCATTCTAGTTCATGGAGAAAATCTCCTCAATGCAGTTTTCCCGACACAGTGTTCATATCTATTAATATGTTTAAACATTGTGAAATATAAAATAAGAACTGTTGTAGTCCCTTCAGTCCATCAATCTTGCTCCTCGATTCAATATACAGGCAGTTCTCTGATAATGCGTGTTTATTAAACTGATTTGACTGCAATGCAATTCGTGAATTGCGCACCTTTATTCTATAAAGTATACTCCCAGTCACTATGACGCGACTCCTTGCAGGCACCAGCTGAACAACAAAACCCAGCTTCAGGATCCTCTGTCTGCCAAATGCACCATGTGAGTGTTCAGCTAAAATAGGAATGCAATCCGCTCTGCAAGCTTTGAATCTGAGCTTGTAACGGGGAATTGCTCTCTCCAATTAGAAGGAACTTTATTTCAAACCAGGGGAGAATCTTCAGGAGAACTGGAATTCCATGTTGGCATCACGTGATCAGTCAGTCCTGCGCGCTTTCTGGTGAAGAGCTTGGTGAAAGGTACAGGGATGTAGCCAGTGACTGCATTGTTATTATTAGTACTATTTCATTACAATATACGATTTAAAGGTTTAATTAGACTGTGCTAGTGCGTATTAGACTAACTTTAATTTTTGTTTTTTACTGATATTTGCAGTTCGCCCATTATCCTCTTTTCCCCATAGACCACATAATTAATATTGCATGATGTTCTGCAACACAGTGCTGCACAGGAACACAGCTACCACGTTAATGGAGAACAACCTGTAATGGTATCTGATCCTCTATCTTCATACCATACCCTGCTGTCTCCCTATCCCTTTAGTTTCCAGAAATCAATATTTATATTCAGTGCCTTGGTTTCCACAGCCTGATCTGGGAGATAGTACCCCAGGTTCACCAGTCTCTGAGTGCAGACATTTATTCTCATCTCAATGCAGAGTGGCCTGTCTGTACCTAATACTGTGGCCCCTTGTTTTGATGTCACAGCCACGGGAATTGTCACCCCTGTTTCCAATCTGTCTCGCCATAACAGAGTTTTATATATTTCACTGAGATCTCCACTCATTTTTCTAAAGCCCATGGAATACAGGCATAGCCGCCCCAAACTCTGCTCCCACAACAAACCTGTTATCCCAGAGATCAGTCTGGTTATCCTTTACTGCTCTCCCTCATGTCAGATTTCTCCTTTATTAGGTAAGGAGACCAAAACTACACACAATACTGCACAATGTTCGAGATGAGGTCTCACCAAGGCCCTGCTCAGCTGCAGTAAAACACCCTTTCTCCTGGATTCAAATCCCCCTCAAATGACGGTGAATACACGATTTATCTGCCTATCTGTTTTCTGCTACTGCAAAATTGCTTTCAGTGACTGGTGCACAGGGAGATCCAGATCCTTTTCAATATTACAGCTCCCCACTTGTTGGGTCTGTGTACACTCGTCAGCGTCCCAATGCCATTCCCAGTATTGACTTCTGGATTCAGATCTCACTGCCCAACACTGACCTCGGAGGGCTGCACAAAAGGAAATAAAAATGCAGCTTAAGTTCCTTTATTCATCAACATTTTTCAAACAGTCCCTTTTCAAATGATAGGGTCTGGTTCTGTTTTTCCCATCAAAGGTCACAATATCACATATCCTCCATAGACCATATCCCCCACCTCCCCACTGCTCTCCATCTGCCATGTATTTACCCAGACACTCCACTTGTCGCTATCACCTTGCAGTTTTTTGACACCCTGCTCACCCACTCACAATCTGACATTGTTTAGTGCCATCAGTGAACTTGGAAATATTGAATTTGATACACTCAACAAAATATATGATGTGTGTTCGGAATAGCTGGAGCCCAAACCCCGATCCTTGCTATATCCTGCAAGCCTTCCTTTCAAAAAAACATATTGTTTTATTCCTACTCACTGCTTCCAGCCAGCTGTCCCATTCTAAAACCATATTAGTCCCAGTCCCAGAGGATTTGAATTTGCATAATAGGTTTGGGGCTTTATCAAAAATCTTTCTGACAATGCAATCACATTGCATTGATTGCTTCTCCATAATTATGCTAAACGTCACTTTCTCAAATATGATTCCCATTTGATCAATCTCTGTTGACTTTGTCTGTGCTCATTACTTTCAGTTCCAATACTTCCTCTAAAACTGTTTGGTTGCTAATTTCATTCTATCCCCTTTTTCTCAACAGACTAATGTTCACTAGTTTTGTTGGGAAGTTTTCTTTTTTGTTTTATTTTCTTCTGTGAAGACATAACTAAAGTATTTGCTCCATAGTTCTGCCTTTTCCCTGTCCTCAATTCTCTGCTATCAGACTGTAAGAAAGCTGCATCTTTTTTCCCGGAATTTTGCCATTGACATATTTTCAGAAGATATTACAAGTTCCATCTTAAAACCCTTGTTAATATACTCTTCAGAAACCCATCAATTCCTATCTTAAGCTACTCAATGATTGACCTTCCACAGACGTGCAAACACAGAAGCTGTATTGTACCATCAACAATACAGCACAGTCTACATTAGTCCCATTTTCCGACACAAGACCCGTAGCCGTGAATCTTATGGCATTTCAAGTGGACAGCCGTGTATTTTCTAATGGTTGTGAAGTTACTATGACAACTCCTCTTTCAGGAAGGGCATTCCTGACCCCAACACCCTCTGTGTGAAAAAAACAAACCCCAATTCCCTCCAAATCTCAAACCCTTCACTTTATAATGTGCTCGATTGTTCTTGGCCCTTTGACTGAAAGGAGCAGCTGCTGTCTATCCACCCTGTCCATGTCCCTCGGAATCCTATCCTTCTGAATCACGGCCTCCTCAGCCTTCTCTGCTTCAAACTAAACAACCCGAGCTTATTTAGCTTCTCTATAAAGCTGGTATGCTCCATCCCAGCTATATCCTGGTGAATCTCCTCTGAGCCCCTCCACTACAATCAGATCTTTCCCATAATGTGGTTCCCAGAACTACACACAGTATTCCATCTTGACCAAACCATAGTTCCGCATAGCTCTTATAATCTATGCCTTGATGCATAAACATTATGTTTACGGTCCCTTATGCTTTCTCAAAATTGTGCATTAAGGTATTTAGTCACATTCAGAGAAGTGTGGAGAAACACTCTCTGAGCTTCCTCGTGTGCTGCCATTCATTGAGTACTCCCTGTCCAGTTCCTTCATCCAAAGTGCATCAAATCATATTTATCAAGGTTACATTATATTTGCCATTGCTCTGCCCATCTGACCATTCCATCTGTATCTTCCTGTAGCATAAGACCTCCCTCCTCACTGCAACCACCCGGCCAATCTTTGTATCAAACACAAACTTAGTTGTCACACTCCCACCACTCCCTTCTATATTCACAGCTGCATCACTTATGAATACCACAAATAATAAAGTTAACGATCACACAACAGCAGGTTACAGTACAACCGGTTTATTCCGAGGTACTAACTTCGAAGCGCTGCTTCTTCATTAGGTGGTTGTGCCTCTGAATAAACCTGCTGGACTATAGTTTGCTGTTATGTGATTTTTAGGTTTGTTCACCCTAGTCCAACACCAGCACCTCCGAATCACAGCACTGATCCCTGCGATACACCATTGGACATCGGTCTCGAGTCACACTAACAGCCATCAACCACTACCCTCTGTCTCCTAACACTAAATTGATTTGTATGCAACTTGACAAGTCATTAATGACTCGTACCTGTTCCCTTGTTATACATTTCTGCTTGACACACTTGAAGAATATCTGGAGATTTTCCTTAATCTTACCCTGCCAGCAGGTTTCTATGACCCTGTTTTAGGCAGTTCTCACCGAGTGATGAATTTCCTCAAAATTACGGTCTTAAGTGGCCAATCCCTTATCTTGTCATTATTTGCCTTGAAGTTGGATTGGGTAACCAGGGAAGCATCCTGTTAATTTCCAATTTGTCATATGTTTTGTGAATTTTGTAAATTTCACTGTGACCCACCTCTCATTCTTTGAAACACGAGAGAACATAGGCCGAGTTACCTCATCAGACATTCTCGCGATCTGTGGGATTAATTTGGAGAATGTCCATTGCAATTTTATTGTGGCCAGTATATTCTTTCTCAGTTTGGGTCACCGACACTGTACACAATGGATGCAGGTTTGCTCGCTGAGCTGGCAGGTTCATTTCCCGACATTTCCATACCTTGCTAGGTAATATCTTCAGTGGACCTCTGGTGAAGCGATGCTACACATTCCTGCTTTCTTTTTAAGGGTTTCTTTGGGTTGTTGATGTCATTTCCTGTGGTGAAGTCACTTTCTGTTCCTTTACTCAGGGGGTGTTAGATGGGGTCTAACAACTAATAACACATCGAGTTAGACATCTACCAGAAATACATGTGGATTCTTTCCATTGATCCTGTTAATTTCTAAATATCAAATATCACATGCTGCATAATGGATTCCAACAGTTTCCCTGCAGATGTCAAGTTAATTGGTCGGCAGTTCTCCAAACTATGTCTTCTTCCCATTATAGATGTTTGCATCCCTTCCATTAATCTATAGTGCTTGGACCACGTTTACTCACTTCCATTTATCCGGAATGGCTTCCGGCTTCTGCAGAATACACAGGAAAATAAAACACAGTTATCGACAGTGCAATTCATACTTCTGTTGCTGATTTATGTCTGACATTTTAATATGAAGTACGTCAGGTTTGTCAGCCTCAGCAATGCTCAATCCAGTTCCACTTTCAAATACTACCTTGTTTCTGATATAAATTGATTTTTGTCTTCAGTTGCACAAGCGCTACATGATCACTTGGTATTACGGGCTGATTTTATAGATCTTCCTCCTTGAAGACAGATACAAAGCAACTGATTATTTTCTTGGCCATTTCCCTGGTCTTCAAAATAAACTCTCCTCTCCCAATTACCAATTTCCATAATTGATCTTGCTTTTACTTTGTTTCCTTTGAAATACACATTGTAGATTTATGCAGTGTTTTTGTTCTGTTTGTCAGCATTCAAGTTCTATTTTTGATTTCCTTATCAGTTTCATGGCCTTTGTTACTGGATCGTGAATTTCTGAGAATTCTCAGGTTTCCACAATGACTGAAATTCTTCTGAAGCCATTTCCTATGATTAATACATTTTCGAATTTGTCATGTTAAACATCATTGTGTCACTTTCCCTTTCTTTGGTGTTTGTACCTGAAATAAAAAAGACTGCAATATTTCTATAAATTTCCTGGTCCTGACCAGATATATTCAGGAACACTGCAGGAGGACATAGAAGGAATTGCCGGAGCCCTGGCTGATGTTTTTGCATCATCGCTGGCCAACGGGCGAAGTCACGAAGGACTGGAGGACAGCGAATGCTGTGTCCTTACTCAGGAAGGGCTACAAAAAAAACGCGGGAGCTATAGACCAGTAAACGTAAAATCGGTTGTAGGTAATTTACTTGAACAGGTTCTGAGAGATAAGACAAAATGCATTTGGAAATGCAGGGTGTGATTAGGAGCAAGATTAGAGTGGTGCTAGAAAAGCACAGCAGCCATGCAGCATTCGAGGAACAGGAAAATCAACGTTTTTGGGAAAAGCCCATTATCAAACTCAGCACGGCTTTGTGCATGTGAGATCATGGCTCACAAATTTGTTTCAAATTCTTTGATTAAGTGACTTGCAACGTTGAGGAGGGCAGAATGGTGTATGTAGTCTTTATTGGTTCCAGTAAGACCTTCAATAAGGTTCCAAATGGTACGCTGCTCTGGAAGATTAGATCGCATGAAATTGAGGAGGAGCTGCCAAATTAGATGCAAAATTGTCTTGATGGTGGGAAGCAGAGGGTAATAGTGGATGGATGCTTGTCAGCCAGGAGGCCTGTGATTAATGGAAAGCCTCACGGGTTAGTGCTGGGCCCACTACATATTACATATATCTATGGTTTAGATGAGAATTAACAGGCATGATTTGTAAGTTTGAAGACAACACTAAAATAGCCAACATCATGGAGAGTGAGGAAGGTTATCAGAAATTTCAGAAAATACAACAGTACCTTGATCACCTGGAGAAGTGGTTAAGAAATGGCCACTGTAAGTTCTTGCATTTTAGAAAGTCAAATCAAGGTTGGATTTTCATGGTGAATGGTTGGGTCTTAAGGAGTGTAGTGGAACAGTGGGGCCTTGGAATTCAGGTGCATTGTTGTCTGAAATTTGATTCAGAGGTAGATAGGGCAGTGAAGAAAGCTTTTGGCACACTGGCTTTCATCAGTGCATATCGTTGAGTATGTAAATTAGGGAGTTATGTTGCAATTATACAGGATGCTGGTGAGGCCATCCTGGTCGCGTTATGTTCAGCTGTGTTCACTTTGCTATGGGAAGGATGGTATTAAACTGGAAAGAGTGCAGAAGGAATTTACAAGAATGTTGCAAAGGACTCAATGGTCTGACTTATTGGGAGAGGTTGGACAAGTTCGGACTTTTTACTTTAGATGTATGAGGCTGAGGGGGAATCTGAGAGAAGTGTATAAGATCATGGGAAGGACGGACAAAATGAATGCACTCAGTTTTTTTTCCAGGGTTAGGCAATCACGGACAAGAGGGCATCAGTTTAAGGTCAGAGGGGAAACAATAAAAGGGAACCTGAGGACCAACTGCTGTTCACACAGGGGTGATACGCATATGGAATGATGTGCAAGCGGAAGAGGTTGAGGCGGGTACATTCGAAACATTTAAAAGGCATTTGTACAAATACATGGACAGGAAAGGATTAGAAAGATACAGGACAACGGCAGAGAAATGGGGTTAGCGTGGATGGACATTTTGGTCGGAATGGACGTGTTTGGGCCGAAGGGCCTGTCTCCGTGTTGTCTGACTCTATGACTCCAACAAACATTGCTTGCCTCCCACTGTATGTTATATTGTACTTTCCCAATTCAATGGAGCGAACTTGACCCTCGAGCCTCCTGGCTACCATGATGTTTAACCAGAACGTTCAAACATTCTATATCCATGCAGACACCGTGTAAAATGCACGTTTTTAACGTCTCTATTCCTTCAAAGCTGATTCAGAGTAAGGTTATTAATTCCTTCTGATCACACAACACCAAACCCAAAATAAACTGTTCTGTAGTTTGCTTCACAACATACTCTTCAACCCACCTCACATACACGTACAGAATTTATTTTGCACAGCATAAACAGTCACTTAGTTAATACAGTTTAGATGCAACTTGAGAACATCCAATAAAACTGCATATCTAATTTGCAGAGCATATGATGCTCAGGTTTTCTGCAACCGATATATAACACACCAATATTTGCTGCGCCTTGCTATTTGTAAGTTCTACCTAAACTGATTCTGTGGAATCTGAGGGGCAGGTCTGTGTCATCATTAGTGATAGACTTGGACAGGACATTCGGGGAGGCTCACCCCGACGCTGAGATGATCTGAAGATATCTCCATCAATACAGGACAAGCATCAATATCCTCCCCGCTCTGTCAGAATAATGGTCACCGAATTCTCTCTACTCCGTCACCCTGTTTGTATATCTGTTATAGCACCAACACCCAGACAATCCTCTTGCTCTATCTCCAAATAAGGCTCAGGCACTACCGCTCTCACTATTGAATTCAGCAACTTCCTTCCCACACTTTCTCTGTCACCTATGCAATACACCCACACATTAATAATACTATATGGATTCAAAACCGTTGACTGCCTCATTCCGGACACCTCACATTTCCTCCCAGATCCACCTCCACCAGCACTAACAGCAAGGCCATCCACTCCTGCCCTCACTCCTTCCATCCCTTTCTTCTATTGCAAGATAAGCAGCGTGGAATAGGACAGAAATGGCCAAGCCAGGTGGTAGAGTGCCCAATATCCATTCCCTCACCCCTCCCCCACACCCGCCATGTGGGGAGGAACCGAGTACAAGATGAAGCGGAGTGGGATGCCTCGCGTGAAATTTCTGAAACATCCATGTCCCACTGACCGATTAAGGAGCAGTGCTTTGTGAAAGACAATTCTCACTGTAAACACACTGGCATTTCGATCGACAGTCCTTTAATTCCCCCCGCAAAATACAGTTACCTCACTGCACAGAGATGCAGATAAAGAAATACACAGGATTATTGGTATCACCCCAAAATTCGAACAAACACAATACATACAAGGGAATAGGCATACACACATGTATAAACACACGCAGACATATAGACTCTATATGTAGATAGAAACATAGATAGAAACACACAGGCTGATACACAGAAAGACAAACGTAGATGCACAAATGACAAGCAGACATACAAACATATGCACACGTAGACACAGATACAAATTGATGATTTTTTTTGTTTTATAACGGGATCAAGGATTCTTGGGGAAGGCAGGAGAATGAGGTTGTGGAACATATAAGAAATTATTGAATGGCATATCAGACTCGATGGGCCGAATGGCCTCATTCTGCTCCTTTTTTTTCATGTGGTGCTATGCTAACAGGTATTCTCTTCCTGAGACAGCAGCAGAGGCTGGGTTTGATACATATTCGATTGGAAAGGTTCAGTGGAAATGTGGGACAGGTTTGGAGTCCGAAATGGCTTATGTTTATTCGTAATTATTCTGTCCTTATTTCTGCAAATAGGTGGTGATTTGATGTTCAGTTAACAAAAATTTAAAATAACAGGTACCACAAAGTAATAAGGACATACCTTTCACTTTAGTGTTGTGCTACCTGTGGCGTTCTCATCCTCAGGGAGCAGTGAAGACTCGTTTATAGAGTCAGAGAGATGTACAGCATGGAAACAGACCTTTCAGTCTAACCCGTCCACGCTGACCAGATATCTCAACCCAATCTAGTTCCCCCCTGCCGGCAACTAGCCCATATACCTCCAAACCCTTATAATTCATATACCCATCCTAAATGCCTCTCAAATGTTGCAATTGTACCAACCTCCACCACTTCCTCTGGCAGCTCATTCCATACAAGTACACCCTCTGGGAGAAAAACGTTGCCCCTTACGTCTCTTTTGTATCTTTCCCCTCTCATCCTAAACCTATGCCCTCTCGTTCCGGACTCCTCGACACCAGGGAAAATAATTTGCTTATTTACACTATCCATGCCCCTCATAATTTTCTAAATCTCTATAAGGTCACCCCTCAGCCTCCGATGCTCCACGTAAAACAGCCCCAGCCTGTTCAGCCTCTCCCTGTAGCTCAAATCCTCTCGCCTGTAAAAATCTTTGTAAATCTTTTCTGAACTCGTTCAAGCTTCAGAACATCTTTCCGATAGGAACGAGACCAGAATTGCACGCAATATTCCAACAATGGCCTCACCAATGTCCTGTACAGCATCAACATGACCACCCAACTCCTGTACTCAATACTCTGACCAATAAAGGAAAGCATACCAAACGCCTTCTTCACTATCCTATCTACCTGCGACTCAACTTTCAAAGAGCTATGAACTTACACTCCAAGGTCTCTTTGTCCAGCTACACTCCCTAGGACCTTGCCATTAAGTGTATAAGTCTGAGCTTGACTGATCTTTGCTGGACAGGAGAGTCAATGTTTATTGGGAACAGACAGGAGATGGATGGACAGACACACTCGGATCAGCCATGAGCATTTTGAATTGTACAGCCAAATGACCAACTGTTGCCCCTACCCCGTGTGTTGTTCCCTGAATCCACCCTCGAGGCTATTACATGGTAGGGGACCACCCCATTCAATCAGACAGGATCGCTACAATGAAACTGGAGGAGACCATTCTGTCACTCTAAGGAATTGCACAGCAATATAGAATGAAGTAATTTAGCTCGTTGAGTACATTACACAGCCCAGCAGGAGGCCATTCAACCCGCCTGAACGGCTACACAGGAGCAGGGAACATTGACTCTCCTGTCCTGCAAAGATCAGTCGCTAACAGGAAATAGAGAGTGGAGACAAATGTTTATTTTCAGGCTGCAAAGCTGTAACTGATGGAGTGCCTCAGAGATCACTGTGGGGTTATCAATGATCAACAATTTGTATCAAAGATCTGAAAGACGGGGAGGGAATTGCAAGGAGCTCAATTAGCTCGTACACTAAGATAGTCATTTAATGTGTCATCAAATGAAGGTAGTGAGTCTGCAATATGATACAGACTTGGAAGGTTAGTGAGCAAACCTTCAGCAGAAATAACAAGGTAAGTTGTCTATTTTTGGCATGAAGAATAAAACAATGGTAAACAATGTAAATGGAGAGAGATTGCAGAACTCTGTGATTCAGGCGGTTTCCATGTTCCTGGGGCATGAATCATATGAAGTCAGTCTGCAGATGCAGCAAGTGATTTGGGAGGTAAGTGGAATGATGCTGTTTTTGGCAAAAGGTATCAGGTTTAATCGCAGGAATGTTTCATTGCATCTGTACAGGGCATTGCTGAGACCACACCTGATGCACTGTGTGCAGTTTTGATCCCCGAAACTAAAATGAAAGGATTTAATTCTTTTCGTAGATTTTCAAAGAGGTTTCCCTTTACTCATTCATGGAATGTCGTACTTTTGATATGGGGGATTATCAGTTTCGATCTGTTAGCGCGGATGAAATGATATCAGTCCAAGCCGAGAGTGCGGTTCAACAATCGGTAACGTTTATTGATGCAGTAACACCGGCGGAGACCAACCGAGGTCCGAATCTCGGCTGTTCTGCTGTTCCCGCGCACTGCTACACATTATATACCTTTCTTTGTCAGGATGTGGGGATTTTGAGTATGAATGGGATTATAGTTCCCCATCATCGGTGGAGTAGGTGCAAATGGTGGGTTTCCTGCCGTCCCAGGAGAGTTGCAGTGTACACTCAATAGGGTGCTAATTGGATTATGTAAACGGGTCCGGGTACGATCTGCTTGTCTCTCTCTGTGAGGGCTGGGGGCTAGCACACCCTTGGGGTGCTGGTGTGTATTGGTCTGTTCGTTCCTGTCTGGTGGATGTCTGTCCATTGTGTCAGGATGGTTTTGTATTGATGAATATGGGTGTGTTTCAGTCAGTCTCTTGATTTGATTAGGAGATGGGTTTCCATATTAATTAGCTCCGGAGTTTCGGTCGATGAGTCATGGTTAGTGTCTGGCCTAGTGTGGATTTGATCTGTCCTCTGGCTCCCATCTCCCGGTCACGTGGGCGGACCGGCAGCTGCTGAGTTCTGTGGGTTTAAGCTGCGGCTGCCGTTTAAAACACAAAATGAATTCCTATAGTTTTACCGATGTAGGCATAGTCCCGTGGCAAATGCGGGGCGGGTCTGGTGCCCGCTTGCAGTTCAGCCAGGCGTTGTAGAACGCGTCAATCTCGTCGGACTTGTGCCTTGCAGGAATACAGATGGCGTCTGGCGTCGGACGCGTTGAAGGTAACACCGTGGCGGTAGAAGTTGTCATTTATCTCGGGGAAAGAAAGCGAGATATGGGGCGAAGTCCTAGGACCTTGCCATTAAGTGTATCAGTCATGGGGCGAAGCGGAGAGCAGGTCGGAGAGTGGTGCACCGGTGAAGCATGATCTTTTCTGAAGCTTTTCGCAGCAGAGAGCGGCGGGAGCTGTGCGGAAGTTCAGACGGAGCGCAAAGCAGGTCGGGAAGGTAAGTGATTACTATTAGAGTGGGTGTGTTGTAAACCCCAGGTCCGACAAAGTAGGGTCTCCCTGCCTCCCTCCTCCTCTAACCTTAATTAAGAGTCCACAGACTTGCCACAAAAAGAGGGTCTAAGGAAGTTTAGAGCTCAGGAATCTTTGACAAGGAGATTGAGTGAAGTGATTACACCACAGTTGAAGAGGGTGAAGACATGACTGCCCAGCTGGTTCAGTGCGCTACGTGCTTGATGTGGGAGGTCAACGACTCTGGTGTGTCTGGCTCCTATATGTGTGGAAAATGTGTGCACATTCAGCAATTGACCGAGCTTATTGCAGCGCTGACAAAAGAACTTGAAGACTTCAGACTCAATCCGAGAGAATGAGATCTTTCTTGACAAGACCTTCAACGAGGTTATTATGCCAGAAGAGAGCAGACGATGAGGAAGGCGGAGAGGAGACAGGTGCAAGAGACCCCGGGAGAAGTACCTGTCAGGAACAAGTTGAAGCTTTTGGAAACAGAGACTGATGACACTCCCAGTTCGCAAGGCGGCCAAGTTTGTCAATCAAAAGTTGCAGCAGAGGCAGAGCAGAAGAGTCGACATCGCATAGAGCCGTGGTAATAGCGGACTCCATCGTGAGAGAAACTGACCGGGGTTTTTGTGGCAGCAGACGATATTTAAGGATGGTGTGTTGCCTTCCTGGTGCTAGAGTGAAAGACATCGCGGACAGAGTGCAGGAAGTCCTCATTGATGAGGGTGAAGAGCCAGAGGTGGTGGTACATGTCGGCACAAATGATGTCAGGAAGAAGAGGTGGAACATACTACAGCGAGACTTCGGGGAACTGGGAAGAAGGCTGAAAAGCAGGACGTCCAAGGTGGTTATCTCCGGTTTGCTTCCAGTTCCTCGGGCTAGTGTGGCCAGAAACAGGGAGATAATGGACTTGAACGTGTGCTTGGGGAACTAGTGCAGGAAGCAAGGATTTAAGTTTTTGGATCACTGGGGTATATTTTGTGGTAAACATAAATTCTACAAGAGAGACGGCTTGCACCTTAATAGGTTTGGGACCTGCATTCTGGCAGGCAGGTTCTCTACTGCAACACCGCTACATTTAAACTAAGTAGCGGGGGGGGTGAGGGGACAAGTTGGAAGTTTAAAAAGGAAATTGAAGGGAAAGTTAGAACAAGAGAAGTCAAGAAAGACAACTCTATCAATGAGGCAGAAAACCCTGAAAGGCATCATGCTGTAAGGTTGAGTGAAATAAGGGTTGATGGGAAGGTTGAGAGAAGTAACAAGTTAAAAATACTATACATGAATGCATGAAGCATTAGACATAAGAGGCTCTTTTGGAAATTGTCAGATACGATATTGTGGGGATAACTGAAATGTGGCTTCAAGTGGACAGGGCCTGGGAAATGAATATTCAAGGATACACGTGCTATCGTAACGACAGACTGACGGGCAGAGGGGGTGGGGTGACCTTGTTGGTAAGGGACGATATTCAGTCCCTTGCGCGGGGGGACCTAGAGTCAGGGGATGTAGAGTCAGTGTGGATAGAGCTTCGAAATACTAAGGATGAAACACCCTCTTGGGAGTCATCTGCAGGCCCCCAAACAATAGTCTGGATGTCGGATGTAAGTTAAATCAGGAACTGAAATTGGCCTGTTGCAAACATGTCACTAAAGTTGTTATGGGGGATTTTAACATGCAGGTAGACTGGGAGAATCAGGATGGTATTGGGCCACAAGAAAGAGACTTTGTGGAGTGCCTCAGAGATGGATTCTTAGAGCAGCTGGTGCTAGAGCCGACCAGGGAGAAGGCAATTCTGGATCTGGTATTGTGTAACGAACCAGAATTGGTCAGAGACCTTGAAGTGAAGGAGCCATTGGGAAGTAGTGACCATAAAACAATAAGCTTCAATCTGCAATTTGAAAGGGAGAGGGTACAGTCGGAAGTGACTGTACTTCTGTTGAATAAAGGGAACTATGGAGCTATGAGGGAGGAGCTGGCCAAAGTTCAATGGTGCAATACCCTAGCAGGGATGACCGTGGAGGAGCAATGGCGGATATTTCTGTGTATAACGCAGAAGTTGCAGGATCAATTCATTGCTAGAAGGAAGAAAGATCCCAGGAGGAGGCATGGACGGCCGTGGCTGACGAGGGAAGTAAAGAAACATATAAAGTTAAAAGAGAAAAAGTTTAACATAGCTAAGATAACTGGGAAAACTGAGGACTGGGGAGCTTTTAAAGAGCAACAGAGGATTCCTAAGAAGGAAATACGTAAATGAAAAATGAGGTACGAAGGTAAACTGGCAAGAATATTAAGAGGATAGTAAAAGCTTTTGTAGGTGTGTGCAAGGCAAAAAACTGGTTAGGACAAAAATTGGGCCCTTGAAGACAGAAACAGGGGAATATATTACTAGGAACAAAGAAATGGCAGAGGAATTAAATGGGTACTTCAGATCTGTGTTCACTGGGGAAGACACAAGCAATCTCCCTGAAGTAACAGTGGCTGAATGACCTGAACTTAAGGGAATTTATATTTGCCAGGATTTGGTGTTGGAGAGACTGTTAGATCTGAAGGTTGATAAGTCTCAGGGGCCTGAAGGTCTGCATCCCAAGGTACTGAAGGAGGTGGCTTGGGAAATCGTGGATGCGTTGGTGATTATTTTCCAGAGTTCAATAGATTCCTGGTCGGTTCCTGAGGATTGGAGGGTGGCTAATGTTATACCACTTTATACGAAAGGTGGGCGAGAGAAAGCAGGAAATTATAAACCAGTTAGTCTGACCTCAGTAGTGGGAAAGATGCTTGAGTCTATTATAAAGAATGAAATTACTGACATCTGGATAGTAGTAACAGGATAGGATAGAGTCAGCATGGATTTATGAAGGGGAAATCATGCTTGACTAATCTTCTTGAATTTTTTTGAGGATGCAACAATGAAGTTGGACGAGGGAAATCCAGTAGATGTAGTGTACCTGGACTTTCAGAAAGCTTTTGATAAAGTCCCACACAGGAGGTTAGTGAGTAAAATTAGGGCGCATGGTATTGGGGGCAAAGTACTAGATTGGATTGAAAATTGGTTCGCTAATAGGAAACAAAGGGTAGTGATAAACGGGTCCATTTCAGAATGGCAGGCAGTGACCAGTGGGGTACCGCAGGGTCCGTGCTGGGACCGCAGCTTTTTACAATATATGTTAATGATATAGAAGATGGTATCAGCAATAACATTAGCAAATTTGCTGATGATACAAAGCTGGGTGGCAGGGTGAAATGTGATGAGGATGTTAGGAGATTACAGGGTGACCTGGACAAGTTAGGTGAGTGGGCAGATGCATGGCAGATGCAGTTTAATGTAGATAAATGTATGGTTATCCACTTTGGTAGCAAGAACAGGAAGGCAGACTACTACCTCAATGGAATCAATTTATGTAAGGGGGCAGTACAGAGGGATCTGGGTGTTCTTGTACACCAGTCAATAAAGGCAAGCATGCAGGTACTGCAGGTAGTGAAGTAGGCTCATAGCATGCTGGCCTTCATAACAAGAGGAATTGAGTATAGAAGCAAAGAGGTGCTTCTGCAGCTGTACAGGGCCCTGGTGAGACCACACCTGGAGTACTGTGTACAGTTCTGATCTCCAAATTTGAGAAAAGACATTCTGGCTATTGAGTAAGTGCAGCGTACGTTCACGAGGTCAATTCCTGGAAAGACAGGATTACCTTACACTGAAAGACTAAAGCGACTGGGCTTGTATACCCTTGAGTTGCGAAGATTGAGAGGAGATCGGATTGAGACGTATAAGATTATGAAAAGATTGGACACTCTGGCAGTAGGAAACATATTTCCACTGATGGGTGAGTGCCGAACCAGAGGACATAGCTTAAAAATATGGGGTAGACCATTTAGGACAGAGCTCAGGAGAAAGGTCTTCACCCAGAGAGTGGTGGCTGTATGGAATGCTCGACCTCAGAGGGCAGTGGAGGCCCGCTCTCTGGATTCATTTAAGAAAGAGTTGTATAGTGCTCTCAAAGATTGTGGAATCAAGGGTTATGGAGATAAGGCAGGAACAGGATACTGATTAGGAATGATCAGCCATGATTATATTGAATGGCGGTGCAGGCTTGAAGGGCTGAATGGCCTACTCCTGCACCTATTGTCTATTGTCTGTCTATTGTCTATTGATCTGTGGGAAGAGAGGGAGAGAGAGAGAGGGGCACCCTTACCAAGGGTGTAGGGTTAGTGTGTGTAGGAGCAAGCCCCCCCAGACCGGTCCGCCCGTCATGCTGTAAGGAGAAAAAGGAGGCAGTTAGAGTCAAGTCAAAGGGGAGGGGTGGTGTCTGTCCGGTCGGGGCTTAAGGGAAGAGTTTAAGCTGGGACCAGTGTTTCCATTGCCCGTTCCTTTCATGACGACGTAGGCGGAAGTGTCTCCGGTGAGGATGATTTCGTGTGGTCCCAGCCACCGGGAGGCGAAGCCGGGCCGGTCGGGGGCGTCCCTGACCAGGACTTTGTCCCCAACGCCGGGAAGGGGTTGCAGTTTTGTGTGGTTCCTAATGTCCTGCTGGTCGCGCGCAGTTTGTCTAAGGGCGCGCAACTGCGCATCCAGCTGCCTGATATAGCGCGTCATCCTGTCCCTCAGGGGGGCCATGTCTTCGCCCCCCAGAACATGACGTTCTCTGGTAGTTGCATGACCCTCTCCGTCATGAGCTCGAAAGGAATGAGGCCCGGGGTGGCCCTTAAACGCATCAGTATGCAGGGCAGAACGTCCACCCAGCCCTGCCCTGCTTTGAGGGTCCGGTTCATGCGCTCGACCATCCCGGAACTCTGGGGATGGAACGGGACGTGCAAGCGCTGTCTGATGCCTAGGAGGCTGCAGGCCAGTTTCATTGCCCGCCCGGTGAAGTGCGTGCCCTGGTTCGAGTCAAACTGGAGGGGGGCCCCCAGCACGGGAAGATGTCGAAGGCCAGCACTCTGGCCACCGTGGCAGATGTACATTCCCGTGTAGGGAAGGCTTCTACCCAGCGCGTAAAATGGTCAACAATCACCAGGCAATATTTCTTGACACGGCTGGAGGGTAGGGGTCCTGTGAAATCAACTTGGAGGTTCTCCCAGGTCCCCGTGGGCCGTGGCTGGTGCGCCAGGGGATTGCGCAGGGGCCGCCCTGGGCTGTGCTGGGCGCATACAACGCATCGGCGGCAGTGTTTAGCCACGTCGCGGCCGAGGCTGGGACACCACCAGTTGGTCAGGAGGCTAGCAAGCGTTCCGTCGCGGCCCGTGTGGTCTGGCTCGTGGTGTAGTTGCGTCAAGGTCGTTCCGATGGCCGCGCGTGCCACGACCCTGTCGCCGTGCCGCCCCACTCCATTAGGGTCGCGGGCTGCGCCCTTTGCCAGCCAGTCCTCAACCTCTTCGGACTGTGTGCAATTCTGTACGTCCAGGACGTTCACATCCCGGATCTCAGTAGCCTGTGCTGCATACGCGGGCGGTAGCGCAGCGCCCGCGGCGGCCTTGGCGGCCAGGTCGGCCCAATGAGTCCCTAGCTGTTCAGCGGTGGTGGCCTGCTGGTGTGCTTTAATTTGCACCACCGTGGCGACCAGGGGGAGGCGTGCGGCCCCCACCAGGTCGCGGACCGTATTTTCGTGTTTAATCTTGCCACCGCCAGCCGTAAAAAAAGCCCCAGCGGCACCACGCTGCCATGTAATCATGGACTACCCAGAAAGCGTACTGTTGTCGGTAAAGATGTTTACCCGCTTGCCTGTTTCCAGGCGGAGTGCGACGGTGCGGGCGTCCAGCTCTGCGACCTGGGCGGAGGTGTCACCCCGCATCGTTCCCTGTGCTCGGGTGGTCCCGGTATGGTCGACCACCGCCCATCCCGTTTGGTAGGACCCCTCGACAAGCCTACGTTAGCCGTCCACATACAAGGTCAGGTCGCGATCAGGGACTGGGCTGTCGGCCATGCAGTCCCCCTCCGCCGAGTCGATGGCGGCCTGGCGATGGTGGGGTTCCCCTACCGCGATAATACCGTTGGCGGGATTTGGCCCTGTGTCCCTAACGATCTGAATAGACTGGTTCCAGGGGAGGAGAACCGACTCCCAAGTTGCCCTGCGTACATCCGAGACCTTCTGCAGGCCCGTATTCAGGAGTTTGACTATCGTGTGTCTCGTGTGTAAAATTATCTAGCCGGCCATGATGACCAGCTCACACACCCGGACCGCCCATGCGGCGCAATTCAGCGCCGCCACACAGCGGTGAATGCCCTTCATGACCAGGGACTCCTTTGTGGAGTAGTAAGCCACTGGTCTCATCTGGTCGCCTGAGGTTTGGGTGACAACAGCGCTGTAAAACCCCCCTTCGAGGCCGTAAACGATGTGGAAGGGCTTTGATAGGTCAGGGAGGCGCAGGGCCGGGGCGCTGAGGAGATAGGACTTTTGAGTCATCCTGTTCGGGTTCCCATACCACCCTCTCCGCTCCTTCACTTGGCGCTGAATGGGTTCGGCGATAGTGGCGAAAAGTGCAATGAAATAGCGGCAGTAGTTAAAAAGCCCCAAGACGCGGCGGATTCCCCAGACTGTGTCCGGCCGTGGCATGTCGGCGATGGCCGACTTGAGGTCGGGAGGTAGGGTCTTGCTTCCCTGGCTGATGTCGTGTCCCAGGTACCGGACTTTAGCCTGTACGACCTGAGCCTTCGTAGAGATTATTTTGAATCCTGCCCGGCCGAGGGTCCGCAGGATGGCAGCCAGGGCTCCCAAGAGGGGGCGCGCATCCGTTGACGCGATCAAAAGGTCGTCTACATACTGTAGGAGGGTGCTCGATAAGGGGGAGAGATCGCACCCCTCCAGGGTCCAGCTCATGACCCTGTGGAAAATGTTAGGGCTGTTGTGGAAGCCCTGCACCGGGCGGGTCCATGTATACTGTCTGTCCCACAGCGTGAAGGCAAACTTGTCCTGTGAGTCATGGTGCAGCGGAATGGACCAAAAGGCATTCGCCACGTCCAGGTCCGTAAAGATCCAGTATGAGGGTTCGAGGCCGTTGAAGATGGTGGTCAGGCTGGTTACGACAGGGTGCTCTCTGGGGGTGACCCTATTGAGTGCCGTGTAGTCGATGGTAAGCCTGTAGCTCCCATCCGGATTCTGGTCGGCCATATAGCAGAGTTGGTGGTGGACACCGTGGTGCGCTGGGCGCCACTGAGGCAATCGTTGCCGAGCTCACCCGGCACGGAGGCCAGGGGCGGAGAGGGTGGTATGGGGACCCGAACAGTATGACGCTTATTCGCTAACAATTGGGGGCTCGTCCGGGATGACGACGACTGCTGGATTCCTGCGACGGCACTGGGTGAGTATCTTTACTCTTTTACTTCTCGCGTATATGTCTCCCAGTGCCCGCAAGGGACTTCACTGCCGGCCGTTATCTGAACCTGTGAACAGAGTGAGTCCGGCAGTCGTGTAACGGTACAGTACTCTTTAAAAGTGTGTGTGTGTGTGTGTGTGTATGTGTGTGTGTGTGTGAGTGATCCTTCGCGTGTGGGCGATTGGGGTCACAGAATACGAGTAAATGTGTGCGTGATTAGTATTATTGTTGTTTATTGTTAATGTGCTACTGTGACTGACGGACTATCCTTGGACCGACGAATTTAGGTACGAGACCCCGACAAATTGACCCCCCTGTTAAAAACCGACCAAACAAGCCTTCCTGGTTGACCTCTGCACTGGGAAATAGGGGACCCCATTGTACGTTGAGCCCGGTTTTAGCTCCTTCCTTGCGTACGCAGTAGATGTTGGGAGGTCTACACGTGCTACAAGAAGAGAAGTCCTCCAAACCAACCCGAGACGCAGAGACTCTGGGCCAAGTGACGGTTACGCGCTCTGCCCATTGACTTCGCGGTCCCAAGGTGTTGGCCTCTGCAGGATCAGGCGCGGTTAGGTCTGAGTTCACGCTCCCCCTTGCACTCGGGCCACTGGTTCACGCCCAGTGTTCGTGGGTACACACGGCCACTGAACGTCAGGCGGTGAGAGAGAGACTCACGGAAACCCAGTGTCAAGCGCTCAGGAATCGACACGCCGCCCCGCCTGTAACTATGCCCATCCCTACCCAGGTTGACCTGCGGGGCTAGGGTTCGACATACAGGGAGTGGGCTCCCCGACTGGGAGATTAATAAGCTAGTGCCAGCGACATCCCTTAGCACATCTGCGAGCTTTATTTTAGTCTAGCTTCTGTCACGTTACACCCGCTGCGCCCCTACCATGGGTGGAAGCGCGGCTGAAGACCTAGATTGGGGGCCGGAGGGCTCCCTTACCCGTTTTATAGCCGAAGAGAATAAAAAAGTTATTAAGGCTATGCTTCACTCAGGCTGGCGACCCGCTGACACGCTGGATGTACAGCACGAGTGGTGGGCCTGCCAGAAGAAAGATACGTAAGAGAAAGCTTGCTTCCTGGTGCGGCATGCACACGTTAGACTTGCTGGCAAGGTTCAACTTTATGGACAAGACAAGAAAAAGCAGGCCACAGAGCACCTAGAAGCCCACACGCTTGCTGCCCGTACGGTTTTACCAACCTTATCCGATGCGCCCAGCGCCCTGCCGTCCCCCATTTGGGACTGGGAGGGGCTCATGGACAATCCGGACCCCCGGGAATCGCGCACGGGCTACGCTCGTGCAGCCCAGGTGAAAGTTTTGTATACCCCCGGGGGAGGGGAGAGGGGACGGGCCACGACCCTTGCCCATAACCCCCGCCTTAAGATGACCTACGTCTCCCTGACCCCGGGCGACACCATGAAACTTCTGGACAGGCTCCCTGCCCTTAAGCCTCGGCACAATAACGCTGAATTTTGGCACAGGTTTAGGGAGATGCAGATCTGCCACAACCTTCACAATAGGGACGTGGCTGGCCTGGTCTGGACCAAACTCCCGGAGAACCTATGATCCAGGCTCCAGCCCGCGCACCAGGCCGGGTCCTGGTGCGCTGACCTCAGCGACAGCCGTCGTGAACAGGAGGTTGCCCTCGCCGACTTCAAGGCTGATGTCAGCGAGGCGCTTGGTCATACACCGGTCGACTGGAATGCCATTGTGGGTATCACACAGAAGCCTGGGGAGGGCGTCCAGAAATATGGGGTCCGCAAGTTTGAGGCGTTCCGAGCACACAGCGGGGTTGCCGACGCTGATAGGCAGAACGTCGCATTCGTCCAATTATACAAAGATGGCCTGAGCCCCGCACAGAAGGCAGTCCTATGGACGGGCTTGGTGCCCTATGTCACCTTTGCAGAGGTTGAGAACTGGGCCATGTCCCTTGACAACCCAGCGGCGCCCGCCGTTGCGGCAGTTTCGACGGACGACCCCGGACGTTTGCTTCCACTGCAAATGGACGGGGCACCGCAAAGCCCGCTTGTTTTCCGACGACCCTGGGGTCCGGGTCCGTAGGAGGGCCAGCCACCTTCACAGCTGCACTCCTCGCACCCCCACGACCAGGATCGCCCCAGACAAGTGGTCAACAGCGACCCCAGCCCCCACAAACCCCACTAACCCCGCAGCCCAAGCCCGAAACCCACCACCCCCGACTGGGATCAACTCAGTCAGGGCCAGCTGCTCGAGCTTTTCCAGCTGCTCGCCCGACGCAAAGACTGAGTAGCGTCGACCCCCGTCCCGGGAGCCGACCCCCGTATCTGGGTTTCCGCATCGCTAGGGGGTCGCTGATGCAAGATTTTGATTGATACGGGGGCGTCGGTCTCCCTCACCGACCTCAAACTTCCCTCAACCCACCACACCATTTCCATTAAAGGGGTTGCGGGAAGCTTGGTTATTGCACGCCGAAGCGAGGCCGTCCTCCTAGAGGTAGACAACATTTTACTCCCTGTGCATTTCTGGGTTTGCCCAAACTCGGAGGGGACGATCATGGGTATCGAACTTCTGGGCGAACTGGGGGCGGTGGTGGTCGCGTTCCACCGCGGCCTCCTGTGGACATCCCGCAAATTTCATCGTCCCGGGACTGGGCCAAGGACGATGCCTTCGGGGCCATCTGCCAACTAGTCCTGAAGGTGTGGACCACGAACAAGCAGGACTGCGACCTCGTCCGCTCCCCTCCTGAGCGGATACCCGGTCCCATACACGTCCCGCACCAACAATACCCGATTAAACCTGAGGCAATTGTTGCCGAGCACACCCGGCACTGCATCCTGCGCCCCACGGTGTCCACCACCAACTCCCCTATTTGGCCATTCCAGAAGCTGGATGGGAGCTACAGGTTCAGCATCGACTACACGGCACTCAATAGTGTCACCCCCATAGAGCACCCTATCGTCGCCAGCGTGACCACCATCTTCAACGGCCTCGAACCCTCACACCGGATCTTTACGGTCCTGGACGTGGCGAATGGCTTTTGTTCCATTCCCCTGCACCGTAACTGACAGGACAAGTTTGCCTTCACGCTGCGGGACAGAGAGTATACATGGACCCGCCTGCCGCAGGCTTCCACAACAGCCCTAGTGACCTATCCCCCTTCTCGAGCACCCTCCTACAGTATGTAGACGACCTTTCGATCGCGTCCACGGATGCGCGCCACCACCTGGGAGCCCTGGCCACCGTCCTGCGGACCCTCCGCCGGGCAGGATTCAAAATAAGCCCCACGAAGGCCCAGGTAGGACTGCTAAAGTCCGGTACCTGGGACACAACATCAGCCAGGGAAGCAAGACCCAACCTCCCGACCGCAAGTCGGTCTTCGCCGACATGCCGCGGCCGGACACAGTCTGGCGAATCCACCGCGTCTTAGGACTTTTTAACTACTGCCGCTATTTCATTGCACATTTCGCCACTATCGCCGAACCCATTCAGCGCCGAGTGAAGGGTGGGGGGGGGTAGGCCAGGAGCGGAGAGGGTGGTATGGGGACCCGAACAGGATGACACTTATTCTAAGTTAAAGTCTCATCGCCTAAGCGCGCCAGCCCTGCGCCTCCCCGACCTATCAAAGCCCTTCCACATCGTTTACGGCCTCGAAGGGGGGTTTTACAGCGCTGTTGTCACCCAAAACTCAGGCGACCAGATGAGTCCAGTGGGTTACTACTCCACAAATTAGTCCCCTGTTATGAAGGGCATGCACCACTGCGTGGCGGCGCTGGATTGCGCCACATGGGCGGTCCGGGTGTGTGAGCCGGTCACCATGTTCGGCCAGATAATTTTACACACTAGACACAGGATAGTCGAACTCCTGAATACGGGCCGCCTCCAGAATGTCTCGAATGCCCGCAAGACAACTTGGGAGGCGGTTTTCCTCCCCTGGGACCAGTCTATTCAGATCGTTAGGGACACAGGGCCAAACCCCGCCGACGGGATTATCTCGGTAGGGAACCCCACCATTGCCAGGCCGCCATCGACTCGGCGGAGGTGGACTGCGTGGCCGACAGCCCGGTCCCTGATCGAGACCTGACCTTGTATGTGGATGGCTCACGTAGGCTTGTCGAGGGGTCCTACCAAACGGGATGGGCGGTGGTCGACCATACCGGGACCACCCGAGCACAGGGAACAATGGGGGGGGAGGGCGACACCACCGCCCAGGTCGCGGAGCTGGTTACCCTCACCGCTGCACTCCGCCTGGGAACAGGCAAGCGGGTAAACATCTTTACCGACAGCAAGTACGCTTTCGGGATTAGTCCATGATTACATGGCAGCGTGGTGCCGCTGGGACTTTATTACGGCTGGCGGTGGCCAGATTAAACACGAAAATACGGTCGCGACCTAGTGGTGGCCGTATGCCTCCCCCTGGTCGCCGCGGTGATGAAAATCAAAGCACACCAGCGGGCCACCGCTGAACAGCGAAGGAATCAATCGGCCGACCTGGCCGCCAAGGCCGCCGTGGGCGCGGCGCTACCGCCGCGTGTACTTCCTGGATGTCCAGAATTGCGCGCAGCCTGTAGAGTTAGAGGACTGGCTGACAAAAGGCGCAGCCCGCGACCCCGATGGAGTGTGGCGGCACGGTTGCAGTGTCGTTACCCCCGCGGCCATCAGAACGACCTTGATGCAACTACACCACGAGCCAGATCACGCGGGCCGCGACGGAACGCTTGCTAGGCTCCAGACCGACTGGTGGTGGCGCGGCCTCGGCCGCGACGTGGCTAAACACTGCCGCCGATGCGTTGTCTGCTCCCAGCACAACCCAGGGCGGCCCCTGCGCATTCCCTTGGCGCACGAGCCACGGCCCACGGGGCCCTGGGAGAACCAAGTTGAAACTTTATTGCTGGAACAGCAAAGCAGGTCAGGCAGCATCCAGGGAACAGGAGATTCGACGTTTCGGGCACAGGCCCTTCCAAGTTGATTTCACAGGACCCCTACCCTCCAGCCGTGTAAAGAAGTATTGCCTGGTGATCATTGACCATTTCACGCGCTGGGTTAAAGCCTTCCCTACACGGGACTGTACATCCGCCACCATGGCCAGAGTGCTGGCCTTCGACATCTTCCCGTGCTGGGGGCCCCCCTCCAGATTGACTCGGACCAGGGCACGCACTTCACCGGGCGGGCAATGAAACTGGCCTGCAGCCTCCTAGGCATCAGACAGCGCTTCCACGTCCCGTTTCATCCCCAGAGATCCGGGATGGTCAAGCGCATGAACCGGACCCTCAAAGCAGGGCAGGGCTGGGTGGACGTTCTGCCCTGCATACTGATGCGTTTAAGGGCCACCCCGGGCCGCTCTACTGGCATCACTCCCTTTGAGCTCATGACGGAGAGGGCCATGCAACTACCAGAGAACGTCATGGTCGGGGGGAAGACATGGCCCCCCTGAGGGACAGGATGATGCGCTATATCAGGCAGCTGGACGCGCAGCTGCGCGCCCTTAGACAAACTGCGCGCGACCAGCAGGACATTAGGAACCACACAAAACTGCAACCGCATCTGCCCGCCCAACCCGTTCCCGGCGTTGGGGACAAAGTCCTGATCAGGGCCGCCCCCGAACGGCCCGGCTTCGCCCCCCGGTGGATGGGACCACACAAAATCATCCTCACCAGCGAAACTTGCGCCTGTGTCGACATGAAAGGAAAGGGCAGATGGAAACACTGTTCCCAGCTTAAACCCTTGCCTCAAGCCCCGACCGAACAAACACCACCACCCCCTCCCCTTTGACTTGACTCTAAATGCCTCCTTTTTTCTCCTTACAGCGCGAAGGGCGGACCGGTCTGGGGGGGCCTGCTCCAACACACACTAACCCTACACCCTTGGTAAGGGTGCCCCTCTCTCTCTCCCTCTCTTCCCACAGATCATGCTTCACCGCTCTCCTCCCTGCTCTCTGCTTCGTCCTACGACTGATGCCTTCTTTCCCCGAGATACATGACAACTTCTAAAGCCACGGTGTTGTCTTCTACGTGTCCGACGCCATCTGTATTCCTGCAAGGGACAATCCCGACGAGATCAACGCATTCTACAATGCCTGGCTGGAGGTCCTCCCGGCATACAGACACTCTGTTTATTCTGCACGTCGGAGCGCGACCCGCGACCGACCTGCGCCCGGCGTGTTGAGGCGATTGACTTGGGGGGTTGCATGTTCGGGACAATGTGTGCCATGCCGGAGGACCTCGCCTCTGCCCCGGCCTTTGATGCTTTTACTTTAAGGGATCTGTCTGTTTGCAGGTATTATGAGCCCATCAATGCCGCGATAATCTCCTTGTATTCGTGCTTTCCACCCGCCCCAACCACACCACCCCCTACCATAACGCTCGAGATATTGCCGTGCCCCTCTCTGGGACCGGGACCCGCGGGGGGGCTGGTATTGTGGGATGAGGGAGTGGCCCTATATGACAACATCCGACATGAGGTCGTACCTGTGCTGGGCATCCGGGTACCGGACTATTGCACAGCACAGGTACGCAACGTATATGCCATGATGCTGAAGGAGGTTATAGAGAGGACCATAGACACCATTGGGGCAACCCACTACCGGACCGACATACATAACACACACACACAACAACACAGACGGGACATAATCAACGATACTCTCACAGGACTCAAAATGGGGACATCCGTAGTAAACTCCCTAGACATCCAGGGCCTTAACGAAAAGATCGAGCAACTAAAAGGGGTAATGAGGGACCTGCTACAGAGGTCTCTCACAAATCAGGTAGACCAGTCACACCTGGGGGAAGAGGGAGCATACATCCAGCTCAACGGCATTGCAGTCCTGGAAACACACGCCCACACCATTAACCGCGTTATAGATTGGTAAAGAGAAAACACGGCCCATATCCACGAGGGGCAGCTGTGCCATGCATATGGCCTTTTATGGTAGCCAAGATCCGGCATAATCTTGACCAGGTCCAAAGGGGGGAGGTGCGCGACTGGATCGACAGTGCCAAACTGGCCTCACTCGCGGGGCGCTCCAGGCCGCTCAACAGCTGGACTCTGAAGGGTATGACCAGAGTATACCCAGTGATGCCCGACTTTGAGGACAGTGAGGCAACAGGAGTTGGGATTGTCCTCCTGATCCCCGTGGTCACCCCAGGGTCTGGTCCATTTCCCCTGTTTCACATTGAGAACATTGGTGTCATACGGGAAAACGCTTCCCTCAAATATCGATTAGCTCACCACACAGCCATAGATGGGAGCCAGAGGACAGATCAAATCCACACTCGGCCAGACACTAACCATGACTCATAGACCGAAACTCCGGAGCTGATTAATATGGAAACCCATCTCCTAATCAAATTAAGAGACTGACTGAAACACCCATATTCATCAATACAGAACCATCCTGACACAAAGGACAGGCATCCACCAGACAGGAACGAACAGACTAATACACACCAGCACCCCAAGGGAACAAAGGGGGGTGCTAGTCCCCAGCCCTCACAGAGAGAGACAAGCAGATCGTACCTGGACCCGTTTACATAATCCAATTAGCACCCTATTGTGTGTACACTGCAACTCTCCTGGGACGGCAGGAAACCCACCATTTGCACCTACTCCACCGATGATGGGGAACTATAATCTCATTCATACTCAAAATCCCCACATCCTGACAAAGAAAGGTATATAATATGTAGCAGTGCGCGGGAACAGCAGAACAGCCGAGATTCGGACCTCGGTTGGTCTCCGCCGGTGTTACTGCATCAATAAACGTTACCGATTGTTGAACCGCACTCTCGGCTCGGACTGATATCATTTCATCTGCGCTAACAGATCTTAGCTGAGAAATAGTATTGAACTATGTCAAGAGTGTATCAACTGGATGCATATTATCTCTTGTCAGGGAAACTAAATCTAGAGAATAAATTTTAAGAAACAAGATGTATTGATATTAACACACATACTATGAAGACACCTATCAATTCAACGTTTGTGAGAAGATTTGTAGCTCGGGTGCTTGTTGCTGTGGTTCTGTTCGCCGAGCTGGAAGTTTTTGTTGCAAACGTTTCGTCCCCTGTCTAGGTGACATCCTCAGTGCTTGGGAGCCTCCTGTGAAGCGCTTCTGTGGTGTTTCGTTTGGCATTTATAGTGGTCTGTCCCTGCCGCTTCCGGTTGTCAGTTTCAGCTGTCCGCTGTAGTGGCCGGTATGTTGGGTCCAGGTCTATGTGTTTGTTGATGGAGTTTGTGGATGAGTGCCAAGCTTCTAGGAATTCCCTGGCTGTTGTTTGTTTCGCTTGCCCTATTATGATGGTGTTGTCCCAGTCAAATTCATGTTGCTTGTCGTCTGCGTGTGTGGCTTCGAGGGATAGCTGGTCATGTCGTTTCGTGGCTAGTTGATGTTCGTGGATGCGGATCGTTAGCTGTCTTCCTGTTTGTCCCATATAGTGTTTTGTGCAGTCCTTGCATGTGATTTCTTACACTACGTTAGTTTTGCTCATGCTGGGTATTGGGTCCTTCGTTTTGGTGAGTTGTTGTCTGAGATTGGCTGTTGGTTTGTGTGCTGTTATAAGTCCTAGTGGTCGCAGTAGTCTGGCTGTCATTTCAGAGATGTTGCTCGAAGCTTGGCACTCATCCACAAACTCCATCAACAAACACATAGACCTGGACCCAATATACCGGCCACTACAGCGGACAGCTGAAACTGACAACTGGAAGCGGCAAGGACAGGCCACTATAAATGCCGGAGGAAACACCACAGAAGCGCTTCACAGGAGGCTCCCAAGAACTGAGGATGTCACCTAGACAGGGGAAGAAACGTTTGCAACAAAAACTTCCAGCTCGGCGAACAGAACCACAGCAACGAGCACCCGAGCTACAAATATTCTCATTAACTTTTAATACACGTTTCCTTAATCGACGTACATATCTGTTCCTCAATCCCTCCGTGGCTGTTGGAGGGATTATAGTAACGCAGTGCTTGCGGCCATCTTAGTTTTGAGTTTTACCCATATTGCTGCAGTGGATGATCCCTCCTGTATGTCCTCTTCAAGTGCAGATGTAGCATTCTCCCTGATTAGTAAAACACCTCGTCCACCTCTTTTACCTTCCTCTCCATCTCGCATAAAACAATGAAACCCTGGAATGTTGAACGGCCAGTCCTTTCCCTCTCTCAACCAAGTCTCTGCAAAGCTGCAACATCATAGTCCCATGCACGGATTCAGGCTGTCAGTTCCTCGGTCTTAAACATAATAATTCTTCCATTGAAATAAATACACTTCAGCCCAACTCCATCAGATACTGACCTGATATTTGGTTTGAGTTTCCCTGATGTAAATTCTCCTCGTCTATTCTCTGGTAATAGGAGATTAGAAAAGACTGTCAGTAAAGCAGAAAATATTGCAAACAGACAATTTCTGTTTCCTCCCTTGTCCCTTATATCTGTAATTGCATCACACACTGTCCAATTCCAATAAACTGCTGGATAATTATTAAAATTCAAACAACAATCTCCAGCCTCTCAATGCAGATTCTTCAACTCCCTCTGGATCCATTGGATTGATTGTTTTCTGATCCCTCTCTCAACCAAATCTCTGTAATATTTATATCATAGTTATACATACTCATTCAAACTCCAAGCTCCAAGCTCATCTGTCTTGCCTGTCATACTGCTCACATTAAAATCAGCACACTTCAGACTGCCAGTCCCATTGTGTTCACTCCACACTGCCAGTTTGTTGTTGGTCTTAGCTTTACTGGGATTAGTCTCCAACTATTCTTCAGTCACTGTGCTTGTGGATGTACTGCTCTGGATCCACCCCCCTTCCCCCCACCGCCACACTAGTTTAAGCCCTCCTGAGTGACAGCAGCAAACCTGCCTGCCAGAAGATTGCTGCCGGTTCACGTCCATCCCGTCCTTCTTGTGTATTTCATATTGACCCAGGAATCCCAATGACCCACATGTCGGAGATTGCTGCCAGTTCCGATGCATCCCGTCCTTCTTGTGTATATCCTACCGACCCGGGAATCCCAATGATCCATATATTGCAAGTGCTGCCTACCCTACCAGCTCTTTGGTCATGTTTTTAACTGTACTGCCTTCCTATTTCTAACCTCACTGGCACGTGTCATAATCTAGTCTCTCCAACATTCAACAATCCTTTCAGCACAACTCCGGCAAGATCTTTACTTTGAAATGGATAGACTTGACAATAAAAACTTAGTGTGATCTCATTAACCAGGAAAGTGGAGCCAAATGAATCAGTCGCAATGACCATAGGATCTGATATCTATCACCATCACCAAACCTGTGTGACAAGGTATACATATTGAGCATCTATTTGCAGATGGACGAGGATAAACAGAGTTAGTCCAAAAGACCAGAAAATGTCAGAACAGATGGCTGCCATTCAACCTGTTTACTCTGCTTTGCTGTTCGATTGGATTTTAGCTATTCTGTTCCTTTTAATGGCAGAGTCTTTGCCCCGCATCCCTCGCGGGTCAGAAAGTGCCCAGTGTCTTTGTGCGTTCCTTGCGTCGCGAGCATCCAGTGCCAGGTGATGGGGTGTGGGGAATCCCGGGATGGCTCGATGAAAGGCTGCATGAAGTGACGGATGGACTCAGGGATTGAGAGAGACAGAGCAGGTAATCAGAGACATGCACTCACATAAGTAGCTTGTTCAAGATTCCCATGTACTCGTGGAGCCTGAGCACCAGTGCCAATTTTACAATAAACCGTCATATTTGCAGCAATTCTCCATCAAATATAAGTAAATATACTGCAGATGGCAGAAACCTGAAACAAACATAGAAACATACTGTGGAGAGAGAAAGAGTTAGATCTCCCAATGCAGACACGGGGAGATTGCAAAAAAAACTCCACAAAGACAGGGTCCAGAGATTGGAATTATTCTTATTTGAATGAAAATAGTCTTATCAGTGAGAGGCAACATGGTTTTGCGCAGAGAAGGTCATGTCTTACTAAATCAATAGAATTCTTTGAGGAAGTGACAAAGTTGATTGATGAGGAAAGGTCTGTAGATGTCATGTACGTGAACTTCAGGAAGGCGTTTGGTATGTTTCCCCATGGTCGGGGTATGTCGAAAGTGAAGTCACATGGTGCGCGAGCTGGTGGATAAAGAACTGGCTGGGCAACAGGAGGCAGAGAATAGTAGGGGAAGGGAGTTTATCAAAATGGAGAACTGTGACCAGTGGTTTATTTTAAGATGTTTCTGGAAAGATACATGAATGGGCTGGGAACAAAGGGATACAGATCCTTAGAAAATTGGCGACAGGCCTGGATAGAGGATTTGGATCATCACAGCCTTGTACCAGCGAAAGGCCTGTTTCTGTGCTGGAATGTTATTTGTTATAACATTATCAATGACCCATCAGACAGCAGTAATGTTCTCCTATAACCTCTTCCATCAGGCTAAAAGGTACAGAAACTTGAAAACACTGAGCAGTTGGTTCAGGAACAGCTTCTTCCTGACTGTTATTAGACTGATACATTTACTCTCTAATCTCAGATAATGCTGATCTTGTTCCTGTTGATCTCGCCACGCCCACGCCCTGTGCAGCGTAACCTGCATGGCTCTCAATCATATTTTATAGCCATTGTT
>NC_057716.1:114107139-114108329 GCF_004010195.1 Chiloscyllium plagiosum
CTTGTGATTTTACATGTGGGAGGCAAACACGACCATGACAGCACAGAAACTTACTCCTTTGAGAGAGACTGCACACTCCCACACCATCGTTAATTTTCCAACAAGCAAACCTAGCAGGTCTTTTTTTTTGCTTTGATTACGGCACTTAAACACGCTGCAGCTTTGCTGTTGACCAACAGAAATGGCAGTGGTGGGATTTGAAGCGACGTCCCATTCGAGACCGGCGACAGTAACACCCGCGCGTGCGTGCGGCCTATTTTCATACATTTTCAATTGTGCTCCTGCAAAACAACATATGAAAAAGCACAGGGAAAACATTTCGCGGTCCTTGTCCTCCTCGCATACCGTTGGGTTATGCCCGACTCTGATATCAATTTCACAGCAGATAATGATAGCCTATCAACCCACACAAAACTCAATGGAAAGCTGAATCTATCTTCTGACACTATTTTCAGCTACAAATGTATATGCGAGTGTAAGAATGCATGTTCTGTCATGATTTGTTAAAATAACCATGAGCTGCATGACATTACTGGAATTTCGATACTTGCTTTGGTAAATTATTTCGACCATTGCTCGAAACAGAACGGAACATGAAACATACCGGATGACAGGGAAAATGCACAAAGCTGAGCAGGCCGTGTTCCACATCATACCGCGCAGCATAGTTTCAGTTACTGTGACTGTATTGCAGAATAAGCGTCCCAAAGAATGTTCTCTACCTGAAAAGCCGAGGTATCAGGACAATCCGAGAAGGACAGATCACATTGTGAGAATGCTCAAACCTTGGTGCCAGTTCGAGTTGGCATTTCCTTGTTTTTCACCTTATCCATGCAACTTGCTGCAGAATGTCCACATCAGGACATGAGCAACATGGCTGCCAGCTGAGGTGGAAACCAATGTGGGAATCGATGGGACGCGACTCAGAAAAGTTACAAAATTCCATGGTGCTTATTAGGGAAGCAGTTTCTGTTCTCATCAATGCAAAAGCTAGTTTCTGAACATACTAACAGAAGTCAAAAAGTGATTATCTCACCCTCCCACCCCACTAGATGTCAAAGAGTTGCTAACTGTACATGAGTGTTCTTTGTTCTCAATGTGAAAATCTTTCCCGCCTGAGTCACCTTCACGTCTCTTGTTGTTGAGTGAATCAAAAAGCAGGAATTTCACCAAACTGCAACTGCCTCACT
>NC_057716.1:114108534-114134615 GCF_004010195.1 Chiloscyllium plagiosum
TCGAAGGATCAGAACGCTGTAACTACAGTCTTAAACAGGATGGCGTATGATCAGAAGCCTGTTGGGCAAACACTTAACAACGTTTCGCCCAGTACTTAAATGGAATTGCATTATTTTTCCCCCTGAGAGCGGATTTGCACGAGCAAACGCAAAGCCAGGTTTGCTGATGGGAAAGCAAGCAGGAAAGATCCATTCTCGTCCATTTAAAAGGCTGCGGTTGGGGACAGGGCTGTTTCTGCCCAGTTTCAAACTGGGGACCTTTCGCATGTGAAGCGAATGTGATAACCACTACACACCAGAGAGAAGTCCCGCCAGGGCCTGCTGTTGTTCAGCGGTGCCCAGCACTGTCATTTGCAGCAGTTCTCCGCTTCACCTTTCCATTTCCAATAGCCCGTTGTTGCCCAGCGTAATTGGCATCATCGAAAAAGTAAGAAAATCATGTGAAATTGCTTACAAAATGTTTAGAATGTTTTCAATGTATCGACTGTCGGGTGAGGCTGAAGTGCCTAGTCAATTTGCTCTGCAGTGTAGCGGCTGGGGCATGATCTGATGGAAAGTTTGTAAACTGAGTATTTAAGTATTTTACCCAAGGTGGGTTGAGTTGAAAACTGGAGAGCGTAGGTTTCAGGTGAGAGGGCTAAAAGTAAAACGGGTCCTGAGGCACATTTCCCACGCAGACAGGTGTACGTGTATGGAATTGGCCACCAGAGGAAGCGGAGGAGGCTAGTAAACTCAGAAGGTTTTAAACTAGAGGAGTTTCTGGATCGGAAGGGTTCAGAGGGATAAGGACCAAGTGCTGGGAAGTGGGACTTGTTTAAGTTTGGCGATGTGGTCAGCATGGACGAGATCCACAAAGACACTGTTTCCACGCGGTGTACCCCAATAACGTTATGTTACTTACACCGGCTTGAAAGGATTACTTTTAGCGTGGCTTGCCATCGCACTCTGCGGCTCTTCATCGGAAAGGTAGTATTGTGAAACACTGCGGAACCGAAAGACTTTCTTACTTTTGCCCCGACTGACCATACTCCGTGAAATATTCCCGGATCTTCAGTTGGGGATGTTTGCTGCTGGAAGTTACCTCACAAACCGTGTTATCTTGTAATGTATTGAGCGAATGGCAAAACAGTCAGCATTAAACACGGAACAGAAACAAAACTGACAAATGCATTTTTCAGACACAGCGAAGCATGAACGCTGAATGTGATACAGACCGTGGGCATGAGCCATAAACTAATCTCACAACTAACAGCAGGGCAATTCCAAACTACTCTTTCAAACAAATTGAAGCCTTTGTGCACCACCACTTCCCAGAAAGTGCTTAAAAGAGAGGAAGAAATAACACAACAAGAATGGGCCATAAAAAGTGAAGTTCACCAATGACAGTCTCGATTTGATTACCTTTCCCTTCTAATGTCTGCAGGACAGAAATGAAGGAAAGTTAAGACCATGTAACATCTTAACTCATTGGAAACATTTCCCTTTCGTCAGATCACCAAATAACGACGAGTAGAGTCACCGCAGGACGTTGTTCCACGACAGCAATGAAGTAACAGTCTCTTTTTGGTTCCAGTGAAAACTCAACTCGCGTGGAACGAAACAACAGCAGTAGAGCCTGCGGTTTTCTGTGTGGGAGGCGACCACCGCATAGACTGTGACATCTTTGAGGGTGTTCGTACGCGCCAACACTGCATTGAACTATCCAATACCGCTGCTTTTAGCTTGGCTTTGACCAGAGAACATTAACACACTTCAGAGGTGGGATCTGAACCTACGCCCGCCTGCCGAACAGGAAACTGAATCCCGCGGATTAGGCCGCTTGGCCACGGTACAGAGGACTGCTTTTGTCCCACTAGTTAAGTGTGCTGTTTCTGTTCCGCAGGACACACTGCAGTATTTTCAGACAGTGCCATCCTCCCTGCGACATGTCCGTGCTGGATAATATTCTGTTGTGTAGATGTGCTCCGGCTTTGCCAACATCACTGTGGTCTAACTTCTTACATTCTGTTGGTCGAACTGTGATTCCACTCTGAATCACAAATGTGTCAAAAACCACCTTAGGTGTGCTGACTCTCCACAGAGATAAATGTGTTTCTCTTTTGGTATCATTCTCTTGCCTTCTTCCTGTAACTCTACACACTTTCACTTTGAACATAAACATCGACTTAGTTTTTAACTAACTCGATTGAAACTGCGTCTTTGTCAATTTCAGGCAGTGGTTACCAGACACTAACCACTCGCTATGTGAAAACGTTTCTCCTCATCTACATTTTTCTTATTTTACTAATGACTTTAGAACTCTGCTGAATTGTTCTCGATCCTTTCAGGCGTGGGGAGCATTCCCCTTTCCTTATTCCCTCTGTCTATCCCACTCATGTCTTGGAAAGGTTTAACAAGGCCAGCTGTCGGCCTTCTGCTCTCTAAGAAGAACTGCTCCAGCCTTACAAATCACCTTTATTGTTGACATTCCTCATACACCACACCATTGCCATTAACCTGTTCAGCGCTGTTTCCAATCATTTCATGTGCCCACTTCCTCAAGTTTCATACGCAGAACTGTGCGAACAACCAAAATGGTGGATTTATTCAGAACGGGATTGTGTGGGTGAGCATCCTGAAACACTTGTTTCGATTTCACCACTTGTGGTACTATGCCATGCCAACTAAAATGACACTTCTTACTCCAGAATTCAACGTTATTTCAAGGCGGGGGGGGGGGCAACTTCCTGATTTACACCTTTTTTATCAAACAGCTGATAGGACGACCGGGCAAAAATGAAATCAAACGACCAAGGTTCGATGGCGACTTCAAGTAAGACATTCTCACATGCCAGTATTAACACAAGCTGCTGAGCGACGATCATGCCCCTAGATAAGTTAAATTCTTACATTTCCAACACCAAACCAGCTGAATGTCGCTCAGATCCAACAACATTATACTTTGATCTCGGGTTTCTAAGCACCAAAGTGTTTCAAGAATATCGTCTTCCCATTCCGTCTCCTTGTTCACGGGACAGTGCTGTTTAACCCTTCCGCTTGTACTCCATCGGCAGAGTATTCAGCTATTTCCCTCCACCTGCAAGCAGTGTGAGGGGAGGCAAGCGCGGATATGCTCTCATCGGCAGAGCCAGTTCCATCAAGTGCTGGAAATCAGCAAGTTTGATTGTGAACTTCCTGAGAGTATTATTTATCTGAGAGACCGATAAAGACGTTGAGCTGTTGGGAAAGACAGAATGTACTCCGGATTAAATTGATGTGAGGGCATTTTTGTGCAGCCTGTTTGCTGTTCAGAATCCATCTTCACAGCAATCCTGCAGAAAGGCTTTTGTAACAGTGACATCGGTTTCTTTGCTGCAATCGGGCAGCAGTTAACACCTGAGCCCCAGCTGTCCCAGATGAAGAGAATGCGAATGAAACCCTCAGTCATTGAGAGTCTTCCCCACGGGTCCTGAGTTGCGGAGCTGCAGACAGTCTAACGCGGAAGAGAGGGTTAACAATGAGACATTATTTCACCATCAGCCACTCTGTCCTAGAGACAGGACGAGGGGCAACATCAAGGTGTGGCATCACTCACTCGCTGACAGAAGCTGTTCAGCCCATCGAGTCGACGGCAACTCTCTGTCGCTTGTATATTTCTGTGGTTATTCATAATTGGCGATCTATGTCCTAATAATGCGGAACTATGTCAGTCATAATGCTGTCTCCAACAAATTGATCCAATTGTTACTCACGTCTTTTCATTTCACGGGGAGGACGTGGCGGTGTGAAACAGTGTTGGGAATAACTGCAGGGCGTCATGCGTATAGAGCACTAAACAACGAATACATCTCGCCTTCACCAGTTTATTCCCAACTCTGGCAAATGATTTTGCGAATCAGATCAGAGCAGAACGACAGAGAACAGGAAAAGAGCTCCCCGAACTTCACGAGTGTTTTTCCTCACCTGTGTCAATTTGGCGGGTGTATCAATACGATATATTCATTTCAGATACGTTGAGTGAAAGGAAATGGAAAGTGAAACAACATGCAATCCGTAGAATGGAGCTGTGTAATAGAGGAACACTGGCGGGGACAGGACACACACTGAAACGTGGAATTGTCAACGAGCAGAGGATGTTTTCAATCCATTAATTTCCGGGTTATGAGCCCAATAGGCTCCAGCTGGGTAGCTGCCTTAGCGCTGACTTTAGCATGAATTACACTGTCTTCAGCATTTCGCTTGGCGTGTGGCATGTACCGCTGAGGACGATGTTGAAAGGTCTTCTTTATTATTGTGTGTGGCGCCGGTGTGTCCCGGCTGTATCAATATAACCTGTGGGTAACTTCCACATTCTGTTGTTTTAACTGTGATTTAATTTAGAATCAGAAAACATGTCACAGTGAAAAGTGAGGCCATGCAGCCCACCTTTGCTGTGCTGGTACCAAACAATAAGGAAATGTCTGCGTGGTTCGATTGATAGACTTTATTTGATTGTTTGATTGTCACATGTACCTGAGTACAGTGAAAACATTTGTTTGCGATTGTTAAAGGCAGATCACACTAATCAAGGACATGCAGATTACCGTGTGAGTAATAACAACATTTTGGACAGATTAAGGCTTTCAGGTTAATTCACACAGGACGTGCGCTCAGCAAGATCCACATTAATAGGATCAGCATCATTTGAAGTTAGGGAATCCATTTCTCAGTCTAGTTACGTCCGAAAAGAAGTTGCTGGTGTATGTCTTGAAGCTTCGGTATCTTGATCTGACCTTGATCTCAACGAAATCTTGCCTTCTGAGTCAAAAGTAGAATTAAATGCAAAACTCCAGGGCTCAAGTGTGACTTCTCACACGTACATCACTCACCCGAGGCGATATCACACCCAAGACCAACAAGCCAGAACCGCAGCTTGTGCGTGATCTATAAATCAGGTGAGTCACTTTGTTTAAAAATAGGCTTTTTCTGTTGTTTCGGAGTAAAGGCAGCATTGAGATTTAATAACAGCTCCTTGCCATTCTGACTTCCGGTTTCCCGGAAACTGTGCTAGCCACTTTCCCCGCGAGCGGGCTCCCACCATTGGCAGCTGGACGAACTCATCTTCTATTGGCAATCAGTGTCGTGGGAGAGAAACGTGAACGCGCTCTTCAGCTTCATATCAAACACGGGTTTAGGAATCTGGGCGGGGTCTAGAGGGAGTGGGAGTTATGAAAATTCTGGAAAGCTGTACAAAAGGAAGATCACCCATGCACAGGAACCCATCTTCTTTTGGGAACCTTGTTCAAATAACGCCATCTGAAACAAATAGAAAAGTGCAGAACTGCAGGAAAAAGAGAATCTCTCCCATGCATCGGGAACTGTGTCTGTGTCCTTATCGAAGTCACATCGAGGCCTCCGCTGTCTGAATCAGCATGGGATGTTACTGCAGCGAGTCCTGTCGCTCAGGCACACTGCACCTGATATGTATAAGCTTTATCACGTTACCCCAAGCTCAGAGAATAGATTTCACAGCTCACATCATCCCAGAGTGACAAGGAACAGAAGAAAGCGTTTCGGACAATCATCTTTACACCCATGGGAAAAAAAACGGATGTCTGTGAGCAGATCGTCTCGACCAGTGCTGTTGTTGTCTGTGTGACAACAACCAGGAAATATTTATCTTGCTTCTTAAAACAGGTGGGAAAATTTGCAGAGCATAGTTACATCTACCTGCTGTTAGTGAAATGGTGAACAGCAGAGTATAGTTCACAGAGTATGGTCTGACCTCTGGTTTATGACCTCAGCACGCTCCAACTGTGACGTTCTACTCACAGGATTTGAACACAAACAAAGGAATGACTCAATGACAAATTCTGTTGAAAGGGATTCTGGGAGGAATTGAAAGCGATGGAATAAAAAGCCCCTTGAGATCGGGATGCAACATTAACTGTGAAGGGGTTGTTTTCCAGACTCGAGGAGAGTGTGCAGTGTTGTTTCCATGGGTCAATATCAGGATAGATAGACTGAATCAGCGTCGAATGTTATAAGAGGGAGCCTTGTCGCCAAGACCCACTATTCCATTTGTACAATGGTACAAAAGCACGGACGTTTTGTGTAGAGGGGAGAACTTCAAAACCGTTAGTGAGGCAAAATGCACAAATGAGCAAAACAGCAAAGCAACCACAGGAACTGGTGTTACGTGACGGGGTAAACCCCCTCTGCTAATGTAAACCAGCAAAGCAGAAAGGATTCATCCCGTGCTGTATCCTGTCAAAATTCAACAGGCAAAGAACTATCCCAAAAATCACTATTTAAAGTTAACATTCACAATTTTATTGTCATTTTTAGCATGTGACAGAGGATAATCAACTTTCAACTACTTACAACTCCTTTCTCTAAACCTTCTGCTCTACAATATCTCCCTTCACCCCGACCCCATTAACATTTACAGAAAAAATAAAATTTACAAACCAGCTAGTTGTCGAATCTTCTCTTTGTATCTTCCTCTGTAAATTTTTTCGCCAGGTCGGTGTTGATGCTTTTTTTCTATGCTATCTATTTCTCCAGATAGTCACCTCTTGGAGATTTTTCTAACATCCTGCATCTGTTGGTCTTTTAGCTGCTCTCTTTCCTGTTCTTTGCCGCTCTGGGTAACTGTTCCAAATGTCCGATATTTGTCCCACAAAACGTCGAACCGTTTCATTGGCTTTAACTTTGTAAAAATACCAAATACAAACTTGATTGGGGCATAATTTAAACTGATTGGCCGAATTTGAATTTCATTTTTGTATCCATGTACACAGCTCTTAGTTGTTTCGGCCAACTGTTATGTTGTTCCCTTGTTCTCGATTCCTTGTGCTAGCCAGACATTTTAACACAATTAAAAGTACATTACACCCAAAACTTCATAACACTGGCATTTACCAAGACAGTCTATTTCTCTCAACATCGCTGGCTGTCAATCTCATGTGCCTGAGATTTGAGCAATTTCTTGTCTATGTCAATCAAAACTGCCCTATTCTCTTAACCTCAGATTGAACCCGCCCCTTTATGTATGTCTTACAATATTAATTGATTCCTCACTGTGTTACTTAAGCACACGTTAATGTGACTGCGATTTGACCCAATGTTACTGCAGCCAACCGACTCAGCTGTAAGTGAAATTGCCCACACCTTTCCTGTACCGGTGAAGAGATTGCATAGCATAGTGGCAAGTTTTCATGAGTTGAATTAGACCCAGCATCATTACTCAGGACGAGATTTACTGGGATATAAAGACATGATGGAATACACGGGGGTTGGGGGTGGAATATGGTTAGGAAGGATATGGTAAGAGTTCCCTTGATAGAAAATCGTTTGAGACGACGGAAATGAGATTTACTGGGAGAAAATAAAAGAAGGGATGAAAAGAAAAGAAGGGATTTAATGGGATGGTGGAATAGATGAAGAATCATGCGACACAAATCAGGAATGACTGAGCTGTGACCTAATGGAGATTTTCCAGCGGATGTGAAGTTGGAAATGATAAAAAAGAGGGAAATTACCTCGTTCAGGTGATCGTATAACCAGAGGTTAGAGCTTCAAAACGAGGGAGGAACGACAAAGAAGTTTGCAGCAGGTACTTTTTATTCTGAGTTTTTGAAATCGGAGATGGTTTTCAGAAAAAAAAACATGTTATAAGATGATTCCAGCTTATCTGACAGGTCACGTGAAGACACAAGGAGCGAATTTAACAGGGACAGGGACTCTGGGCTGCCTGGATGGGGAGACAAAAGTGACACACTCACGAATTTTTTAGCGTTCATCGGAAAGAAGTTGCATAACACCGGCAACTGAACATGTTAAGTATAAGACGAGCTGGTGGTGTTGAAAGGTGTAGCAGCTGGTTCGACGTGCACGACTAAAAAATGTTAATGTACTGAGCTGTTTGTTTTAGCTTTGCATTAAATCAAAGCCGGTTAGCTCAGTTCGCTGGCTAACTGGTTTATAGTATAGAGTGAGAATAACAACAAGGGATTAATTGTTGCACTCTCTCAGGTTGCCAAAAGGATCATCATCTGCACTGCTCACGGGATCTGAAATACACTTGTGACTCTAGTGAGTAGGAATGGACCTGTCGATGTCAAGCATCATTATCTTTGCCATCTGTTGCCTTGAGCATTTGTTCACAATGACCAGGAACGGGACTGAGTCCATTTAATACTCACTGATCTCCTCCCGAAAAATCAACGACAAGACTCTTCCTTATTCCTGTTGGAACTCTCTGTTCTGCACAGCAGCAAAACTATTTGTCATGACTTTGCCAGATTCACTGAAAACATTCAGTCTACCCAAAGAGATAAATCTAATTCATTTCGAACGGTTTAGTGAGCTGTGTGACTATGCAGCAAACAGAATGATATGAAACAACTTTAACAGCCTACTGAAGAATGTAATCCAGTGCAGTGTCAGAGATTTGAAAAAGGTCATCAAGCTAAAATATCACCTCTGTTTCTTGATCCACAGATGGATAATCACTTGGGGAAAATGCACAGTTTTACGGTTAATAATTGATACCTTTCCCAAAGACAAAACAATCCCACAAATCAGAAGCTGGACTTTTAGAATAGATGCTGCTTTATTCGACATTATTCTTCAACTACGCTTCAGTCTGATGCTCCAATAATTCCTGATCAACGTCAGTAAAAACAGCTTTAGATAAGGATCGAAATTACAACTGCGGCATTTTAATACACTGTTCAGTGTCATGCGCTGATCAGTTGCTCCACTGGAGCCCACCGGCAGCAAGCCTATAAAGTGCCCCACTCGTACCTCTGGGACCTTCGACCCGCATGTTCTACTTTTGCTGCAGTTCTGGAATTAATGCTAAGGCAGAGGAGGACGAACTGATATAGACCTGTGACTTTTCGGGCATCATGTTCAGGAAGTAGGACACAGAAAAATGTTGCGCAAAATAGACTTGATTGAAAACTGGATTTCCGTGGGTCGCTGCATTGTTTATAGGCAATGTTATATTATCGCTGTCACAGGGCTTCTGATTCGGTCGGCTTCAATTTGGCGCAGAATTCGATTCAACGATACTTCACTAACTTCCTTCTTCAAGTTCCTGCAGACTACATGAAACATACTGCACTCATCATCAATCTTCATCATGGCTACATACAAGGACATGTTGCGCAGTTTTCATGAATACTGAAGAGATAAGAATGCTATGCAAGAGTAAATTGAATTTCAGTTTAAATTGTAAAGTGATAAGAATCCAGAGAAAGATACTGAATTTCCCAAATTCATGTTTATTACCGTGGCCAGAACTCTAGCCAGGCAAAGGGGAAATCTGTCCCTGAATCCCCAATATCCACAAGGCCGTTTGCTCCATGTGCCCAGTTGGAAACCTGCGTGAAGGAGCATGCAACTAAAGCATGTGTGAAGGAACTAAAGCTAAAACAGGAGCTGGGTATTCCAGCTGTGAGAGCAGTGGGATAAAGGGAATATCCTTGGTATTCCGTAGTGTAGATTCACAGGGGCCTCATCATGTTATTATTTAAAACTCTATCAGAAACAGCACAGACCGAGAGGAATAGATGGGGGCCATTTCACCCGCCAGCGCTACCCCGCCATTCGATGGCATTATGGCTGACCGTACCGTCAATGCCTTTTCCCAGCCAATCCACATCAACCTGTCGCCCAAAGGGAAAGAGACAGTGAATAAACCGAAAAACTTTGCAACTGTGTGAGGGAAACGCGTTTAGAGACAGTGGGCTTCTGCAGTGGGTTTTGTGAATGAGAGGCCGATTCTGGGCTGATCAAGTTTCAATTGATATGATTCCCTCAAAACTCACCATCCAGAAAGTGAGGAATCTTCTCTGGTTAGTAGCAGGGCGACGAACTCCAGACGATGGGAACTGATGATGAATCAGCAGAACGATCATTCATTCAGCTGAAATCCAAACTAAACTCCGATTCTGGTGGGACTCAAAACCACAAACCTTAAATCGCAATCTTAACAATGCAGTAGAAGTCCAACACATCTTTCATTGTGCCACAGAGCTGTACTAGCTTCCATTTTACTGCACCCAAAGTTACGGTGTTCAAGTCTTTCATCATTCATCTGTTTATCCTCGCCCTAGTTTACAGTACTTGGTCCTTATCCGTGCATGCTCTAGCTCCTCAAGTGTTCGGCTAAGTACTCCTGAAGCATTTTAATGACTCTTACCTTCACTCCATGTTCAAATAGTGAGTTCCAGACAAACGACACTCTCAGGATGTTAACATTCTTCCTACACCTATTCTGAACATTTTCTCTCTAGCGTTTCATAAATATATCCCTGGTTCTTAATCCTTCCCATAAGAAGTTTATTCCTGTCACACAGATCTGTGCACGTTAATCAATTCCTTTCTCAGCTTTCTCCTCTCTCTGATAAAGATCCCCAGTCGAGCTCATCCATCTCTGCAGTGGCGTGAGTGTAGTGCTTTCAAAGCACAGCAGGTCAGGCAGCAGCCCAGCAGCAGGACAATTGATGTGTTGGGCATACGCCCTTCATCAGGAATGAGACTTTTGAGTCGGGGTTGAGGGAGGGGAATGGGAGTGGTGGTCAGGTAGTTGGGAAAGTGATAGGTGGATGAAGGTGATGGAGATGGTGGCAGTTCCGAGGGGGGATTGTTGGCCGTGTCCAGAGAGCAGTGCCTAGTTGGAAGCTTTGCACTGGGATAGTGTGGCGGGAGGTGAAATGAGGAAGCTATTAAAATACACATTTGGCCCGTGTGGTTGCAAGGTCCTAAGGTGGAAGATGGGACGTTCTTCCTCCAGGCATCGGCTGGTAATGCAATGGCGGTGGCTTGTGCCAGAAGCAGCGATTCTCTTCTCCTCAGATACTGTCTGACGTGCTGTGCTTTTCCAGCACTACACTCTCGACTCTGAGCTCCAACACCTGCAGCCCTCACTTTCGCTTAACTTTTCATGGCAAATGGTCGAGTTCAGGCACCACCTTGGTGAATCTCCTCTGACCACGCTCCGTTGCAAGCACTCGCTTCCTGAAGACTGGCGATCAGAACAGAATAAAGTTATCCAAAGAAAAGCAGAAATAACGGAACAAAATCAGCAGGTCTAGTGCATCTGGGAGAGATTTTCGAGCCAAGCGAACCGCCTTTGGAACGAATGGTATGTGTAGGTGGGGCAGGAACGAGAAAGATGGTGGACAGGGTCTAAAATGATTGAACTCGATACTGGGATTGAAGATTGCGCAGTGTCTCAGCAGGAAATGACGTTCCGCTCTTCCAACTCGCGCTGTGCTATGCGGGAGCTCTGCAGCAGACCAAACTGAAGTGGAGGCATGGGAACAGAGTGGGATGTTGCAGTGACAGGAACCTGGAAGCTCACGGTCTTATTTTGCTTGCTGACAGAACGTAGGTGTACTTACGTTTGTCACCGGCTCTGTTTTTCTCTCCCCAGTCTGGACGAGATCACATTGTGAGCAGGAAATGCAGTTTGCTAAATTGAGTGATGGGCAGATAAATCACTGAAACTTACACAGTGAGGAGAGACATCATAAACGATCAGCATTTCACCTTCTGGGATTTCGTGGAATGGTGCCATATGGGGGAGTGCTGGAAGTCAAGAATGATTGGACGATGGCGTACAGATAGAAAGTTTCCTGCATTGTGCCAGATTCAGTGGTATGGGCTAGTGGGGAAAGGGCAGAATGTATATCTTCCTGTGCTACCTGCTATAAATAAACAGCTCATTCCGGAGCAAAACTATTTAATGATTTTCATTCAAACACTGACAGTAGGTACAGCTTGCAGATGTCACGTGTTTGCGCTATCACTGTCACTCTGTCTCCCCGAGAGCAGCAGTACTTCCCCACGCAGATTCAGATATACCAGTTCTTCCTATGACATGTCCCTTCGAGAATGGAAGGTAAGGTGTTAATAACCCGTCCTTGGAACGGAGTATCTGTATTGCTCAATAACAATCACTGAACCGTCCAAACTCCATTTCAAATAACTTTACCCATAGCCTTATATGTCTTGGCATCACAAATTCACATCCGAATATTTCGGAAAATTAAGGGGATTTCTGCCTCTTCGATCCTTGCATACACTGTATTCCAGATTTCAACCACCCACTGTTTGAAAACGTTTTTTCCACGCCTCTGACCTTTAATCAATGGCCAACCGTAGTCGAAGTCTCCATCCAACTGTAACATGTACTTCAGTCTATTCTATCCATATCCCTCAGGACTTTTTACATCTTAATCGTGCCACACTCAATCTCCTCTGCTCTAAGAAAAACAACTCTAGTTTGTCCAATCTCACTTCATCAGCACAGACAATATCTTATCAAATCTCCCCCGCATCGTTTTCCGTTCTATTACATCCCTGCTACAATGTAAATTGCATAATTACGCACATCGGTCTCGGTTGAGCCGAATGAACCAGTGAAATAAACTATGCACAATTCGACAAAAAACTGTTGTTTTTCTGAATAAAGTTTCTTTTCCTCAATGCTGCCCTGTGCTCTTTTCCTGAGCCTAATGTTTCAATAATCGCTGGTCCATGTCAGTAAAAGCCGCGACATAAGGTTGATCTCACAACTCGGGTATCCAAATGGATCAACTAGTATGAAGGTCCCAGTGGTGAGACTTGGACATGGTCACCCAGCAACAGTGAGCGCAGCAACACCAACTGAACGGGGTCAATGTGAAAGTGATTGTAAGGGAAATGGGAGGGGGAACTTAAAGGAGGTATGTGATTGCGGGAGGGAGGGAAGACTCCGAGAAGGGGTGAGTCTGAATCCTGATATATGACTCGCAGAGATGTGTGTGAGAGAGATGAGTTTGGTGGCAAAGTAATCATAATCTCTGAGAATGTGTTCATGTAAAATCAACTAATTTCTTTCTGTGTGTTCTCTGCATGAGTCACAAGGAATAAAATGCAGTGACTCGGATTCGTACGACCCGACTGCGGCCACAATGCAGAATATTTTATCATTGAAACCATTACTGAGTCATGCAGAGACACGCGTTTAAAAACAACAATAATTACAGTGACAGAATATATATTAGGAAGAGTAGCAGATGCACAACAGGAATATTAGGCGAGGGATAGCAGCCATGTGGGAATTCAGAATTGGCTGAATTTTAAATTCGATATCCTCAGACGCTGTGGTGGTTCCATCGGACTGCATGTTGAAGACTGAGTTTGATGGATTTCGAGAAACAAAAAGTTTCAGGGGACATTGCGAGGTATTGGTGCAATGTATGTCTCAATAACAATGTGTTTTAAAACTTTTGCTTCACTAACTGACACTCACAAGGAGGTATCCATTGCTGCAGTCAGTAACATAACCCCTGTTCCTATAACCAGAATCAGGCAAACTTTGTGGCGCAGCTGCTAATATCAAATCGGAAGTGGGGGCGGAAATGAGCACGTGAAACTATTCTGTGGCACCAATGACATGATTGTTAAAGGTGTGGACATTGAGTCATAGAGATGTACAGCATGGAAACAGACTCTTTGTTCCAACCCGTCCATGCCGACCAAATATCCCAACCTAAACTAGTCCCACCTGCCAGAACCCTGCCGATATCCGTCCAAACCCTTCCTATTCTTATACTGATCCAAATGCCTTTGAAGTGTTGCAATTGTACCAGCTTCCACCACTTCCTCTGGCAGCTTATTCCACACACGCACCACCCTCTGTATGAAAAGGTTACCCCTTAAGTCTCTTTTATATTTTCCCCTTCTCAACCTAAATCTATGCCCTCTAGTTCTGGACTCCCCGCCACCAGTGAAATGACATTGTCTATTTATTCAAGCGTGTGAAATGTTGAGGATGGGAGTGCGTCTGGTCAAAGGTGAGGTGGAAGGGCATCTTGGTCTCAATTTACTATATTATTAAGATTCAGAAGCAGCATGAACCAGCACTGAGGATTGGCTCCGAGGAAGCTTGCTGGAGCCTTAGGTGAGAGGCCAATGTATTGAAAGCATTCTAAGAGATTTTCCTTAACAAAGCGGTATTTTGTTACTTTGACAGTAAGAACTGATTTTGCTCGCATCGTCTCCATATCAGTCTCTTGCTCTAGTAAACACTCCAATCCAGCGTACATTGCTTCCATTCCAACACAGGAACGCGTAGTATTCTCTCTCCATCTGGGATAATCTAAATTGACAATGTCATTCTTTGAATCGAGAAATGCAGCAGGGATTTGTTAGTGCAGCGGCCATATATTGGGCTAGTAAACTTTGAAAACTGGAACGTGGCAGCTGCTGTTACTTAAATTCGATGAATAAAATCTGGAAAATGAACCCAATCTCAGGAACAGAGACAATAACTTTAATATGCTGAAAACTCATTCATTCATGTTCCTTCGAAAGGGAAATCTGCCGACCATAACGAGTCATGTCAACATGTGACCCCTGACCCACAACAATGTGGTTCACCCATAAATACCCTCTGACTGAGTTCAAGGTGAATTACGAATGAAGAACTAATGGTCTTCAGACCAATGATAACAACTTTTCGTGGGAGAATAAGGAACCATAAACATACATGGACAACGGGGGAAATTGGAATCGTGTTTGTGTGGACTCGAATTCAACTCTTTATCAAACTAAATAAACAAACGGATTTCCGCAACGCCAAGAAGTCAGGGCCATGGGGTGACAGCAGGAAGGGATTCAATTACCCGCTGAGGTGTAAACTCACTTGCTTAGTCAGAATGCGCACAGGTCACTCACCACACCCATATGTGAGAAGGGATCACTCCGGTGAACAACTGACAGAATGAACAGCAAGTTTACAAATTACAGTAGGAGGTCGATTCTGCTGTTATCGCAGCTGTTTATCCCAACCAGCAATGAACCATGTTGTATACGTATTTCCAGTGGAGTTCCACTGTTTTTTGATGGAGACCAATGATTTAGACTTAGTTGTAGGAGCCATGATTCAGAGGTTTGCTGATGATTTAACAATTGGTCGTGTAGTTGACTATGACAAAGAATGTCAGAGGCTGCAGGGATGTATCAATAAGATGGAAAGGAAAATCGCGAATTGCATTGAATTCAGACCAATGAGTGTTAACGAAATTGGGAAGAAGAAACAATAGCAATGAGTATTCTGTGTGGTGTAGACAGACAAAGAGATCATGGAGTGGATATTCATGGTCGCTGAAGATCAATGGACAGGGGAATCAGTTGGACAGAAGTACGTACTGTAGATGCTGGAGATCAGAGTCAAGAGTTGAGTGGTGCTGAAGAAGCACAGCTGGTCAGGCAGAATCCGAGTTGCAGACAAAAAATGAAGTTTTGGGCAAAGGGCCTTCATCAGGAATATGAGCCTCGAGGTTGGGGAGATAAATGGGTGCGGTGGAGTTTGGGAGAATTTAGCTGAGACAGCAATAGGTGGATGGAGGTGGGGATAAGAGTGTTAGTTCGGAGAAGAGGTTGGAGTGGATAGGTGGGAAGGTAGATAGACACGTGGGACAGGTCAGTAGGACGGTGCGAAGATGGAAGGTTGGAACTAGGGTATGGTGGGAGGTGAGGGAAAATGAGGAAACTGGTGAAATCCACATTGATGCCATGGGGTTAACTGTCATGAGGGAGAAGATGAGACGTTCTTCCTCTCGGCGTCGGGTGGTGAGAGAATGGCGGTGGAGCAGGCCAAAGACCTGCATGTCCTCGGGAGGGTGGCGGGGCGAGTTGAAGTGTTCGGTCACGGGGCGTTGGGGTTGATTGTTGCCGGTGTCCTGGAGATGTTCTCTGAAGCGCTCTGCGAGAAAGTGTCCCGGTCACCCCACTGTAGAGGAAACTGCATCGGAGAAACGCATGCAATAAATGGCGTGTGGAAGTGCAAGTGAATCTTTCTTGGATGTGGAAGGCTTCTTTGGGGCAGTGGGCGGAGGTGGGGGTGTGTGGGCGCAGGTTTACAATTCTAGTCGTGGCAGAGGAAGGTGCGGCAAGGGAGCGTGGGTTATTGGAGGGCATGGACTTGACTAGGTAGTCATGGAGGGAATGGTCTTTGCGGAAAGTGGATAGGTGTAGGGAGTGAAAAATATCCCTGGAGGTCAGTGTTACTGATATTTTTTCGAAACCCACTGACTCTCACAGCTATCTCGATTTCAACTGCTCCACCGCACCTCCTGCACCAATGTTATCCTGTGTTCCCAACTCCTCCACCTCTGCTGCGTCTGCTCCATGAGGACCAGTTCCACAACAGAACACAACAGATGGAATTCTTATTTAAAGACCGGAACTTCCCCTCCCATGTGGTTGAAGATGCCCTCTAACGCATCTCCTCCATGTCCTGCACGTCCATCCATGAACCCCATATCTCCAAACACAAGAAGGACAGATCAAGGACACGAGGAAGGTCCTCAACTTCCATTCCACCAATCTCCGCAAAAATGATATCATCCGCCGACATTTTCGCTCCTCTAAACTGACCCCACGACCAGGATATATTTCCCTCCCCAAACCCATTCGTTTTCCTCAAAGACCTTTCCCTCCGCGACTACCTAGTCAAGTCCACGCCCTCAAATGACCCACCATTCCCTCCCAGCACCTTCCTCTGCCACCGCAGGAATTGCAAAACCTGCACCCACATCGTACCACTCACCTCTGTCCAAGGCTCCAGTGGAGCCTTCTACATCCATTTAAAGTTTACCTACATTTTCACAGATGTCATTTGTTGTATCTGCTGTTCCAGATTCGGTCACCTCTAAATTGGGTAGACCGGATATCTTCTGACAGAGCACTTCAGAGAATATCTCCAGGTTACCTGCAAGAATCAACTCCACCAACATGTCAACTTCGCCTCCCACTCTCCTGAGAATATGCAGGTCCTGAGCCAACCCCATCACCACTCCCTCGCTACCCAACGCCTGGAGGAAGAACACCTCATCTTCTTCCTCGGGACCCTTGAACCTCATGGCATCAATGTGGACTTCATCAGTTTCCTCATTCCCATTCTCTCATCTTACCCGAGTTCTAACCTTCCAGCTCAGCACCGTCCTCCTGATCTGTCCCATCTGTGTATTTTCATTCCCACCTATCCATTCCACCTTCTTCTCTGACATATCACCGACAACCCCCACCTCTGTCCACCTACTGCCCTCTCAGCGATCTTCTCCCCAGACCCACGACCACCCATTTATCTCTCCACCCCATATGCTGCCTGTCTCATTCCTGATGAAGGGCTTTTGCCCGAAACGTTGATTTTTCTTCAGATGCTGACGGACTTGCTGTGCTTCTCCAGCACCACTTTCATCTTGAGGGGAATAAGTTGATTGAGAGGGATTTTGGATTTTTCTGTTGTTGACCATAGACTGTTGCAGCTAGTAGAACTTTAGCAAACACCAGTGTAGGGAATAGCTAAACGTCTGAGCACAAGTCTGGTCACTGAATTAATCAACAATTATTAAGTTTTTAGATTAAAGATGGCGGGCTGAAGTATGCAACTTTTCCCATAAAGACTGATTCACCACTCAATGAGTTTATCATTGATTCCTTTCAAAGTCAGGTTGCTATTGGCCTTGGAGGGGAACTTGCAAATGGTGGCGTTTCGTTGCATGTTCCAACATTGTCCTGTTAGTCAGTACAGCTGTTCATCTTTGAAGGTTCGGACAAAAATTCTCGGATGAATTACTCCAGTGCATCGTGTAGTTGGTGCACTCTGCTGCTATTGTGCCTTAACGGTGAAGGGAAAAAATATTCAGGTATGGAATCGGATACAATCAAGTGACTGCATTGTCGTGGATGGTGTCCAGTTCCTTAAGTGTTGTTGAAGTCACACCCATCTCGGCAAATGGAGAGAGTTCTGTTCCACATCTCAGTTGTACCTTGCAAACGATGTAGGATTCACGGAGCAATGAGTTGAGTTTAAAATCCAAAACTGTCGACCAACGGACATGTTTTTGTTGTGGAAGTGTTTATATAGCCGGTCTCAATCCATTTTTCCCAAATTTTAGCTCCGTGGACGATTACACAGGGGAACTAGGTTTCAGTAAAACCATTGAATGTCAATAGAATATGATTAGGTTCTCAGTTGTCAGATTTATAATTACTATATTTCGTTCTTGTGTGGACCAGTCTGATTCCAATCGCTAGCTGATTTCAAGTTCCAATTCTCGGCAGTGCTTGAAATTTCAACCGTTGCCTCACATAAATTTCTCCGCCTGTCTTAATAATATGTAAGGACGCTATAAGGGACAGCAGAGATTTACAAACATGGTGCCAACCCTGTATAAAATGGAGCTCTATGATCACATAATAACAATTATAAACGTTCAATATTCGTGGGATCTTGACAGGGTAGATACGGTCAGGTGGTTTGCCCTCTGGTATGAGGAAAGCACCAGAGGACATGAACTCAGAATTAGATATTACCTATTTAATTTAGAAATGAGGAGGAATTACTTTGTTCAGGGCCCAGTGATTCTGTGGAACTCTTTCCTGAAACTGTTGTTGAGGTTGATTTGTTGTGTATTTTCAAACTGTGCCAGACAGATATTTAACCATAAAGTCGATGAAGCATTATCGAGGTTAGGCAGGAGAATGAAGTTGAAGATTATCAGATCAGCCATGAGTTCGTTGAATGGCGGAGAAGACTCGATGGGCGGAATGGCCGACTCCCAATCCTATATCATTTGATGTAACGCCTTATTTTATTGATAAGTTTAGAATTCTGAGGGGATGGGATGAAGAGATAGAAAAGGTTTCTCAAACTGATCAGACAGATCAGGAACTAGGCTCATAAACTGATGAAGAAGAAATGTGCTGTGGTTTGGAGTCATAAATAGCACTGGGCCCACCACAGATGGGTATGTGCAGACGCTGTGATTGCTAAAGAAAATTCGTGGATCTTATATTGTTGCCAACTTGGTGATCACGCTGGATGATGGATCGCGGTATGATTCACACAGCAAAAGGTTGTGAAAGAATGAATGATTCGTTTCATTGGAAAAGTTTTCTGCAGTTCCAATTCAATTGACTGTTTAAAATACTGATCAAAACGTTGTGTGGAGTGTGACATTAAAATTCACAAGCTAACTGGATAAACTATTGCACTCGATCTCTCCTTATTTGTTCCCCTTTCATTCGATGTAAATTCATAGAAAGTCAAGATGGAATGAAAGGAGGAAAGAAACGTTACACTTCTTTTCATTATCCCAATTTAACTTACAACAGAAGCAAATTGCTTTATTTCGACCTTGATGTGGTATCGATTTATCACAAATCTCCGGTCCAATGAAGGGCAAGAGCAAGAATCTCCATCCAATGCACATTAAAGATGCGAGGCACAAAGATAAACCACAGCTGTGTTTGATAGAAGTAACAGCCAGAGTCGGATTCAAATCCACAATGCGCAATAGAAGAGCAACCCATTGACTTCACCTCTGGGCCACTTCAGCCCATGGCAAAGGGCCTCACATGTGACCACATCAAGATTACATATGGTGCACCTAGGGGATAAGAAATTCCCTGAGCGAAATCGAGTCCACACCATTATGTTTCTGCTTTTAGCGGAATAATAATACCCGCAAAATCCAAGGGATTGACCTCGTCCTTGGAAGGAATACCTTGTCCTTGATTTATTCCGACTCGGAACTGTCTCAGAATGAACCAGCAAACATGAAATTCCCGTCACATTCACACGCACATTTAGTCTTGATGCATAATTTCTGCAGACAGTTTCTCTCTCACGTGAAGAAGTATATACGGAGAGGGAAGTGAAGGTGATGTTTTAACTCGATGGGCTTTCTCATATGGCTGAACCTGAAGTGGATAAGTTCCCGGAAATGCAGTGCTTTTCGTTTTATTTTATTAATTTTGCTGCAATTTCACTTTGTTCATTGCAATGATCGGAAGTGAATTGGATTTATGTTATTCGAACGTTAAATGTTGCATTCAATTTTGCTCCGAATTTATTTCAGCTTAAAGAAAATACTGATGAGAAAAACAGAAGGTTAAACTACAAAACAAGATGCCAGTTTTGATGCTCAGTTACGTTGGCAGATTTCAATGGGTGTCAAATGAACCCAACATCATGATGATTGTCCTCCCACCTGTAAGGCATGGGATTAAAGCAGGAAATCGATCTCTAAGAGACGGGTCACTGCCTATTCATTATGGAATAGCTTTCCTTGACAATATACAAAATCTGCTCATTTATAATGCTTCATGTGGAATATTAATAGAAATCTTTCAAAACTCTGAGGTTTTTTTGATGAATCTTACTCACCTGAAGACGTTTCCGATATTTCTTTGCATCTGAAGTCGTCCAAATTAGATATTGTTTCCTCGCACGTTCTACCTCCCCCCCCCCCCCCCCCCCCACCCCCGACCCCACTTTTACACTTTTACCTGGCCGCAGGCTGTCTCTCTCCTGGTGAAACTCACTGCTTGTGTGTCTCTAAATGTGCCTTTCCAAGTATTTTGGATTCTCTGAGTGACAGAAATTCTGCTCCCATCATTTCTTTGTCCTACATCGATGCTTTTGAATGCCTGACGTTCAGAAATATACGAACTTGAAAGAGTGAATTTGCCACCTATTTACTCTCTCCAAACCCCAAATACTCTGGAAAACTTCCATTCAGTTTTCCTTGGTTCAGTGTCAAATTTTCCAACACACAAATAAATAAAATGCCATCCCCACTAAACGCTGTCAGCATCTTCTCTAATGCCTTAGCAGCCCAGTAAACGCTGACAGTGTCGTCTCTGATAAAATCACCGATTCCCTACATGCAGAAAGTACAGATCAGCCAATCGAGACTGTAGGAACACTCTGAACATCATCTCAAACAGATCTAGCTCCCGTCTCTATCCCCGCAGGCCTCTGGCTTATGATTTCAAATAAACCTGCTGGAATAAATCCTGGCATCGTGTGACTGCTGACCTTATCACTGCGGTACCCATGGCTAACTCACTTAACTTACTGAATTCACTCTCTGGACACATCAGCGCAGTTTAACATGACCAATCTACCTAACCTACAGAGTTAATAGCTGTTCGAACCACTGAGCAAATGTACCATCACATTGAACACTATCTGTATCATTTACACACTGGTAACTCAGCCTAGTGAAAGCAAGCTGCGCCAATCAACCGGAATTCAATGCACTCAAACGCGGCTCTGCGCTGTACAACCTCATTAGTGCTGCTGGAAATGTTTCTGCACTCAGGTCTGAATGGGTTTACTCTGTTTTCTTCCTCAGATTCCTGCTTTAAGTAAACACATCAGTCAGGAACAACTCGATATAATGGTTTTCATTGCAACACAAACACAATGTGCAGTTTGCTGAAGTTACGTGTTTGCACTTTCACTGACACTCTCTCTCCCCAGGAGCTGCAGTCTTTCCCCAGCTGATTCAGACAGCACTATCCTTGCTGTGACATATCCAATCGAGAATGGAAGCCTAAGCATGAATAACCTTCACTGGGGAACAGGGCCACAGGTTTAAAACCTTTACGATGCCCCCAGCGGAGAATTGAGCCCTGTGACAGGAGGGGACACGAACCACGATACTGTGGAGGACAACATCGAAGGAAGTCCTTCAGCTTGTTGTGACCGCACTTGTCCAACACAATTGCTTAACGACCTGAATCAAGTTTTCCATTGTTTAGCCCATAGTCTTATATGTTTTGGCATCGCAAATTAACATCTCAATTTTTATCAAGTTGGAAGGGTTTCCACCTCTCTGACCCTTTCCGCACATCTGCTCAAAACTTTCTGCCTTTTCCCAAAATCTCTTGGCCCCAGTGTTCGATCCCTCCATCAATAACAAAAGCTTCTTTCAGTCTATCCTATCCATATCCCTCATTATTTTGTACATCTCAGTCATGTCTTCTCCAATCTCCTCTGCTCAGCGACAACAACACCAGTCTGTCCAATCTCTCCACATAACCGAAACTCTTCAGTCAAGACAATATCCCATTGAATCTCTCCTGCAACGTTCCCAGTGCCACCACATCATTGCTATACTGTGAATTGCAGAATTGCACACAGTAATCTAGCTAGAGCCGAATTAACTTTTTTTTCTATTCTGTTACAGTATGGGGGCGTCCCTGGCTCGGCAGTATTGATTGCGATCCCTAATTGCACAGCGGCCAGTTGAGACTCAACCGTATTGCAGTGAGTCTGGAGTCACATCGAGGCCCGACCAGAAAAGAATGGCAGGTTCCTTCCTCAAAGGACGTCAGTGAACCCGATGGTTTTGGTTTTTCAACAATTGACCATGGATTTATAGGTGTTATTAGATTCGTAATTCCAGATATTTATTGAATCTCAATTCTAACACCTGACATGGTTGGAGTCAAACCCGGGTCCCTGGTTCATTTGCTTGGTGTTTGAATTAACAGTCCAGTGGTAAGAGCGCTCAGCCATTGCAGAAAACCCGTGAAACTAATCTTTCCGAATGACGCCGCTTTTCCTCGTAATTGCCCTGTGTCATTTTCCTGAGCTTGACCCCAATAATCGCAAGTCCATATCAGTGAAAGCTGCTACCTGAGGATTGGCCTCACAACAGCTGTAACCAAATGGATCAACTGGTCTGCAGGTCCTGATGGTGGGGTTGGGGCACGTTCACCCAGCATCAATGACCGCAGCAGCACAGACTGAACAGTATCAAAGTGAGAGTCAGTGTTAGATTCTGCAGTGCCTGAATGAGATAGGAAATGACTCCACAATCACATGATGAAAGAGCAGCGCTCCGAAAACTAGTGCTCAGTTAAACCTGTTAGACTCTAACCTGGTGTTGTGTGATTTTAAACTTTGTACACCATAGTCCAACACCAGCATCTCTAAATTAATGAAATGGGGGTGTGGTACGGAACGTTCAGTTAGTGATCGAAGGAGGGAGAGAAATCTCTGAGAACGGGTGGATTTGAATTCTGACATATAAAACACAGAGATGTGAGTAAGCAGAATTTGAAGGGAAAAGATCATCACTTTGGAGAAAATTACCATATTAAAACAACTGATTCCTTTATGTTTCACAAAAACTGGGGCAGATAGAGCAATTACTGGCGTGACTCGGATTCGAGCCGAGGTTGCTGCGACCACAACGCAGAGTACTAATCACTATACGATCACGGCATTCCACAGACGCAGACAGTGACAACGTGCAATAAGTACAGTATCATAGGAAATGTTAGGCAGCGTACCAAATGCACAATATCAGTGCTTAGCGAACAGTGGCAGATCTGTGGGAACTCAGAATGGGCTGACCGTTTAATATCGGTTCTCCCAGAGGCTGTGGTGATTCCATCATTAATATGCTGAAGGCTGAGATAATTAGATTTCTCCAAAACATCAAAAACTCCGGGGACAGTGCAGGTGTGACTGAAATGTATGCTTCAATAGCAATGCAGTTTAACATCGACTATTTCACCAGTTTCCCCCCACAAGGCAGGAACCACTGCTGCCACATAGTCCCAATTCCCAGCCCCAGAATCAGAGGAACTGAGTGGCGCAGTCGCGAAGATCCAACTGGATGTCGGGATGGGAATGAGGTCGCACAGATACTCGAGGTCTCCAGTGACACAACCGGTGAATGCACGGTATTTCTATGACGGTTTAGAGGCGCAAGCAATTCCGAGGTTGGGAGTGCTCCTGGTCAATGGCGGGGCAGGAGGGATTTTTTTTCCCGTTTATAGCAATCTACAGAGCATCTCGCTGAGACAGCTGAGTGCCACAACTGGAGCGTGGTCGGCTGGTTTGAAGTTTGATTTTGCTTCACTATCACCCACTTCCCTGGAATGAATTGTTTTCACCATTTTCATTTCCAATTGTTTAATATCTCCCTGCAGTCTGCGGCTTTCTTCCTCATGGTTAATTGCATGACTAACTGTTGTATGATCTGCACACTGCCAAATCACAGCCACTACAAGTAAATGTGAATCATTGATCTATATGAGAAAACAGTGGAACTCACTGCAGGCATGCTTCGTAGGTTTGCAGGCGACGCCAGAATTGTAGACAGTGAGGAAGATTATCTAAGTTTCAAAAGGATCTTAATCTAATGAGTCGTTGGACTGAAAAATGTAACATGGAGTTCAATCTGGATAAATGGAAGGTATTGCATTTTGGGACAACAACAAGAGTAGGGCTTTGCGTAGTGTTGGAGAACACGGAAGCCAGGGGTGCAGGTGTCTAATTCCTTGTAGTTTGCCTCCCCTACAGACAAGATGGTACAAGGTACTTAACATAATTCCCTTCATTGTTCAGTCTTTTGTGTATAGTAGTTGGGACGTTATGCTGAAGGTTTGCAGGACAATGATGAGGCCTCTTCTGGAATATTATGTCCAGTTCTGGTCGCCCAGTTGTAAGAATGATATTATTCAGCTGGAGCAAGTTCAGAAAAGTATGCACGCATGATGACGTGTGTGGAAGGTTTGAGTTATAATGAAAGGCTGAATAGGCTGAGACTATTTTCAGATTCGAGATCGGGGTGCTGGAAAACCACAACAGGTAAGGCAGCATCCGAGGAGCAGGAGAATATGTTTTTTTGCGCAAGTGTCGTTCAGCAGGCTCTTGCCCGAATCGTCGATTCTCCTGCTCCTCAAATGCTGCCAGACCTGCTGTGCTTTCCCAGCACAACATTCTCGACTCTGATCTCTCTTCTACAGTTCTCACTGTCTCCTAGTTGAGACTGTTTTCACTCTCGGTTGGGGGTTTGAACGGTGACCTGACAGAAGTTTATGAATTATTGAGAGGCACGTTAGAGTTAACGATAGCTGCCTTTTGCCAGGATGGGGATTTCAAGGCAAGAGGGCATATGTTTAAGATGAAAAGAGAGTTTTTTTTTAAAAGGTCATGTGAGGCTTTTTTTAAGGAAGGTGTTTTACGTGTGCAAGTAACTTGCTGAGGAAGTGATGGATGAGGGTACGTTTGCAATATTTAATGGACAGTTGATTCCAAACATGAATGGGAAAGTGGGATTTTTAAAATAAATTTATTCATGCCTCGTACATCAGTTATTTCCCAGAGGACATTTAAGAGTCAACCACGGCATTATCCATCTGGAGTCTCCTGTGGGATAGAGCAGATGAATATAACAGTTTGCTTCCCGAACTGGCATGAATGAATCAGATGGGATTTTCCACACAACTGATTCAGGTCATCACGAGACTCTTCAATTCGAGGTGCTTATTGAATTCAAATTCCACTATCTGTCATGCCAGTACCTGAACCCTTTGTGCACAAAATATTACCTGTTTTTTGGATTAACAACACAGTAATAAAACTACAAGGGCATTATAACCACTTAACGGGTACAGGAGGAGGCAGATGGGATTAGATTAGTTTGGCAGTACGTTCAGCATGGATTGTTTGGACTGACGGGCCTATTTTCATGCTGTATGACTCTATGATTGACGCTGTGGAACAAATAGCTGGTTGGGATTAACAGCCGCATTGACAGCATAATGGAATACCTGATGGGATATGTATTCCTGCTGGAGTGTCCGGAGGTTGTCTTGCTCAGTGACCCCTTCCCACACACGGGACTGGTGAACGGTCTCCCGCCAGTGTTACTGATTAAATGAGTTTCAATTTCTGTGGTAAATTGAATCCCTTCCAGCAGTTCCCACATTGCTCTGCTTTCTCTGTGGTATCAGTGTCCTTTTTTCTACCCAGGGTGAATCCTTTCAAATTGTGTCCATACAGATACAAATCCCGTTTTCCATGTTGTGAATGTGTTTTCATTGTTTCTCATTCACCCACAGGGTGTGAGTATCACTGGTCAGGCCAACATTTATTCTTCGCCTAACCAATTATTCCACGAAGTTCTACTGTATACAGAGTTAGCAACATGTTAGTAAGCCTGCGCTGTCCCTTACAGCGTCCTTACATATTATTAAGACAGATAGAGAAATTTCGGCGAGGAAACGGGTTGAAATTTCAGGCGCAGACGGGAATTGGAACTTGAAATCAGAAAGCGATTGGAATCGGATTGACCCACAGAAGGACCAAATACAGCGAAGATAACTCTGACAAATGAGAATCTAATCATATTCGATTGGCATTCAATGGCTTCAATGTAACTGAATTCCTCCGTGTAATCGTCCTGGGAGCTAGTATTTAGGAAAAATGGAACCTGACCGCCCGTACAAAGAATTTGACGACA
>NC_057716.1:114134759-114142535 GCF_004010195.1 Chiloscyllium plagiosum
GGAACTGGACACCCTCCACGACAATGCAGTCACTTAACTGTATATTGTTCAACACCTGAATATTTATTCCCTTAACTGCTCAGGCACAATTGCAGCAGAGTGCGCCACATAGAAGATTCACTGGAGTAACTCATCCAGGCTTTTTTGACAGAACCTTCAAAGCTCAAAAATTGTACTGACGATAAGGACAAAGTTGAAGATGTACTGAACCGCCACCATTTGCAAATTACCCTCTAAGGCACATACTAGCATTACCTGGAGAGGGATCAGTGGTAAATTCATTGAGTGGTGAAGTAGTTTGATGGGCAAAGATTTATACTTCAGCCCTCTATCTTTCATCTTTCAATTTTTAAAAATGTAGATTATTGCATTGACCAGACTTGTGCTCATTCCTTTAGTTGTTTCCTAAACTGGCGATTGATAAAGATCGAATATCATCCACAGTCTGTGGTCAACAACAGAAAATATCCAAAAGTCTCTCGAACAACTGATCTCCCTGTCCAACAACCTTCAGGGATCTGTGAATGTCCACTCCATGATCTCTTTGTTCCTGTACACCACTCAGAATCCTCACTGTTATTGTTACAACTCCCCACATTCACTCCCACTAATTGGTCTGGATTCAATTCCATTCACCATTTTTTCCTTTCCACCTGATGGAAACATCCCTGCGGTCCCTTACATTATTCATCATAGTCAACTACATGACTATGTATCGTCAGTAAACTTCTAAATCATGACTCCTAATAAAAACATTTGAATTATTGACCTCCGTCAGGAAACAGTGGTACTTCACTGGGAACAAGTATCCAAACATGGTTCCTTGCTGCATGGGATGAACAACTGCCATGTTCCAATCTCCAAGGGTTGCTAGCCCAGTATCTCCCCACTACATATGCAGATGACACAAAGATTGGTGGAGTAGCCAGAAAACATAGGGGACTGTCAAAGAATGAAGGGGAATATAGATAGACAGAAGAGTTGAGCGGAGAAGTGGCAAATGGAGTTTCATCCAAGCAAATGTGAGGTGATGATTTTGGGAAGTCTAATTCCAGAGCCACGTATACAGTAAACAGAAGAGCCTTGGGTAAATTGATGAGAAGAGAGATCTGGGAGTTCAGGTCGTTTGTACCCTAAAGGTGGATAGAGTGGTCAAGAAGGCATATGGCATGCTTGCCTTCACCGGATAGGGCATTAAGTATAAGAGCAGGCAAGTCCTGCTAAAATTGTGCAAGAGTTTGTTTCGGCCGTGTTTAGAATACTCTGTACTGTTCTGGTCGCCAAATTACCAAAATTATGTGGACGTTTAGGAGACAATGCGGAGAAGGTTTACGCAGATGTTGCCAGGTATGGAAGGTGCAAGCTCTGAAGAGAGGTTGAGTAGGTTACTTCTGCTTTCATTAGAAAAAACGAGATTGAGGGGACCTGATTGAGGTCTACAATATCATGAAGGGTACAGACAGGGTGGATAGAGATAAACTTTTTCCCAAGATGAGGGATTCAATAATGAGAGGTCACGAATTCAATGAGAGAGGTGAAACGTTTTAGGGAGATAGACATGGAAAGTATTTTACACAGAGGGTGGTCGGTGCTGGAATGCGTTGCCAGCAGAGGTAGTAGAGGCAGGCATGGTAGATTCATTTGAGGTGCGCCTGGGCAAATGCATGAGCAAGTGAGGAGCAGAGGGATATGGATGCTTAGAAATTGGGCGACATGTTTAGATAGTTGATTTGGACCGGCTTAGGCTTGGCCGTCCAAAGGGCTTGTTCCTGGGCTGCACATTTTCTGTATTCTTGGGTCTTCTTTGTTTACTACACTACTAACTGCGGGTTACAGGTGAAGTAGTGTTACTTCTGCAATCATAATTACTTATGCAAAATAAATGAACTCACATCAGTGTACAATTGTTTCAACCAAGAGCTGAGTCAACAAGAATGAAACCTATATGAAGGAAATATATAATTGTTTGCATATTAGCTAAAATGTGCATACAAGAATGAAAGGTGTCTGCAAACAATAGTAGATTGCACAGACAAATAGATAAGGTGCTGTGAGAATGTAGGTGAAGCCAGATATGCTTGCACAAGCAGTATTTATAAGCATCTGTTTGCCATTTCTGCAAAAACAAAAAACAAACCCCAATTAAAATGTCGTAAGGTTCAATATGTTTGGGGAAAGGGAGGAAATGTCACAAGTGGGGGAAATAGATCGCAGTGAATGAGGATATACCTAACAGTTGACCACAGCCAGGATATGGTGAAAAGGCCAAGTAAAACCTGCACTTTGTTATGCACAAGGCCGGATAAGGCAAGAGAGAAACAGTAGTAATGGGTACCGGGTTTGGAGTAGTGAATCCTATGTACTTGCTAAACTCTGCGTGTCTATTTCAGGCACCATGCTTGCAAGCGTATAATAAACATACTGATTGCTTCAGATCTTGTCTCGCACTGAAATTATTGAAGTGAGTGGGCTGAGTTTTTCACAATTGGAGGATCGTCCGGGATATTCTTCCATCGCCGGGGGGAGTGGCTAGCCCTGGACACTGGGAAAATGCCTCCCATTCACAATTGTGGAGCGGTTTCTGGTCCCGGTTTTGTCCGCTCCATTGGGAAACTTGTACGAATCCCACAAGAGAGACATCTGAATCAGACAGTGAAAGGAGGTCGATAAAAAATATGGAAAAAAGGGGCCAGGCAACTCTGTGCACAGAGCAACGTCAGAAAACTGACTTTTACATATTAACTTGGTGGCCGGGAAAAGGGGTATTTAATCGCTGAGGGACTGGTGAGGGCCCCGTGAAATGGGGGATAGGCAGAGTACGTCGAACTGTCACGGAGTAAAGGAAGAAAAAGTCCCTGGTAACATTCGTCTTGAAAGTCCCTTGGGGAGAATGTTGAGGCAATAGACAAGTAACACTTGTACAAGGGAAAAAGATAAAAAGAAAATGATTAAATATTGTTGTTCAGTATGGACCAAAGAACCAACCCTCCATCCAGCTGTCCTCTGGCCAAAGTATGATTCGGATGAGGACTGGGTCTGTCAGTATTTAGATTTGTATGTGAATAAAAAACAAACTTTTATTCAAGAAGAGGCGGACTATGCGTCCTGTTGGAAGGGCAGTTTGGGAATGGTGGTAGCAAAGACAAAGGATTCCCCCTCTGCCACACACATTCCTTGGGATCCTCTTGCCTGCTTGCACTCCCTCCTCCGTACCATAAAATCAGATTAGGTGAAAATGGGGGAGGAGGAGAGATAGACAGACAGGGATAGGTAACGGATGACCCACAAGAGGAGGACGAAGGGGCGGTGGACAGGGATGTTATTGTTCCCGACCATCAATCCTCAACAAAAGAAAGGGAAGATAAAGTAGATGGAGAGGAGGCCTCTGGAGAATCTAAGCCAAAGCCTAAGGGGGAAAAAACAAAAACAAAAACAAAAAAAGGGGAAGAATGTAAAGATTTTTCCCCTTCGGGAGGTACCAATAGTGGACAAAGAGATTGGATTTTTAAGTGCCCCACTCACCAGTGGGGACGTCAGAACATTTAAAAAGGAGATGAAGGTCCTGGTTGAGGATCCGGTAGGGTTGTCTGAACAAATTGATCAATTCTTGGGGCCCAGTCTGTATACGTGGACTGCGTTATTGTCTATTTTGAATATACTATTTACAGGGGAAGAAAGGGGAATTATGCTAGGAGCAGCCATTAAAATATGGGACAGGGAACTTCCCATTGGAGATGGGGATACTGGACAGAGAGAGACGTACTTTGCTCTCAGAGATACCCAGTGTGAAAATTAAAACCCGGAGCATAGGGAAGAAATGAGGGAATTGAAAGACCTGATTCTAAAAGGAATAAGAGAGGCAGTTCCGAAGTCGCAGAATTTGACGAAAGCCTTTGAAGTTAGAGAGGAGAAAGATAAGACTCCCTCAGCTTTCTTGGAAAGATTAAGAGACTCAATGCGGAAATACTTTGGAATGAACCCTGAGGACCCAGTGGTGCAGGGTCTTTTGAAAGTACATTTTGTGAGAAAGGCATGGCCAGACACAGAGAAAGATAGAAGGGAGGAGCGAAACACCATTAGATGAATTGTTAAGAGAGGCACAGAAAGTGCTTGCAAAGATAGAGGATGAGAGACAAAAGCAGAAGGCAAAAATGATGGTAGCTACGATTGATGAGGAAGTTAAGAAAAGAATGGAACCAATAGTGAGCAAACGGAGCGGCGGGTGGCAGCATGTAGAACAGAGAGGAAAGGGGAGAGGGAGAGGAAAAGGGGGAGTATTTGATAGAGGGTTCGGGCGACATGGGGCAGAGATGGAAGTCTCCACAGGCAGGATGCTATTATTGCGGAAAGATAGGGCATTTTCAGTGTGAGTGTCCTAATCTACAAAGGGAAGAAAGGGCAATTCCGCTTATGAATTTTGATGAAGAATAGGGGTGTCAGGGGTTCCTGCCCCCGGGGAGCCACCAGGAACTCTTGATAAACCTGAAGGTGGGACCCTGTGGGGAAGAGGTAGTCTTCCTAGTAGGTACGGGGGCAGCACGGTCGTCGCTGAATTTTAAACCAAAGAAAGTAGGAATGTCGACACGGTCATTACTGTTTATGGCGTAAAAGGGGAAGGATTTACTGTTCCAGTATTTGAACCTATGATGATAGAAGGTCCAAAGGATACAGTCACAGGGGAACTGTTGTATATCCCTGAGATAGGAAGTAACTTCCTCGGGAGAGATTTAATTATCCTCTTAGGACTGGAGATTTGAATTCAGGAAAAAGAATTAGTTGTACAAATGGCAATGTTGACAGAAGATGTGGAGAGAGAGGTAGACCCCATTATATGGGCTAGAGAAGGGAATCGTGGAAAAATACAGATCCGTCCCCAAGAAATAAATTTAAAAAGGAAAGGGGACGTTGTTTATGAGCAACAATATCCTATTTCCATAGAAGATAAACGAAGACTGCAGCCAGTAATTGAGGGGCTAGAGACGGACTGTTGGAGCCATGTATGTCTCCTTATAATATCCTAATTCTACCAGTGCGAAAATCCGATGGAACTTATCGATTGGTGCAGGATTTGAGAACATTGAATCGAATAGTACAGATTAGGCATCCAGTGCTGCCAAATCCCTATACGTTATTAAGTAAGATCCCTCATGACCACAAATGGTTTAGTGTGATAGATTTAAAGGATGCCTTTTGGGCTTGCCCCTTGTTGGAGGAAAGTAGGAATGTGCTTGCATTTGAATGGGAAGAGCCCAAGACAGGACAGAAACAGCAATACCGGTGGACCGTCCTCCCCCAGGGGTTTACGCAATCCCCGAATTTATTTGGACAGATGTTAGAACAAATATTGGAGAAATTTAGCAGCCCCAAAGGAACTACTCTGTTGCAGTACGTAGACGATCCCTTAGTAACAGGAAAGAGAAGAGTAAGAGTAGTAGAAGCCACTAAAAAAGTATTGAATTTCCTGGGTCAGCAGGGACTGCGAGTATCTAAAAACAAAATACAATATGTGGAGCGAGAAGTGAAATAATTGGGACATTTAGTTAGTGAGGGAAAGCGAAATATAAGCCTGGAACGGTTAGAGGGAACAATGGGGATTCCGCTGCCAAGGACTAAACGGGAATTTCGTATTATTTTGGGTTTAACGGGATATTGCAGATTGTGGATTGATTCTTATGCTCAAAAGACGAATACATTATATCTCAAACTATTAGAGGAGTAACCAAAGTGTCTGAGTTGGGACGAAGAGGATAACGAACTCTTTAAGAATTCAAAAGAGATCTGATCCATGCCCCCATGTTAGCCTTACCTTCTCTCGGTAAACCTTTCCAGCTCTTTGCTACCATAGATAAGGGAGCGGCTTTGGGAGTATTAACCCAGAGGTGGGGAGGAATGAAACAGCCAGTAGCATATCTTTCGAAGCTATTGGATCCAGCATCCCGGGGGTGGCCTGAGTGTGTGCAGGCCGTGGCTGCCACTGCACTGTTGGTGGAGGAAATCAAGAAGCTTACATTTGGGGGAGCCCTAATAGTAAGCACCCCACATCAAGTGAGAACGATCCTAACCCAAAAAGATGGGCGATGGTTGACAGACTCACGGGTTCTGAAATATGAGGCAATATTAATAGAAAACGATGATCTAGTGTTGGTCACGGACAATTGTTTAAATCCAGCCGCCTTTCTTTGGAAAGGGGAAGGACAATCTCCTCAGAATCCAGAGCACAACTGCCTTGACATTATAGAATACCAAACTAAGGTCTGCATGGACCTGAGAGATGTTCCACTTCATGCAGGAGCCTGACTTTTTATCGACCGATCATCCTTGGTGACTGAAGTGAAAATAAATAATGAGTATGCATTTGTAGACGGGACAAAAGGTGGTGTGGTAGAGGCAGGAAGTTTGCCAAATGGGTGGTCAGCTCAGACCTGCGAACTCTATGCATTGGAAAGAGCCCTTCGGGCGTTAGGAAATAAAGAGGGAGCAGCATACAGTGACTCTAAATATGCATTTGGTGTTGTGCACACTGTTGGAAAGATATGACAGGAAGATGACTGATCAATAGCCGGGGGAAGGAATTAGCACATGAGGAGTTGATTAAACGGTTCTTGGAGTCCCTATTACTCCCCCGAGAAATAGCGGTAGTGCATGTAAATGGTCATCAGAAAGGAAATGAACCAGATGTTAGGGGGAATGGATTAGCTGATGAAGTGGCGAAGGAAGCAGGCCTGGACCCACAAGGAGTGCTGATTCATTTCCTAATACCTACTTGTCCCTGATCCCCGGAAGATCCTATATTTACTGAAAGAGAAAAAAAAGAATTGAAAGATTTGGGGGCTGCAAAAAACAGCAGACGGGCAATGGATGTTATCTGATGGAAGGGAAATGTTAAACAAAATGACATTGCGAGAGATTATGGCTATCCTACACCAAGGCAGTCATTGGGGAGTACAAGAAATGTGTGATTTAGTTCTTAGGGAATATGGATGTAACGGAATATATACAATTGCGAAACACATATGTGAGGCATGTATAATATGCACAAAGATAAATAAGAAAGTCTTGAGAAAACAGACCCCTGGAGGAAGAGACCCGGGATTGACACCCTTCCAGAGTATACAAGTAGATTACACTGAAGTACCCAGAGTAGGAAGACTAGAATATATGCTGGTCAGAGTAGATCATCTATCTGGTTGGGTTGAGGCATACCCGCTAGCTACTGCCACTGCGAGTGGGGTGTCTAAAACAATATTGGAGCACATAATTCCCCGATATGGGCTAGTGAACCGTATAGATTCCGACCAAGGAACTCATTTTACCTCTCAAGTATTACAGGAGATATGAAAGCGTTGGGAATTTCCTGGGAGTTCCATGCTCCATGGCACCCACCATCATCAGGAAGGATTGAGAGAATAAACCAAACACTCAAACGACAGCTCTCTAAATTGATAATAGAAACCAGACTCCCTTGGACCAAATGTTTACGTATAGCTCTCTTGCGAGTACGAACAGCCCCAACGAAAGATTTGGGACTATCCCCTATGAAATCATATTTGGAATACATTATCTGGGAACGACTGGAGAATTGACAATTCACGAAACTAAAGACTTGTTCGAAAGAAGTATATACTGGGCTTGTCCGCCTCTTTGTCTCTCCTCAGGAAACAGAGTTTATTGGCACAGACTCCGCCCCTTGAATTCACCGTTCATCCATGCGGCGAGGAGATTGGGTCGTGACAAAATCATGGACAGAGACTAAATTGCAGCTGGACTGGGAAGGGC
>NC_057716.1:114143347-114146901 GCF_004010195.1 Chiloscyllium plagiosum
TTATTCAGTGGCGACGCGAGCGCGGGATTATTTCTGTAGGATTGTGTATTAAGTTTTTTTGTGCTTCAACACAATTTTTAGAATGCTGGGGATGTTTAGAGTTGTGATGCTAGCTCTCTTAGTATTGGGATTTTGTCAAATATTATTTTCATATGTGTTACTAACGGTCCCTGAGTCTGATAATCCGCAAGTAATAGACCTGATGCATGTAACTTAGTAAATTGTGGGGATGTAGATAATCAGAGACAGTACCGCAGCTCAGAGATACATCTTAAGTCCTTTGGGGATGTTACTTGGTATAATAGTCTTGTCACAATACACAGGGCCACCTTCTGATCACCTCTCGATTGTCCCGAGAAAGAGCGTAACCCAATATACCTAATGATAAAGAAAACCATATGGCACAACGCAATTCTCGGGGTGGGGTTGGGCCACCTATGAGATACAATTAGATGAAACATTTGGGACAGAAATGTAAGCAAACGGGAAGGATTTCTCGGGCTGTTGTTTTCAAATTAGTGTAGGACAGGGAAAACGAGCGGAACTATTGGATACTGAGCTGAAACTGTGTTGCTGGAAAAGCGCAGCAGGTCAGGCAGCATCCAAGGAACAGGAGAATCTAAGTTTCGGGCATACGCCCTTCTTCAGGAATCGGGCATAAGCCCTTCTTCAGAACTATTGGATAATAAGGTACAACCTTTCACCCCTCCCGATGATCCTGAACAAGTAAAAATTATGGAGATAAAGGACTTGAAACAGACTATCGAAATAGAAACTGGGTATGGGGATGCAAACGCCTGGTTTGAATGGGTAAAGTATACTGTAAAAAGTCTGAATTAGAGCAATTGCCATGCATATGCCTCCGGTACGCCAGTGACCCAGGTGGTTCCCTTTCCGCTCGGGTGTAAGCGAGACAGGAAGGGCATGAAATGTATAATAGCCCTGTAACAGGATAAGACTGCATGGAATGATAAGAATTGTACCTCCCTATCTCTGATGTTCGCTCCCTTGGAGAAGAAAGATTCAAAAGACGTTTTCAGCTGCAGTCGGAAATCACACGACGTGTGTGCATAGACGAGATACAAGTCAGTCTAGCGATTTGGAGGAGCTGAAAGTATGTACAGAGATTAAGAATGTCACCGATAACGGACAAGGGAGGGAACTACTCAGCACCAAAGGCTCCCCGAGCGGATCTGTGGTGGTACTGTGGAGGCAAAATATTGAGACCCACCCTACCACCGGATTGGAGAGGGATATGTGCAATTGTACAATTGGTATTTGAGAAGGAAAATATAGTGGGGAAAAAGGAAAGGAGTAAGAGATCACTGTTAGACACTTCTTTCGATGACAGGATTTATCTCGATTCTGTAGGAGTCCCTAGGGGAGTATCTGATGAGTTCAAGGCTCGTAATCAGATTGCAGCAGGCTATGAGTCAGCTCCCTTTTGGTGGGTCACAGTTAATAAAAATGTAGATTGGATAAATTACATTTTCTATAATCAGCAGCGATTTATAAATTATACAAGAGATGCGGTTCAAGGAATATCAGAACAGCTTGATGCGACAAGTATTATGGCATGGGAAAACAGAATGGCCCTTGATATGATTTTAGCGGAAAAAGTGTGTGTGTGTGTGTGATGTTAGGAGGAAGCTGTTGCACCTTTATTCCTAATAACACTGCACCTGATGTTTCAATTACTCGGACCTTAAGGGGATTGACTACCTTAGCAGAGGAACTGGCTGAGAATTCAGGAGTAGATACATCTCTCACGGGATGGCGTGAATCATGGTTTGGAAAATGGAAGGGGGTGGTGGTTTCCATCCTTACTTCCCTGATAGTAGTAGCCAGGGTATTGGTAGCCATTGGCTGTTGTATCATGCCCTGTGTATGAGGACTCACCCAAAGACTGATTGAGACAGCCGAAATAAAACAGATACCCCTAAAATGTAATCAGGCAGAGGAACTTTGTCTATTAAATAATGAGGGGATGAGTGAGACCAAGATGGATGAAATCTCCAGAATGTTGCTTGCGAATTTTGGGGGCAATGCTTAAAAGCAAAATGCAGAAGATAACCAATGGTAATTAAAGAAAAAGGGGGAAATTTTGGGATAGAGGTAAAGTAGTGTCACTTCTGCAATCATAATTATTTATGCAGGGTAAATGCACTCACACCAGTGTGTAGTTGTTTCAACCAAGAGCTGAGTCAACAAGAATTAAAACTATGTGAAAGAAATATAGAATTGTTTTTGTATTCGCTAAAATGTGCATACAAGAATGAAACGTGCCTGCAAACAATGGTAGATGTTACAGACAACGAGAAAAGGTGCTGTGAGGATGTAGGTTAAGCCAGATATACTTGTACAAGCGGGCGGCACGGTGGCACGGTGGTTAGCACTGCTGCCTCACCCGGGTTCAATTCCCCCCTCAGGCGACTGTCTGTGTGGAGTTTGCACGTTCTCCCCGTGTCTGCGTGGGTTTCCTCCGTGTGCTCCGGTTTCCTCCCACAGTCCAAAGATGTGCAGGTCAGGTGAATTGGCCATGCTAAATTGCCCGTAGCGTTAGGTAAGGGGTAAATGTAGGGGTATGGGTGGGTTGCGCTTCGGCGGGTCGGTGTGGACTTGTTGGGCCGAAGGGCCTGTTTCCACACTGTAATCTAATCTAATCTAAAAATCTAAAAAAAAGCAATAGTTATAAGCGTCTGTTTCCCACTTTTGCAAAAACAAACCCCAATTAAAAGGTCATTAGGATCAATATGTTTGGGGAAAGGGATGAAATGTCACAAGTGGGGGATTTAGATAATTGTGATGGAGGATATACCTAACAATGGACCACAGCAGGATGTGGTGAAATTGCCAAGTAAAACTTGTACTTTGTTATGCACAAGGCCGGATAAGGCAAGCGAGAAACAATAGCAATGGGCTCCGGAGTTGGAGTAGTGAGTCCTTTATAAGATATGTATTTGCTAAACTCTGTGTGCCTTATTCCAGGCACCACGCTTGCAAGCGTCTAATAAACAAACTGATTGCTTCAGATCTTGTCTTGGGCTGAAATTATTGAAGTGAGTGAGCTTTGTTTCTCACAGTCTGTAATTTAAGTTTACTGTGCTTTCTATTCTCTCAAGTTCTCATATTAATTGCTATTCGTTTTCTTCTTAACTTTGAGACAAATCTCAAAATTCCGGGCACAATAAAAGCAATATGAATTATAAATTAGTATCTGGACAAGAGAACCAATGAACAGCTACATAGACCTCTTGAACATGCGGTTGGGCATTAAGAACAGAGGATCAGTGGTTAGCACTCCTGTCTTACAGTGTTATGCACTTGGGTTTGATTCCATCCTCGGCCACATGTTTGTGTGGAGTTTGCATGTTCTGGTTTTCTCCCACAATCCAAAGATATGCAGATTAGGTAAATTGGCCATGCTAAGCAGCACGTTCTGTTCAGGGATGTGTCGGTTATGTGCATTAGTCAGGGATATATGTCCAGTAATCAGAGAGCAGAATGGTGCTGAGTGGATTATTCTTTGGAACGTCAGTGTAGACTTGTTGGGC
>NC_057716.1:114148590-114155975 GCF_004010195.1 Chiloscyllium plagiosum
ATACCCCTTACAGTGAAGCAAACTTGTGCCAGGAGTCTGAGCGATAGGGGACGTTTTTAATGAGTACTTTGCTTCAGTATTCACGAGTAAGTGGGACCTTGTTCCTAGTGAGGACAACGTGAAAAAGGCTGACATGGTCGAACAGGTCGATGTTAAGACAGAGAATGTGCTGAAAATATTTAAAAATCAGGGGATAGATAAGTCCCCTGGGCCAGAAAGGATATAACTTGGGTTGTTATGAGAAGGGAGGCAAGTGATTACTGTCTTTTTGCAATGATCTTTGCATCCTCACTGTCCACTGATTGGAGGGTGATTGGAGGGTGGCAAACGTTATTAAACGTTATTCCCTTATTCAAGAAAGGCAATTGAGATAATCCTGGGAATCATCGATGAGTCAGTCGTACATCAGTTGTGGGCAAATTATTGGAGAGGATTCTGAGAGACAGGATTAATGATTACTTGGAAAAGCATAGATTGATTAGAGATGGTCAGCATGGCTTTGTGAGTGGCAGGTTATGCCTCACAAGCCTCATTGAATTATTTGAGGTTGTGGCAAACATATTGATGAGGACAGAGTAGTGGATGTGGTGTATAACATTTGAGTCAGTGCCTTTCCTTCCTTGTCTCCAACAGCAGCCTGTGAAACAACTCATCCAGACCTGGGGACTTGTCCAATTTTATACCAGCCAAAACCATCAATCCCTGCTCGCATCTTATATCAATCTATTTAAGAACTTCCCAGTCCATCTTCTTGAACTAAGTATCTGCCTCCTCATTCTCCCAAGTAAAACAGATGGGAAGCTCTCATGTCACAATCTATCAATGTTCTCCAGCTTCGCACACAGATTGCCCTCTTGGTTTCTAATGGGCCCTGATTGTTCCCTGGTTATTCGGTTCTACTTGATGTCCTTGTGGAATATCTTGAAATCCTCGTTAATCTTGCTCACACTTTTCAATGTCCCTATGTTCGTCACTCCCCTCTAAGTGATATTTTGAAAGTTTCATTTTGATAACCTCTCATTCTTTGAAACTCTGCAGCATACAGGCGGAGTTCCCTCATTGGACAATATTTGCCACCCGAGGGATTAATCTGGAAAATGTCCATTCAGTATATGAGATCAGTATGATTTACTTGAATCAGGAAATCAAAGCTGTACTCAATACTCCAGGTACAGACTAACCAACATTCTGTGTCACTGGTGCAGAACATTTTTACTCCTAGTCGGTGCAAGTTACTTCAGAAGCTGTAATCTGTAGTGAAACCAACACATGCTGGAGATCACAGTGAATCAGATATCATCCATGGAGAGAGAGCACAGAGCCTTTCATCATCTATTTTCTGATTCCCTTCAAACAAAGGGAAACTTAACTTTTACCTTCCCCCATTTGCGTATGTTCCTCCCAATACAATTTTCTTTATTATTTTAGGGATAACTTACTATATGAATTCTTTAACAATCCTCCTGATATACAACTAAGACCACATCTACTGGTTGACCATTGTTTATATCGACAAGAGACATCTTCAAGCAAAAATTTGGTAAATGTTGCCGTCCCTTTCAGAAATCTAGCATCATTCTCTAGACTATGCTATAACTTTCCAAGTGTCCAATATCGCATTCTTTGTAATAAATTCCGACAGATTCCCCACTGTGAACCATAAGTTAACTGGTCTGTAGTTCATCATTCTCCCTCTTCTTCACTTTGTAAATCCTTAGAATGCATTTATAACTTTCCAAATTGAATACAGAAAAATAGAATGATTCCCAATGCAATTATTATCTCTATTTCTGCTTTCTCTGAAATTCTGGTATGAAGTACATTTGGTCCGTCAGACTTATCAATACAGTTATGTTTTCAAATGCTACCTCGTCACTGATTTTTGTCTTTAGTTACACAAGTCCCATGGTCACTTGGTATTTCTGGGAGATATTCTGGACCCTCCTCCATGAAGACAGATATAAAATAACTGTTTAGTTTCCATATCATTTTTCTGTTCTCGCAATAAATTATCCTGTCCACACATTCACTGTTCCATATTTGACCTTGTTTTTATTTTCCTTTCAAATATTTATAGAGGTTTATCGTCAGTCTTTTTGTTTCTGGTTAGTTTGTATTGCTGTTCTCTTTACACCTTACTTATCAGTTTATCAGTCCTCTTTTGTTGTGTCCAAAAGTTCAATGAAGGCACAATATATGACCCTTTTCTAAGATACTTTCTTCGATCTAATGTAATTTTTAACTTCTTTTGTTCACCATCGTTGAGTCACCTTTGACTTTTGCGATTTATACCTTGGAGGGATATATGTATATTACAGACTTTACAGTGCTTCTGTAAATAACAGATATTGCCTGTCTTTCATTTAGTCATTTTAATGTCCTTTCCAAATTCACTAAAGCCAACTTTATTCTTGTATCTTAATGGCTTGCACGACTCAGCTATATACCCGTAATATAAGAAAAAGAACTGCTTGCATTCAGACGTCATGTAAAATTCAATATGTTAAGATCACTATTCCCCAACGATCCTCAAGAGCAAAGAATTCGATTTGGTCTTCTGACCACACAACACCAATTCCAAAATTTCCTGATCAACAGCCCAGTGCTCAACATGCTACTAAAGCAACCCGGTTCATACACACTCAACATTAATATTCACTTGGGTAAACATTGGTAGATGTAACTTGAAGCTGCCCATTATTACTGCAGTACCCACAAACATGTATGTATTATTTCCTGTTTTATAACATAGCGTACATTTGTATTGCAGCTTTCAATTTGATACGTAACTCTCATGAATGTTTGCTTCTCCTTGCTGTTTCTAAGATCACCTCAACAGATTCTGTGGAATCTGAGTGACGTGGGCTCTGGCGAGGTTAATGGTAGATTCAGGCGAGATGTTTGGCGAGGCATATCTCAACATGGATATTATCTCACCACCTCTTACCCGTTCTTCTCAAGCGGCATTGTAAGATTTTCTCCAGATCACCCGTTATAGTGGTGTAGTGGAGAAGGACAATGATCTTTCAGCAATGCTGTGTATTCCCCAGAAACCTGAGACTGCTCTAACCTGGGTGGGAACCTTATAGCAGGCTGGTAAAGTGCTACTGCTGCTGTACAGGATCTTCGTGAGATCACATCTGGAGTCGTGTGTACAGATGTAATCTCCTCACTGAGGAAAGGATATTGTACATAACTCAAAGATTGTTCCCTCAACTGACTCCTGCAACAAAGGTGTTCATCTTCGAATCTCTACAGAGTGGAAGCAGACCATTTGACCCATCGACAACACACTGATACTCCAAAGATCATCGCATCCAATCCCCACCATCCACCCCACCCAATCTTTATAACCTGACATGTTCCATCACTGATGCGCCGAGATTCCACATCCCCGGATATTATGGGTAATTTAGCTTGGCCAATCCACCTAACCTGCATATCTTGGGACTGTGGGAGGAAACTGGAGACTGAAATTGAACTAGGATCGCTGGTCAGTGAGACAGCAGTTCTAACCACTGAGCTACCCAGTGTGGACAACAAAACTTGCCCGCATATTCCAGCCATTGAAAAGTGGCATTTTGGAGCAGGGAGATTCCATAAGTCCCCAAAACTGTGATTAAACGACAGGAGGAGAACATTGAGATCTTGAACAGCTTGGTCAGGAACAGAAGCAGGACATGCAAGTACATTGAGACTATAATGTATGAACACCGGGAGGACATTCCCCTCAGCGAGTGTGTAAAGCAGGAACAGAATGAGTCCAATCAGCCACACATGCCTCTTACACAGCAATTGGAACAGATCTTTTACAGCCTTGTGCCTGTTACACAGGAATTGTGAAACGGAACATAATGGTTATAGAAAGGGAAGAACTTCGAATAACCAGCTTCACTCGGGAATGATAAGTGGTGAGAAAATTATTGGGATTGAAGACAAATTGTTAGGATGCGTTATGGCAGAATTAATAACAGGATATTTCCAAAGTCAAGCCACAATCCAGCACAATCAACATAGTTTTATGAAGGATAAATCATGTTTGAATGATTTGACTAACTTTCTTCAAAAAAAAACGTAACAAGCAAGATGGATAATGGGGGTTCTATAGATGTATTATATCTGGACTTCCAGACATCAGTGCGTAACGAGTCGCAAAAGATTATTATGCAAGACAAAAACATTTGGGAGTAGGAACAATTTACTTGCTAGGGGAGAGGATTAGCTAACCAGTAAAAGTCATGATATGGAGGCGTTTGATTTGGACTGGGTTGGACAACGTCAAAAATGAAATGAAACCCATTAGAGTCCAATGGGTTTATTTGTAAACACAAGGTTTCATTGTGCCGCTCCTTCTTCAGGTGTAAGCGACAGGAAGACCTTAAACACAGAAGATATAAGGAAAAGATCAAAGGGTTGTACAACTCATGTACATGAATTGTACACACACCTAAGATGCTTCTTAAATAATTAATCAGTTAGAGTTTGATTGGTTAATATAAAAATTGCCGAATTTATTTCAAGTCACTGCCTGGAGATACCTTCAGGTATTATCGATGTAAATGAAGTAACACGTGCGGTCAGACAATGTATTCTAAGCTTGACGCCTTGTTTGGACTCTGTCTGTGCCTTGACCTGGAGTTAGACTGGTTTTATTTACAAAGTACGATTTGTAAAATAACACGTTGACTGAATGTCTGCAAATTGTATGTTTTGGAACAAAATAAAATGTATCTGCAAATACAAATGGGAAAATGTAAATTCAACCCACAGATTTATATGTGCATTCGTGTGTGTGCGTGTGCATATGTGTGAGAGAAGGGCGTTTCTGTGTGAAGGGGAGAGAGAGACATTGTCTGTATGTCGGAGACAGTGAGGTGGAGTGTGGGTGTGAGTGCGGGAGGGAGAGAGAGTGGTTGTGTGTGCATGCGTGTGTGACAGAATGGAGTACGTGTGTGAAATGTGAGAGAGGGTGAGTGTGAGTGTGTGTGCGGGGCTGAAAGGGAGAATGTGCATCAATGTATGTAACAGGGAGAGTGAGAGGGTGTGCTTGTCCAGGCTAAGCCACAAACAGATATGGCTGATCCCTTTCCCCACGCACACTCACTCCATGGTTTTCAGAGCTTCCCCTCTCTGCAGCATCTGCTCCATGTGTTGTTCATGTTACAGAACCAGATGCTGTTACTACAGTCCCATGCTACGTCCCGAGCTGGGACACCAAATGCTCCGGTCTCCTGGAATGTCTGAAGCAGCTTACAGCACAACTTCTAGCAAACAATCCCGAGTACCTCCACTAACAGGAGGCAGTCACAGTCCCCTCAGCTACAAGTTAGATGCCTTGTCCTTTACAATTATACTCAAGGACCTTCCTTGCGTTACTGACCGCACCATCAACTGAGAGGGACAAACAGAGGCATTCCATGGGAAGGCGCATACCAAGATACAAACACGTGAATCAAAGCTCCTGGAACACCCTTGTCCATGGAGTATCACATGGGACACATGGAGAAGTGAACAACAGCCTGACACACACTATTTCAATGTTTCTGAGCTTCACCATGCCGATACACGAGGGAGTCAAAAGCCAATGCCAGGGAAAGACGCAGGAAAAAGAAACAAATAATTAATTAACTGATAACTTGGTGAAAATATGGATAAGGAGATGGGGGGATTGTCTTCACTGGATAGGTGAGACAACGGTGGGCCCAATCACAAGAATGCAAACGTTGAATAAAGACATTGCTAGACCAGCTGAATTGGTCTATTGTCTCAAATTCTAAATCTGTTTCACAGAACCAGCCCAGACACCTTAAATTGGGGTAAGGTAACGGCCAAGATGGAGAGCTGTGCAGACCGTGCTAGTGGATTACTCCATAAACCGGACTATCTGCACAGCATGGGGAGCATTGCAAACCTCTGCCAGGATATTGCAACCTCCACCACCACCCTCTGTCTGGACATTTGAGTCAATTTTGTATCCAAATGGCTAGTTTTCCATGTATTTCATAGGAACCAACCTTGTTAAACAGATGACCATGCACAATGTTGTTCAACATCTTACTGATGTCCATATCGCCAATGTGCACCTCTCTACCTCAATTAATCTTTTTAGTCACTTCTTCAAACAAATCTCAGTCAAGTCAGTGAGACACAACATTGCTTGCACAAAGCCATGTTGACTATCCCTAATCCGTCGTTACCTTTCAAAGTGCGTGAAAATCCTATGCCTCATAATCCCCTCCAACAACTTACCACCACTGACGTTATACTCACTGCTTTTCCTTATTACCCTTCTTAAACTCCTTAATTTATGGCACCACGTTAGCCAACCTCCAGTCAACCGGCACTTTACCTGTGGCTATGGATGATAGCACGAGGCCCAGCAATCACTTTCCTAGCATCTCGCAGAGATCTAGCGTACATCTAATAAAAGTCAGGACATTTTCCTTCCTTTGCATGTTTTGAGACCTCCAGCAGCTCCTCTGTGATACAGACACTTTCCAAGATGTCATTAATTATTTCCCAAATTATTTAGCTTCCATGTCCTCCTCCACAGTAAATACTGATACAAAATATTCATTCAGTATCTCCCCCATTTCCTGTGGTTCTGCATATGGGCAGCCTTGCTGATGTTGAAGGATGCCCTATTCTTTCCACAGTTACTATTTTGTCCTTGACGTATTTGAAGAAGCCAAAGCAATCCCATGTCCCCTTTTTTACGCTCGCAATTTCCCTCTTAAGTATACTATTGTTGCCTTCAGACTCTTCTATTGATTCACTTCAAATCAGGAATTAAGAGGCAAATGCTGACCATTCCAACTGTCGAAAAAATCCATCTGGTTCACTGATACCCTTTCAGGAAGCAAACTGCCATGCTTACCTGGTGTGACCTACATGTAACTCCAGACCCACAGCAATGTGGTTGACTGTTAACTGCTCTCTAGGCAATTAGGCATGGGTAATGGATGTTTGCCTAGCCAGGGACGACCTCATCCCGTGAATGCATTAAGAAAAAACCCTCAATTCCTGCTGTCTATACCTGACATATTCTTCCCTCTTATCCGTGACTAGAACCTCAATTTCTCCAATCCTCCAGCTTTCCTTACACGTACCAGCCTTACCCTTCAACCGAAGAGGGACATACTGTCTCTTTACTCCTGACATCACATTTTTTAAGGCTTCTCACTTCACAACTGACCAATTTCTCTGCGAATATATATCCCAACCGACTTTGACATTTTCATTGAGTAGGACAGAGGGATTGTCTGCATGAGGCTGAGCTAAATGATGCTATCTTATCCAACTCACCTCATTAACTACCGACCCCACCCCATGGAGTCCCTCTTATTCAATGCCAGCCCGATTCTCCCATTCATCATGGCTGGAGG
>NC_057716.1:114156894-114184911 GCF_004010195.1 Chiloscyllium plagiosum
TTACGTGGAAAAGTATTGGAAATTCCCAAAAAAGGCCTGGTAGTGTTGACGCAGGGACAATATCGCTTAGTATCAGACAAAACTGCTCTGTGTTTCCAAAGATATTATTTGAAAAAATCAAACGAACGTGTAATTTGAGAGATTCACAGCAAAGGATTTGCTATCTGCTCAGAGCCAAAAACTGTGACACTGATGCAGTGGAGTGGGGAGGCCAGCAGAGGGTAGTATTGGATGAATCCAATCATAAAACTGAGTGGTTCGCAGTCCCTCTATAAGGGTTCGAAATGTTGGGCTTACAAACCTTCCGAACATTCCGTGGAAAAATAAAAGGAGTGATAGATAATTTTCGTCTCCATGGAGACGATGTTCATGAACTGGATAGATAAAATTTACCTTATTGGAGTTGATATATAGAGAAGTCATATTTAAAAAGCACAGTTCATAGTGTAACTGTAAAATCTGTAGGTCACCCTCAGTGGGAGCATTGTGTGTAATCCTTGGCCTCATTTTCCACCAAAATCATGTAAAGAAGTTAGAAAGGGCACAGACACTGTTCCCTGGATAGCATGATATTAGAAAGCCAAGTGGCGTTATTTACTGAGACATAAAAATATCAGAAAGGATACAAAAGGTTTAATCGGGATGATAGAAAGAATGAAGGAGTTTATTCACGAGATTTGGAAACGCTGGAGCAGAAACACGCAAGTTTTTATGTAAACAAATGAGATTTTCACCTAACGCGAGGTTTGAATGACTAAATCAGGGAAATTCCCTCTTTCGAGTGTAACGATAACTTTAGTTAGAGCTTCAAAACCATTAGTGAATGATTAAGAAAGGTTTGGATGAGAGTTACTTCCACTCTAGAGTTATTTAAATCGTGAATGACTTTCCAGAAATAAAGCGTAGAAGCTGATTTCACGGTGTTTTAAAAGATACATGAGCAAACAAACAAGGAGGGAATTTACCATTGAGTGAAAGTCAGTGTAGTTGCGTAACAATTTCGAATTTGGTTGACTTCAGACACAAAGACATTTCATGAACACGTACAACTGAATGAGATTGAATATAAAATGTTCATGGATTGGGAAGGTGTGACGTAGTATTCAAGGTGAAACTCTGTAAATGGAGCTGATGTCCTAAAATAACTGCAGACAAAAGTTATATCCTAATGAGTAGGAGCTGAATCGTCACTTGGAGATGCAACACCTACTTTAAAGCTTTGACCACATTCACATGATGTTATGTATATTTCGTGCATTCTTAACTCCACCCAAGAAATCCACCAAGAAGACTCTGTCCTTTTGTATTGTTAACCCTCTGTACTTTTCTACAGTACGCCATCGAAGAAAAAATATGCTCAGACCAAAATTCAATTCAATACAATACTCAAACGGTCCTATGTGATTTATTTTTCATTATCGCAATGACCTTTGTGAGTTTGCAACAAACTGTGTAACATGAAATCAGTTCAACATCTATTTTCCCGGAATTTAACGCAGTGCACATGGGAAACGTTATCCATCTGCTGAAAAATCACCTTCGGCTCTTTCTCCACACATGTCTCTACACGTTTTAAATACTTGCAGTATGTTTGTTGATCAAGGAGTCATTATCCAGAAAAGGTCGTTTCTCAATCCACAAACACGGGTATCTTCGCATAAACCTGGCTTTGCTCAATATCACCTTTTATCCGTACCCCTCAACACGACGACAAATTGAAGCTGCTCCATGTGATGCTCAAATGTTAAACTTCGGCACAGCATAGCCCACTATACTGGAACAGAGATTCCATGCACTGGTCACCTGCAGCACAGGAGCAACACATGAATGCTGACCTGCACATTCCTGGTTTTACCTTAACGTTTGGGAAACCGAATTTCTCTGATTCCATGGCTAGGAACGGGGATTGTACGATCATCTTCACCAGTGGTTCTGATCCCGAGTGAGGAAAGTGGTGAGCTACTCATTGCAAAGATGGGTAGATTGTTGAAATATACAATTTCGACATTTGCCTTCACGATGAGCACTTTATTTTGTTTTTCATCTGTAGAAATCTTAAAATCTTCATCTTGATCAGACGCACTGACAGATTTCCATTGTGTCTCTGGCATCAAATTCCAAAATATAAAGCCCCTCTGAATTCTTCCACCGCAGTCCGCTGTTTGGGAAGTGTTCCTGTTGTGGGAAATGCACTTCTCCGTGTGTCAACTGCTGGTCCCAGCATGCGCTCTGGCACTGCACTCATTTTCCTTCTGACACTTGCTCACTGTGTTGAGCCCAGGCCCAGGAAAATGATACAGATCAAGATTTTTTGCATTGTTGAATTCAATTGTCAGTTTGGCCTTATTTAGGATTTTGAAATTGTCTGCCCTGTACGCAAGGGCGTGTCAAAAATATCCGAGCGGAAGTAAGGTGTTCTGAATAATGACATCCTCCAGTCTGGCAAACAATTTCTCACAGGCAATGTAATAGACAATAGACAATAGGTGCAGGAGTAGGCCATTCTGCCCTTCGAGCCAGCACCACCATTCATTATGATCATGGCTGATCATCTTCAATCAGTATTCTGTTCCTGCCTTATCCACATAACCCTTGATTCCACTATCCTTGAGAGCTCTATCCAACTCTTTCTTGAATGAACACCTCCTGCTGTCTCGGGTTCCTCATTCCATTGACTTCAAATCTTCACAGAATTCAATAGACCTTGTCACATAGTCATTTCTTCATTTTTGTTCAGACCACTGTGATCAGAGTGTCACAGTGGGAATGCGCTTGCCCCACAACCCAGAGATCAGACCATAGTCTTGGAACCGTACCGTGCTATTTATGATTTCACCAAAACAAGGGAGAAATATCTGCTGCTCTGCATAATTTATGCAATTCACTTATTCATAAGGTTATAGGTATTCAGACGCATGTGACGAGGTGGCCGAGAGGTTAAGGCGATGCACTGCTAATCCATTCTGTCCTGCACGCGTCGGTTCGAATCCCACTCTCGTCCGTGTTATCAGTGGTTTTCAATGTTGCTATTTTTGGATGATCACAGCTGTCCTACTGAAATTGGAACTGCAATGTCAGTTTGTATGCATCGACGCTATTATAAAATCTCAAAGAATAATTTGGTCCTGTTGCCTAAACTGCATTGAAATGTAGATTGCATTGGGATAGTGAAAAGGAACGCGACTTTCATTGACAAGTCAAGCTGCTGTGACCTTTTATTGTATGAAAGAGATCCAGAAAAACCAAAAAACTAGAATTGTGAAGGGCATGTTTACGCAGTGGGATTCTTAATGAGTGTTTTGTCAAATGAAATCTGGAGCAGGTCGAGGAGAAATGATTTATCTTGGTGAGAAGAGCACAAAATAATGGAGATATTTCAAAAGGAGCAGGGCGTGGGTGTAGGGGCACCGAGAACTAGCTGTAAATGCACAGTGCTGTGCATGGGCACGGAAAGACTTACACATTGGTCTCGCCCTCACCCTTGCTCTCGCCATTGATGAATGCTGGACATAAGGCCCAAATACAAGATGTGGGAAGCTCTCTCTCTCTCGTTAAGCACACACTGGATGCATCACATTGAACTATGAGCAACTGGAGAAGTCAGCATGTTAACTGTAGGGACTGAACCTAAACTGTGGATCAATAACCGCAGATTCATACAGCATAAACATGAAAAATGATTTGAAGTGTCTTTATAAGCATGTCATTAACAGACGTTTCGTTCTTATACCCGTGTGGTTGAAAGAATAAGGCACCACATTTCAGATGGATGACAACGTAACCAATTTTGTTTTGAAATTGAGATCTATTTGATCATTTTACATAGTGAACAAGTTTATTTTAAATAATGCAAACCACATTCCCTTACCTGGAATAAAAGTGTGATTTCATTACAAACATTGTCCTTGCTAAGTCGCAATTGCTCAACATGAAAAATAGGATATAGTTTTTATTGAGAATACATCAATTAGCACCATTATCTAACGTCGGATTGACTGCAATATGCACATGCTAAATAAGGTTTAAGAAAGAATGACTTTTGGAAATAATGATTCGGTGGTGACTAAAATTAATATTAGGTTCTCATGATGTGGATATACCACCAATGGCTCCAGTGGTGGAAATGCTCAGTGGGCAGTATTTCTATGATAGTATAGCGGTGTGTGATCTGCCAGGAATGGGAGCTCCCACTTCATCTGGAGCAGCGTCTGTTGACGTGGACCAGGGACCATTGTGACATCAGACTGGGAGTCTCAACCACACCTGGAGCAGCTTTTATTGACATTGAGCAGCAGGGAGCATTGGAACATTAGACTGAAATCCAGCCTCACCTGGAGCAGCCTCTATTTACATGAAGCAGCAGGGAGCATTGGAACATCAGACTGCGAGATCTAACCTCATTTGGAGCAGCTTCAGTTGACATGGAGCAGGGAGCTTTGCGAGATCTGTCTGGGAGCTCCACTCTCACCAGGAGCAGCTTTTAATGACATGTAGCAGCAGGAAGCATTGGGACATCAGAGTGATAGATCCAACCTCAACTGGACCGCTTCTATTGACATGGAGCAGGGAGCATTGGGACATCAAACCGGGAGCTCCAACTTCAACTAGAGCAGCTTCTATTGAATGGAGCAGCAAGGAGTATTGAAACGTCAGGTTGGGAGCTCCAACCGCACTTGCAGCAGCTGGTATTTACATGCAAGAGGAGGGAGGATTGGGACATTAGGCTGGGGGAAAGGATATTCAACTATTTTAATCTGAAGTAAAATATGATTCAACGACTCAGATATTAATTGATTTATGAAGGAACTTTCCTGGGGAAATAATTGATTCTTTAGATATTTAAGACAAGTCCTGCAAATATTCAAATCAGGAAAACGCATTGGTACAGAGAGAAATGGGAGTGATGTTTCATGTCTTTGTCTTTTCTTTTCTGGCCGACTCTGCACTGGTTTATATCACCAGAAGGACGTTTTCAGTCATTTCATGTTGTTCAGTTTCCTGCAAATAAAGGCAGATCATTAACGTAATCTAAAACTGAAAATTAACGGGAATATGCGATGTTATGATTAGGCTGGAGTTTACCTCAAAGTATGGTGAAAACGCAGCAAAGTAAGTTGCAATTTCCTTGATCAGCAGTGACCTCATTGATTGGCTGATCAGATTGTGAATGGTCGTTCATTGAGGAGAATTTGAAGTGAATCAATGATGGTGATTATCTTTGTTCTTTGTTCACCTTGTGACTGTTACTGTTATTGCTCATGTCCTTGTTAACACCACAGCTCTGAAGTGTGTAAAATCTCAGCTGTGCAAAGTGGTACAACCATTCGTATAGCTGGCGACGGATCAGGCGGTTGTAAGTTCGACTTTTACTTGGCGCAAGCGCATTGTGGAGATTCATCAAACATACAAACTATTCAGTTTTGTTCCGCTGAGTTGGATAATATTTGAAATTTTCATCTCCACGAACGAAAATTATTTCACTGTCTTCGATCAGTTAAACATTACCAAGAACAATCAGAGTAAAAATCACACAGCACCAGATTGTATCGAACAGATGCATTTGGAAGCACCAGTGTTCCATGCACTGCTTCTTCATCAGGTATTTGTCAACTGTTGGAATCTAAAATGGCTTTGTGTGATTTTTAAATTTGGCCACCCCAGTCCAACACCAACACCTCCAAGTCATGGGTACCATCGATACCACGAACGGTTTGTTAAAGTCCAGATGATCTTTCAAAAGATCGCGCATATTGGCACACACACCAAGTTTCTGCAGAAAAACACCCACCTCTCTGAAAGCTAGTGCTTCCAAATAAACCTGGTGGACTATGCCCTGATATTGTGTAATTTTTAAGTTTGTCTACTCAACTCAAACACTGGCACTTCCATATCATAGACAACATCAGTCATGTCCCACCGTTGTCAGAGAAGGCAATCCTGGAATAGCCCAATACATTGCTCATAGGTACGTTTCGTTTTCAGAAACCAATGCACTCAATCGCTGCAGCTCCTGTGTATGAAAAGCACAGAAACGAAACAGCTGAGACTCAGTTTTTACGGTATTTTGAAACTCTTTGGGTAGTGGAATCGGAGGAGAATGAAGGATTAACTGTCCGACTGTGCAGAGAGAGGGAAGACATTTTTCCCTTCTTTGAAGAGCTGGGGTATTGACTGATTTTAGGCATTAAACAGATTCCTTGTCGAGCTGCACTCTTTGCATAAAGAAGAAGAAGTCCTGATTTCCTGAACGGTAATGAAACCCAGGCCACTCAGTTAAAGCGCTGAATACTAACCACTAAACCACCAGGGATGAGGGCAGAAGCAGTTGCACCGTTTCTTCATAACACAGTTTTTGGAATTATATCACTGCAGATATGTTTCCCTTCAAAAATGATTGAATTATCTAGTGTTTACAGCACAGAAATGGGTCCCTTCATCTCATTCCCAGCACTTGGTCTGTAACCTTGTAAGCTCTGACGTTTCACGTGTTCATCTCAATGCTAATTTCTCTGGAAAGTTTTAATCTCGTAAAACACAACAAATGGGATTAAAATTTGAGATGGGAAAAATGTGTTCACACCCAGTCGGGGAACTAAACCCCATTTTTACCCACAGACTGAAGCACGCAGATACATTTCCCCAAGAGTGACACAATCCTCGAGAGAAAACAAGCAGAAAGTAAGATTTCACCCACTTGGCTGACATTGTCCCATTTCAGAATTCAACACCAGTGTCTGGTTACAGCAAAGAAAGGAAGCATTCAACCCCATCCCGTCCCAGTGTTCCTTGTGCATTATTTCCCCTTCAATCTGTAGTTTGTACTGCCTCACCTCGTTCTTGCTGTCAAACTTGATCATTGCTCACGCCCGCTAATTCCTGTCCTGCCGAACGATTTTCCTCAAGTTCTTGGAATGAAAAACAGAAATGGCCTATTTCAAGCACTTTTCTAGTTTACAAAGCCAGTGTTATCACTACTGAGCAAGCACATTGCCAGTTCAGAGAGAAGGTCTCATACATCAGAAACTGAAATGCAAAAATGATTGGATAGCCTAAGTATTGTAAACCAACCAACAAGAACGCAATAGAGCCGAGGGGATCATGCACAGAAGGATGAGAGTACAGAATGACGAATCTCATGAAGTCCAGGGTGGTGTTTACAGAAATCTTCGCTGGTAGTATAGTGATGAGGATTCAATGCTTTCACTGTCATGACTTGTTAAAGGTTAATTGTTACAGTAATCAATATGAAATACTGCCTGATACTTCGAAGCAGAATGATGTTGTGCAGAAGTCAGAATCGTTTCCCTGCATGACCTAATAAGAGAGCTCAGAAGAGCCAGGAGGAGACATGAAAGCCAGGAGGAGACATGAGATATTGTTGGCGGATAGGATCAGGGTTAACCCTAAGACTTTCCATAGGTATGTCAGGAATAAAAGAATGACGAGAGTTAAATTCGGACCAATCAAGAATAATAGTGGGAAGTTGTGTGTGGTGTCAGAGGAGACATAGGGAAACACTAAATAAATATTTTTCGACAGTGTTCACTACAGAAAATGAAAATGTTGGCGAGGAAGATACAGAGATACTTGCATCTAGACGAGAAGAGATTGAGATTCACAAGGAAGATGTATTAGAAATACTGCAGAGTGTGAAAATAGACAAGTCCTCTGGGCCGGATGGGATCTATCCTAGGATCCTCTGGGAAGCAAGGGAAGAAATTGCTGGGGCCTGTGGCATTGATCTAGAAATCATCATTGTCTACAGGAATAGTGCCTGAGGACTGGAGGATAGCAAATGTGGTTCCCTTGTTAAAGAAGGATAGTAGAGACAACCCTGGTAATTACAGACCAGTGAGTCTTACTTCAGTTGTTGGTAAAGCGTTGGAAAATGTTTTTAGAGATAGGATTTATAATCATCTCGAAAATAATAATCTGATCAGGGACAGTCAGCACGGTTTTGTAAAGGGTAGGTAGTGCCTAACGAATCTTATTGAGTTTTTTGACAAAGTGACCAAATAGGTAGATGAGCGTAAACAGGTTGATTTGATGTATATGGATTTCAGCAAGGCGTTCGATAAGGTTCCCCACAGTAGGCTATTATACAAAATGCGGTGGAATGGGATTGTGGGAGACATAGCAGTTTGAATCAGTAATTGGCTCGCTGAAAGAAAACAGAGGGTTGTAGTTGATGTAACATGTTCATCTTGGTATCCAGTTACTAGCAGCATTCCACAAGGGTCGGTGTTGGGTCCACTGCTATTCGTCATTTTTATAAATGACCTGGATGAGGGCTTAGAAGGGTGGGTTAGTAAATTTGCGGATGACGCTACACTCGGTGGAGTTATGGATAGTGACGAAGGATGTAGTAGGTTGCAGAGAGACATAGATAGGATGCAGAGCTGGGCTGAGAGGTGGCAAATTGAGTTTAATAAGGACAAGTGTGAGGTGATACACTTTGGACGGAGTAATCGGAATGCAAATCCTGGGCTAATAGTAAGGTTCTTGGGAGTGCAGATGAACAGAGAGATATCTGTGTCCATGTACACAGATCCCTGAAAGTTGCCACCCAGATTGACAGGGTTGTGAAGAAGGCATACAGTGTTTTGGCCTTTATTAATAGAGGAATTGAGTTCCGGAATCAGGAGGTTATGCTGCAGCTGTACAAAACTCTAGTATGGCCACACTTGGAGTATTGTGAACAGTTCTGGTCACCGCATTATAATATGAATGTTGAAGCTTTGGAAAGAGTGCAGAGGAGATTTTCTCGGATGTTGCCTGATATGGAAGGAATGTCTTACAAGGAAAGACTGAGGACATTGAGGCTGTTCTCGTTAGAAAGAAGAAGATTGAGAGGTGACTTAATGGAGACATACAAGAAAATCAGAGGGTTAGATAGGGTGGACAGGGAGAGCCTTTTTCCAAGTATGGGGACGGCAAACACGAGGGGACACAACTTTAAAGTGAGGGGAGATAGGTATAAGAGAGATGTCAGAGGTAGCTTCTTTACTCAGAGAGTAATTAGGGTATGGAATGCTTTGCCTGCAATGGTAGTAGATTCGCCAAGATTAAGTGCATTTAAATCGTCATTGGAGAGGCATATGGACGTACATGGAAGAGTGTAGATGGGATGGGCTTCAGATTAGTATGACAGGGCGGCGCAACATCGAGGGCCGAAGGGCCTGTACTGCGCTGTAATGTTCTATGTTCTATATGCTACAGTTCCACATCAGCAATGCCATCTGCATTTGACTGACGTTCAATCAGTTTAAAACAAGAACGGAGGGGGCGTCAGGAAAACGAAAGGGGAATAGTGGTTTGTGAGAGTTAACTACATGCCTCGTGGAGCCAGGTTCAATGTAAATACTGAATATCGGTTTTCCTATTTATCTTGGTATACTGATCACTCCGGATCAATAATCCAATATTGTCTGCCGTTTGTGTGTTGTTCTTTGTACATTTCACCTCGGTTCAGTGATCTGGGAGGACCTCGTTTTTTTTTTAAATTTGGCACATTTTACTCAGGTCGGTTTTGCAGCATCATATTAAGGCCAACAATTTTAGGAAAAGATAGACACCATTCAGACCATCAAGTCTGTTCCGCCATTGAATGGTTTCATATCTGATCTGATAACCTTGAACTGCACTTTCTTGACTTTCCCCATAACACTTGATGTCTTTGCTGCTTTAAGATCTGCCGATCTCAGCCTCATCACACCTAATGACACTTCCTCAACAGCCTTCTGCTACAATAACGTCCACTGATACAGAACTATCTGAGAGAGAAAATGCTTCTTCATCTCTATTTTAATTGTGAGATCCGCATTCTAATATGAAGTTAAAAATCACACAACGCCAGGTCAGAGTCCAACAGGTTTAAAGGAAGCAATACCTTTTGGAGAGCTGCCCCTTCATCAGGTGGCTGTGGAGTACACAGTGGTAAGATACAGAATTTATAGCAAAGGGTTACAGTGTAATGTCACTGAAATTATACTTTGAAAAATACCTTGATCGTTTGTTAAGTCTTCCATCTGTTAGAATAACTATGTTAGGATCACTTCTTTCTTATGTAAATCGAAAATCTTTCTTTTAACAGTTACATTCTCAGGTGAATTTTATCAATTAGTGTCATCACAGATAAATTGTTGACAGTGTTAGTCGCTGTGTGCTGCGTCCGTGCCATAATGTTTAGACTGACGCAAATCTAAAAATAAAAACAACGCGCTGCAGGCAAGGATGCTCTAAGGCATGGTATATTGGTGAAACAGAGCAGAGGATACAGCAACGGAATGGGCACTGCACATCAATCAACAGACAGGTGTGCCCCTTCCCAGTTGGAGAGCACTTCAGTGGTCCAGGACATTCGACCTCGGTGACAATCCGTCAAGGCGGGCTTCGGAACAGGAAGCAGTTAAAGTGCCCACACAGAGGCCGATAGCTAAATTTGGTACCCATGGGAATGGCCTCAGCCGGCTCCTTGTGTTTATGTCACAGTACAGGTGATCCCATTGCCCTATATACAAACAGAGACCCTCACAGACACACACACACACACACACACACACACGCACACACGCACACACACATATACATTTGTGGGGTGAATTTGTACTTGCAGAGTTGCAGTGCACTTTGCTCAAAAACTGCATGAATCCATGTAAGTCTCTGGTAACTCATTTTTATAAGCTAGAATCAGTCTAAACATTATGGAACAGACAGCAGCACACGGGGGCAGACACCAGTTGTTAAATTTCACCTGAGAATGAAACTTTAAACGAAAAAGTTTGCACTTTACATATGAAAGAAGTGAAGCTAGCATGGTCATTCTAACAGATCGGAGACTTAGCAAACAATCAAGGTATTTTTCAATGTATAATTTGAGTTACATCACACTGTAACTTGTGCTATAAATTCTGTGTCTTACAACTGTGTACTCCACAATCACCCGATGAATGAGCAGCAGTCCGAAAGCTAGTACATCGAATTAAGCCTGTTGGAGTGTAACCTGGTGTTGTGTGATTTTCAAATTTGCATACCCCAGTCCAAAACCGGCATCTCCAACTCATTTGATACAAGGCGCTCTGGTCACAGAACCAAACTTTCTGCATCCAACTTATTAAATCCTTGAAAGAAACCTATATGTTTCAATAAGGATCATTTTTGTTGTACTGAGTCTGAGCAGGCAAAGGCAACTGATTTCAGCGTTTCTTCCCATTTGATTTCATCTCCGATATAAAATTTCACTAACTCTGACAGAACTGCTACCTTTACTGTTTTGTAATGTCGGGAACTCATGTTTAATTTAATATTTTCAAAAGGAGCAACAAATATTTTTTCCCTGACTGGAAATCAACATTGGGAAATAGCAGTGAGAGAGCTGAATTTCAGCACTTGCTCACCAAGGAAGACATATGCAATTCTTGCAACATTTCTTGATGACTTTCATTTTGCCTTTTTGGTTCAGTTGAAAAATGACAGTTTTTGAGTTTTTCAAAAAATGGCGGGAGGCTCTTCGGCCTATTGCATCATTATCAGTCATTAAACAGCTGGCTTGTAAACACAGTTTCTAGCACGTGACTCATCGCCTGGTGTGTTCGAACATTTCAAGTCCTGAGTTAAATTGTTATTCAATTTCTTAAGGGCTTAGAGTGGAACAAAAACATCTCTGTGAACTAATAGTTCTGACAGACACACTCTTTCTCAGAACCGTTTGTCAGTTTTCCTCATGATGCTGCGGAAAATGTTTCTGCGCTCACATCTAAATTGGTTTACACTGTTTCTTCTTCAGCTTCCATCTTCTTTCTATTAAATGGTTTAGATTCCAGTACAGACACAAGGTGCAGTTTGCAGAAGTCACGTGTTTGTACTTTCACTGACACTCTCTCTCGCCGGGAACTGCAGTCCTTCCCCACGCTGATTCAGACAGCACTGTCCTTCCTGTGACATGTCCCATGGAGAATGGAAGGACAAGCATTAATAACCCGCACTTGGAAACGGAGCGACAGTTTTAAAGCATTTACAGTGCCCCAGCGAGGAATTGAGCTCCTATCTCCCGCATAACATACGGCGAGACTAACCACTATACTACCGAGGACAACAGTTTCAAAGGAGACACTTCAGCCCGTTGTGGTTGCATTTGTCAAAAACACTGCTTAAAAACCCGAATCGTTTAGCCCATAGCCTTATAGGTATTGGCAGAACATATTCACATCTGAATATTCCTTCAGGTTAGAAGGATTGCTGCCTCTCTGACCCTTACAGACAGTGTGTTCCAAATTCGAACACCCGCTGGCCTATACCGCTTTTCTACACATCTACTTAAACCTTTCTGTCTCTCTCATTAAATTTCTGGCACTTTGTGATCGTTCTTTCCATCGATGGGAAACGCTTCTTTCCGTCTACCTTATCCATACCCCTCACAAACTTCTCTGCACGGTGACAAACAACCCCAGTTTGTCCTGTATCCCTTCATGACTGAAACTCTTTTGCCTCGACACTATCCGAGTGAATCTCTCCTGCAACTTTCCCATTGCGATCACATCCCTGGACAATTCTAGCAATGAGCCGAATGAACATATTTCCATGCTGTAACAGCATCGGGGGAAGCTCTGCAGCATTTATTGACTTCCGGTTTGGAGTCACGTGGACGCCAGACCTGATAAGGATGGTAGTTTCCTTCCCTCAAGGACGACAGTGAAACAGATGGGTTTTTCAGTCAGCGTCTTTTGAATTCTAGGCATTTATTGCATTCACATACTGCCATCGTCGTGGAGTGGTGGGAATCCAACCCGTCTCCACAGAACATTACCTGGCTTTGCTGTGTTAACAATCCAGCGATAATACCACTAGGCTATCGCAGAAATCCCTCATGGGGGATCTTTTCCAATTGAGTCTCTTTTCCCCAGTTATTCCCTATGGTCTTTTATTGAGCCTCACGCTCCAATAATCTCTGGTCCATGTCAGTAAAAGCTGCTAAAAGAGAATCGATCTCACAGCCACGATATCTAAACGGATCGAATAATTTGAAGGTGCCAATGAAGAGATTGAGGCAACAGTGAGTGCAACGGCACAGACTGGATGGTACCAACGTGCAAGTGTATGTCAGATTGTGCAATGCCTCTGTCAAATGGGACGAGGGACGGAAAAGAGAGCTAGGGAGAGTGCGAGGGAGAGAGACATCTTCGAGAACTTTTGGGTTTAAATCCTGATACATGAAAAGCAGAAATATCAGAGAACAAAATTCGATGGAAAACAAATCATCACCTCGGAGAATATTATCATGTAAAAACGATTAATTTCTTACCGTGTTTCACCAAAAGTAAAACTTTGAGAGAACTGACCGCCATGATGTGGATTCTAGCCGGGGTCGCTGCAATCACAACGCAGAATACGAAACACTAAATGGTTACAGCACTCCACAGACCACGCTTGCAAACTGCAACCAGTATGGTAGCAGAGGAAATGTCAGGAAAAATGTACTATATCAGGACTTAGCGACAGGCATGTGGGAACGCAGAATGCACCGAATCTTAAACTTTAGCGTCCCCAGAGACTGTGGAGATTCCATGAATTAGAGTACTGGAGAATGGGATTAATGACACTCTCCAAACTCTTGGGAGAGTGCAGAATATTGTTGAAACGTATGCTTCAATAGCATTATAGTTGAACATCGGCTACGTCATTGCTTTGCCCACACAAGGCAGTACCAACTGTTGCATGCAATCACACATACTCCCAGTTCCAGACCCAGAATCAGAGAAACTGTGTGAAACAGCCACGAAGATCCAATTGGAAATTGGGATGGAATGACGAAAAAGAGGCGCATGTATTTCCGAGGTTGGGACAGCTCCTGGTCAAAAGTGGGTCGGAAGGGAATACTTGCCCCCATTTATAACATCATGATCATAAACAGTACATGTTGCTGAGACAGCCTATTGGCGCATCTAAAGCGTGTGGAGACTTCAGCTTTGGGGTGGCAATGTTCGAAATTTCATTTTCCTGTTTGTATCAGTGTTTTTGACATTGGCATCTGCTTTTGCTCGCATCAGCTTAGAATCAGCTTTTTGCTCCCAATAAATACTGCAACCTGGAGAAGGTGGTGTTGTGGTTATATAATAAACTAGTCTTCCTTGGGGACTCACACACGGAACTGGTAATATTAAATTTCGACGAATAAAACCTGGAATGGAGGCCTGGTCTCAGGAACAGAGAACATGCCTTTAATTTCCTGCAATCCCATTCATGTATGTCGCGCATACAGGGGATGTTACCATCTTTACCCAATCCTGCCTACTTGTGTCTCCAGGACCTGAACAACATAGCTGACCCTTAATCCCAGAATGACGACCGTCTGGGAAAGCAGGCCCTTCCAGTCGACACCATCCCTCCGAAGCACTTCCTATCTGACGCACACTCCATGCCTATTCCATTCCCCTTAATTTCCCATGGCTGATCACAGTAACCTATACACCTTCAGACTGTGGGAAGAAACTCACACAAGCAAAGGGAGAATGTGCAAACTGCACACAGTCACATGAAACTAGGATGAATCCATGTCTCTCGTGCAACGAGACAGCAGCGAATCAGGATGAAAAACAAATGCTGTCCTGACCAGCGACATCCACACCCTGTGGATATATCAGGAAGAATAAAAACATAGTTACAACATGGACAACGGGACTTGCGTCTGCGTGGACATGATTTGAACCATATCATTCACCCTGGGTAGATACAAGGACACCGATATCACAGAGAAACCAGCGCAATGCGGGAATTCAATTGCCTTCTGAAGCGGAAACTCATCTACGCAGTCAAACTGGGGACAGACTGTTCAACAATCCCGTGTGTGGGAAGGGCTCAATGAGCATAAGAACCTCCAGATTTACCAGCAAGATTACATATCCCAGAAGGAGATCAATTAAACTGTCAACGCTGCTGTTAATCCCAACCAGCTGCCAGTTCCATAGCGTCAAAGTCATAGAGTCACACAGTATGAAAACAGGCCTTTCACTCCTCCCATCTCAACTGAACATAATGGCAAACTAAACGAGTCGCATCTGACGGCTCCAGTAACTGCTGAGGGTTAATAATGCCCTTGTGATATTATTACTGCATTGTTAATATGAATGTCCAGATATAATTCTATCCCACTGAAACTTTCTAATTCATTTATCGATCCAAATATCCTGTAAATATTGTAAATGTACTTTCATTCACCACTGCCTCAGGAAGTGAATTGCACACATAAACTATCCTCTGTTAAAAAAAGCCTCTCATGTCTTATTTTAAATTCCTCTTTTCACTTTAAACATTTTCCCTCTCGTCTTGAAGTGTTCCTCCTTGGGGGAAAAAACAGTTACAGTAAACTCTAGCCAGACTCTCAATAATTTATAAATTTCTATCAGGTGGCCTTTCAACCTCCAGTGCTCGAGTGAAAATATTCTCAGCCTATCCAGCATTTCGTTATAACACAAACCTTCCCCACTAGCCATACGCTGGTAAACCTGTTCTAAACTTACTCCAGCTGAATAATTTCCTTGCTGTTACTGGGCAACAAAAACTGGACACAGTATTCCAGAAGAGGCCTCACACAATGTCCTATTCAACTTCAACATAACATACCAACTTCTACGCTAAAAGGACTGAGCAACGAAGGCAAAATGACAATTTTTCAACCATTCTGTCAATATTTGAAGCAAACTAAAAAGAATTATGAACTTGCATTCCTGGCCTCCGTGTTCCACAATACGATGCAACGCCCAGTCACTAATTGTATAAGCCCTACTCTTATGTGATGTAGCAAAATGCAACACCTTCCATTTATCCAGATTGAACTCCGAGTGACATTTTTTCAGGCCAAAGACGCATTGGATTAAGATCCTTCTGGAATCTTAGATCACCTTGTTTACAGTCTCCAATTCTGCTGTCCTCTGAAAGCTTATGAACCATGGATTCTATGAGTTCCATTGTTTTCTCATATAGGTGAATAATTCATACTTATTTGTTGTGGCCATCATTTAGCAGTTTGCAAATCATGTAACAATTAGTCATGTAGTTAACCATGAGCAAGACAGCCGTAGACTGCAGGGAGATTGGAAACAATTGGCAAGAAAAAGTGCTGAAAGGAATTCAATCCAGTGAAGTGGGTGATAATGAATTTGGGGAGGAACAATGATAAACGTGAAATTGGAGTAGGCATTCACGAATTTTTGAACGTGATTGGACAAGGGATCAAGTGGTCTGGCGGGGTAAGAGATACTTTCTGTTCTTGACTACAGGTGGGAATATAAGAGCAGGGAAATGATGCTGGAACTTTAGCAACTGCCTGTTCAGAGAAGGGTTAGAGGACCGGCCACAAGTCTGGTCATTGCAGTAATCATTTTCATTCAGAAGAATGATAAAATAGAAGATGGGGGGCAGAAATAGACCATTTGGCACATCAAGTCTGGATCAGCACTCAATTAGATCTTCGCTGACAATGCTTCAAGTCAGGCTGGCACGTTCCTTAGAGGGGAATTTGCAGATGGAGTTCAATCGATGCATAAGTCCATAGGACAATAGAGCAGAAATTAAACTATTCAGCGCAGTGAGTATGTTCTGCCATTAAATCATGGTAGATACTTTCTAAACCCAGTTCTCAAGCTTTCGCCCCATAAACCTTGATCCCCTTGAAAACCACGCTGCTCCATATCTCCGTCTTACATGTAATCAAAGACCTAGCTTCCATAGCCTTATCTGGCAATGAATCCCATACATTCACCACTCTGTGGCTGAATAAGTGTCTCTTAGTCGTGCTCTCAAATGTCTTCCCTTTTCTCCAAGGCTGTGCCTTTGCATTCTAGTCTCGACTAAAAATGGAACCACCTTCCCAGCATCCACTCTATCCAGGATATTCACGATTCTAGAAGTACCAATTAGATTTCCTCTTATCTTTTTAAACATAGTCGAATATAGACCCAGAGTCGTCAAACGTTCCTCATGTGTCAAGCTTTTCATTCCTGGGACCATAATCGTGAATCACCTCTGAACACACTCCAGGACCAGTACATCCTTCCTGAAATTTGAGGGCTAATCGTACACACAGTAATCCAGATGTGGTCTGACTAGACCCTTGTAGAGTCTCATAAGTGCATCCCTACTTTTATATTCAAATTTCCCCCAAAAAATATGTCATCATTGCAATTGTCTTCCAAACTACAGATTCAATCTGCAAGTTCATCTTGAGAGAACCCTGGGCTAAAGCTCTCAAGTATCTTTGCACACCAGACATGTGAACTTTCGCCCCATTTAGACAATAATCCACATCTTTATTCTTCCTACCAAAGTGCATCACCTCGCACTTTCCCACAGTTTGCTCCATCTGCCATTTATTTTCCGACGCTCCCTACATGTCAATATCCTTCTGCAGTATCCCCGCCTCCTCAATATAGCCTGTCCTTCTACCTTTGCATTGTCTGCAAATTGATATGCGTTGCCCTCAGATACTTTATCTAGATCGCTAATGGAGAAAATGAAAAGTTGTGGTCACAATACAGCCTTGAGGAAGGCCACTTGTCACCAGCTATCATCCTGAGAAGGATCCTTTTGTTCCCTATCACTGCTTGTGTCCTGCAAACGCACCTTTCCTCTGACACCATGGGCTCATTTCTTATTGAGTAGCCTTCTGTGCGGCAAATCTCAAAGGCCTTCATAAAGTCCAGACACATAACATCCAATGGCTCTCCTTGGTCTACCTTCCTTGTTACTTCCTCAAAGAGGAATTCTTGCAGATTTGTCAAGCATGCCCTCCTCTTGATGAAACCATGCTGACTTTGCCTTGTTTTAACGGACACTTCCAAGTATTCAGAATTTTTTTTCCAACGCAATGGATTCCAGGGCCTTATCCTCAACCAAGATTCGGCTGATTGGTCTGTAATTTGCCAGCTTTTGTGCTGCTTCTTTTTAAAATCGGGTGTCACGTTTGTGATCTTTCAGTCCTGTAGCATCCTTTCTGATTCTGGCGACTCCTGAAAGTTCTCCACTAACGTGTCCACTGTTTCTTCAGTTGTCTACCTTAGAACTCTGGAGGGTACTCCATCTAATCCAGATGATTTATCCAACATCAGGCCATTCAGTGTTTCTTGAACTTTCTCAGTGATGGCCACTAGACTCACATCTGTTCCCAGATTCTCTTGTATGTTTGGGTATAACTCATGTCTTCCACTGTGAAGACCGGCACAATGTAATTTTTTTTCAGTTCCTCAACCATTTCCTTGTTCCCCACTACTATCTGTCAAGTGTCATTTTCCAGTGGCCCATTGTCCAATTATATCTCTGTTTTGCGTTTATTTGAATAAAGAAACAACTACAGTCTTTCTTTATACTAGTAGTTTTCTTATATTTAATCTTCTGCCTCCTCATTTGTTTTGATGTTGCCCTTTGTGGGTCTTTGTGAGCTTCCCAATCCTCTGATTATCCACTGCCCTTCATTCCATTATATGTTTTCTCTTTTGCTTTTATGCTATCAATGACTTCCTCAGTCAGTCATGGTTCCCTCATCCACCATGCACCATGCCTCATTTTTCACAGGATGCATCTCGGATGTGTCTGCTGAATTACGATCAGACAGTCCTGCCATTGCATTTCCACTTTCCTGCTTTCTTGCTAGTCTCCTCTCCCCACCAATTTCATCCAGCCCCCCCACCCCCTCATGCCTCTGCAATAGCCTTTATTCAACTTTAGTCCCGTTACCTCTCATTGAATATTCTCCCTCTCAAATTGCAGGGTAAATTCAATCATATTATCATCACCACTTCCTCAGGGTTCCTTCATCTTCAGCTCCCTTGTCACGTCTGCCTCATTGCACAACTGTAAATCCAGTATTACCTATTCCCTACTTGGCTCCACCACAAGCTGCTCGGAAAATCCACTTTGTCGACATTCCACAATTGAATTGAATTGAATTTATTGTCACGTGTACTGAGTCACAGTGAAAAGCTTTATCTTGCGATCAATACAAGCAGATGGCAGTGTTAAGTAGCAAAGATGTATCAATAATATGTAAACATATAATAGGTTGGCCTTTGTGATTGTCTGGTCCGAGTTCACCACACGCTGGAACCATCTCCCATGTTGAATGGTACAGATGCCATACCAGGTAGTGATACATCCAGACATAAAGATCTCAGTGGCGCACCGATAAAAGTTGGCTAATGAATTCACAGTGGTGATTCAAGTGATCATCGACTTTTTTTTAAATTTCGACCACCTCTAGCGAGATACCATCATCAGACTTATATCTCTCTCCAGTCCCTGTCCACCATCCACAGGGACCATTCCTACAGGAAACTCTGTTGCAGTGTGCCTTCACTCCCAACACCTCCCCCAACACGCCCTATTGAGTCTTCCCCCTGCATAGCTGCTTTTGTGGCACCTAAATGCATAGAACCTAAAAACACGAGCAGGAGTAGTCTGTCCGGCCCTTCAAGCCTATTCCGCCGTTCAATGACATCATTGCTGATCTTTCTAAAGACTCAAATCCGCTCTCCCACTGTACCCCTGATTTTCCATTATTGTTCAAAAGCAGTATCGCTCTTAGCTTAAAAAAAACTAGTGAGATAGCGTCAACCTCTTCGCTGGGCAAGTTATTCCATATTTGAACATCCGTCTGGGTGAAGAAGGTCCTTCTGAACTCAGTCCTAAATCTGCTCCCTCTAATCCTGTGGCTATGCCCTCTTGTCCGAGTTTCACCCACAAGTGGAAGCATCCTTTATAATTCTCTCTCATCTATTCCGTTAAATGTTTCATGTTTCTGTAAGATTCCCCGCTCATTTTTCTAAATTCCAAAGAAAACAATCCTAATCTACGTAGTCTCTCTTTATAGTCCAAACCCCTAAACTCCGGAATCAACCCAGTGAACCTCCTCTGCACCCCTCCACCCACCAGTGCCAGTGCATCCGTTCTCAAGTAAAGGGACCAAAGTGCACACAGGAAACCAAGGATAGCCTCACCAGCACCTTGTACAGCTGCAACATAACATCTCTGCTTGAACCTTCATGAACCTACGTTACATCTGTCTAATTTCTATCGAGATGTCCTGCTATTTCTTCCTTGATAATGCACTCACGCATCATTCCCACTGCAGAAATTAAGCTAACTGATCAATAATTCCCAATCTTTTAACACTACCTCTTCCGTCATCATGTATGTTTCCAGGTCCTCACTTATATGTGTTGTCTTTGCCACTTACTGGCATGTAATTCACATCCTTCACTGTGAAGACTGACACAAAATACCTGTTCAATGCCTCGGTCATTTCATCACATCGCATAACTAAATGTCCCTTCTCATCCTCGAAAGGACCAACCTTTACTTTAGCCACTCTTTTTTCGTTTTATATTTTTATAGAAACATTTGCTATTCGTCTTTGTAATCTTTGCTAGTTACTTTTCCTCATGTTTATCTTTGATGTTTTCCCAACCTTTCAGTTTCATGCTGTTCTTGGCCACTTGGTATGCCTTCTCTTTCGCTTTGATCGCCTCCTTTATTTCCTAAAATACGCAGGGCAGATTACCCCTTTTCTTACAGTCCTTCCTTTTCACAGGAATATACTTTTGCTGAGCACTTGTACAAAAAAGTCTTTTTTGGAAGTTCTCCACTGCTCGATATCTGTCCCACCATATAACCTTTGTTTACTTTCGCCAGGTGCTCTCTCGTTCTATTGTTGTGCCCCCTGTACATGCACAGGACCCTGGTATTGGATTTTATCTTCACACTCCCCATCTGACTTCTAAGTTCTGCCATACTGTGATCACTCGTTCCAAGAGTGCCATACTGGGATCCCTAACTATGAGATCATTAATTATTTCTGTTCCATTACACAGGACCAGATCGAGGATTGCTTTCTCTCTCGTCGGTTCCATTGCATACTGTTCAAGAAAACTATCACGGGTACACTCAACGAACTCCTCCTCAAATACACTATGACTGAGCTGCTTCGACCAAGCTACATGTAGATTAAAATCCCTAATGATAATAGCTGAACCATTTTTACAGGTATTGCTTATTTGTTTGTTTATTGCATTCACCAGTGTGATGTTATTATTTGCTGGCCTATGGACTGCAGCTATCAGTGACTTTTTCTTCATAGAATTTCTAGTTACCAAGCAAATTAATTCAAACTCATTCTCCATCGAACTTATAGTGTCTCTTCATACTGCCCTGATGTCGGCCTTTGTATAACAGAGAGAAGCCACCTTTTTTTTACACTGCTGTCTGACCTTCCAAGTAATCTCGTACTCCTGGATATTTAACTTGCAGTCGTGGCAATCCTTTTGCCGTGTCTCTCTAATGTCTATTAAATCATTTTCATTCGTGTTGATTTATGCCATTAGCTCTTCAACCATGTTACAAATGCGACGAGCTTTCCGGTGAAGTGCCTTTTTGTTCGGTTTCTTGTCCTCATGATTTTTCTAATAATATCTCCTTTTGCTTCTTGTCTCTCGTCACCTATCCATTCACGTCTTCTCTCCTCTGTTTCCAATGGCCCAAACAGACCTTCCACTTGAAGCAACACATGAACTGCACTTCACGCAATCCACTCTACTGCAATCACTGCTTGCAATGTGGTTTCCACTATCTTGGGAAACGAAGTTTGGACTGGGTCATCACACTGCAGAATATCCAAGTTCTGTCTTCAAGAAGAGTTCCAGCGAACCTCAGCGCATGCTGGAAGCACACTACCTCAGTTTCTATTTGGGGATTTTGCAGCCTTCCAGGCCCCATATCAATTTAATTTTTTTAGGGCCTGAACTCTCCCATGTCCTATCCCCCTATCTCACATGCCAGGCCTTGTTGTCACGTAGCCTGCCATAACACATTACATATGGATCGCCACTAACAATCTCCATCAACAGCTATTCACCCTGCCAACCAGATCATCATCCATTCATTTGTCCAACTGTTCTTCTCTCTATTTGAACTCTATCCCTACCTACCGTTTACTCCTTTTCCTCTCCCACCCTCCACTATATCTTCTGTAGATAAAATAACATTATCCAAGCTATCGTCAGTTCTGTGGAATGGTCACTGGAATCGAAATGTTAACTCTGTTTTTTTTTGATGCTGTTTGACCTGCTGTGTTTTTCCAGCACCATCTGGTTTTGGTCTGGTTAGGTCGAATACTGTGAATGTTCGAGGAAGAATGACTGTGCATGGCCTGGTAGAAGATTGATACTGTGCTTGTGCAATGATCCCCTGCACAGAATACAGAACTGTGTTCCTGTTGAAAAGCTCTCTTGTGGGTCGTTCCCATTACAAGGTGAGCCATCCGCATCAATTTCTTAGGTCAATGAAGACAGCAATCATTTCTGCCGCAGTTCTCTCCTGGATGTGATGAACAGCAGAGAGAAAAAACATCCCTCATTTCAGATGTGAACGGATTGGAGTCCACGCAGGAGGTGTAATTAAGTGACTGTTTTTTTTTACAGAGAGAGAACGCTTAAACGCTTTCTCACTGTAACAATGTACCATTGGGTATCAGAGATAAAGAGTTTATAGGCGCAAAGGCTGAAAACAGCGTCTTCCAGTTAAAATACGTGAATGTGTTCCCTCCAGTGTGACAGTACAGTTGTGTATAGTTGTAAACAGCATAACTGGATGAATAACTTTACACATTCAGCTTGCGAACAGTATACATCGCAAAGACATCTGTATAGAATGCAGGAAGACGCACTGAGAGGTTCTTGACCAGTTTCATCTTGGGACTGAGAGAATACTGGATGTTTGAGAGTCTTAAACGTGGACAAATCCCCAGCTCAGAGTGGAGTTGTATCCCACGTTGCTTCGTGAGAAAAAGGAGCAATTTAAAGGGTTCGGACCAATGTTTCACATTCCTCTTTGGCCAAAGGGGAGTTGGTCGAGGGCTGCGGGACTAATAATGGGGTTCCACTTTTTAACAAGACAGATAGAAACAAAGCAAGGAATTACAGCCAAGAGAGTCTCACAGGAGTGGTCCGGAAACTTTTGTAGAAACCTCTGAAGGAGAGAATTAATTGCGACTTGTCCAGGCAAGGTTTGATGAAGGAATCAGCATGGTTTTGTCTGAGGAGGTGATGCCTAACAGATCTGATTAAATGTTTTGAGGAAGTGATCAGATTTTTAAATGAGGGGAGTGAAAATAATGTACTGTATATGGGTTTCAGCGAGATTCCACACGGGTGACGGATAACAGCGGAAAAACATAAGCAATTCACGATCACGTGGAGTCAGAGAAATTCATTCCAATGGATCAGAGACCAGATACGAAGCTGGCAAATTGACATTGTGGAAATGAAATTGACCAGGCTGACACAGAATTGATTCTCCGCACAGATTGCCAGAATGTTCTCCCATAAGTAATGGGTGCAGACAGCTTTCATAGGGGTAAATCACAAAGGTCATAATAGTAAAGCAGTAACAGTACAGTGGTGAAACTTGTATAGCGATTAAAACAAGAATAAACTGAATGGAATTTAAACAAACGTCTGGTAGTAATAATTCTGTTGTAATTGACACTGGATATTCCAGCCATCTCCTTGAATATGTGAGAATGTCTTCTCGAGTATTTCCTGTCTGCACGTGTATGTGTAAATGTTCATTTTCCTGGCTTTCAGTTCTGTTCATTGTGTTCCTCCTGGGAGCAAAGTCTTCCGGGGTCTCTCAGTCTGCCTCTTTGTTTATGCGCCACCGGTTTATATGGGAAACGAGCCTGCACTTAGGGTATTCGGACTGAAGTGATGATCGAGGCTAGGAGCTGACTGTGAAGGCTATTTGAGAAGTGTTTTATCTGGTCTGGGAGTAGATTAGAATGTCTGGATTCCATATTCGCCTCTTTGGTCAAGACTGAGACATTGTGGGTGTGTTCTGTTTGTGTTGGCAGGCATGATTTCTATGTTTTGCCGACATGCTTCTGTGTTCTTTATGTGGTTATGCTATTGGTGGGGCAGTGTAGCAGATATTCTCCCAAAGTTCGCCCTTCTGTTGTTAAGAGCATGTTGAAAAAGGGCAATGTCGCCCGGATCGGGGAGGCTATCATGTTGTGGATATTTGATGTCAGACAGGTAGTAGTCAGTGTCTGAATCTGACCGAGGGTAATTTGTGTCAGGGGAGGGGATCTCTCTCCAGTGAACTTGTACAAGCTGGGTTGTGAGGAGGGCAGGTGCAACAATGCTGTACAAAACCGGCAATAGCTCATACGGAGGCCCATGACCAGGATAATAATACCCACGACCGCAATATGGGATATCAGTTCCTCCAGAAGTTCAGTGCCCCGTGAGTCAAGCCAGGCGGTTACCCAGGTCCATAAGTCCCAGTTGGACTCCGGTTCATTTGGGACAGCAGCAGCCTGTGGAAAGCAGTGTGTCAGGTCCGTTATAGTTTCCCTGGGGTCAGGGATGTAGGTACAACAATCTGTGCCAATATGGACGCTAGTGCCCCTTTTGTGGCCAGCTAGTATTCCAGGGCCATTCTGTTTTGTAGGGCGACAGTACGAATGGCGATAACCTCTGCATTCAGCTGGGCAAGCACTTCAGCCGTAGCTTGTTATCTCCTCTAGCATGGTGGCCAGCTGATGTGCCTCTATGTCGAGGCGCAGGGTTTCCTAAGTGGACACAAAAACGGTGGGGGAGGTATCTAGTCTAGAGCAGGGAGGGTGCTTTTTCTGTGGGAATAAGCTTCTGGAAGGGAGACAGCTTGAAGTGGTAATGGTGTGGAACCACATACCACGTGCCAGCTCATGACAACGCCAGCCGGGGTATGCCTTGTGGCAGCAGACAAAATAAGTGTCATTTTGTGTTCATGGGTGGTGGATTTGGGTTCCTGTCCAAATATTATTAAAAATGGAATTGTGGGCAGACATGTTGTGGCCAAGTAAATCCAGGATGCTGCACTCTGCTGAGGACCACAGTGATGCAGGGGTCAAGAGCATTGAGTTAGTGCACCACCTCCACCCAGCCCCCCATGCGGATGGCTGGCATCCCGTTCGGCACATGGTTTCTCTGCGAGACCCCCGTGCGGTGGTGTCAGTGATGGTCAAGGTTGGGTGTTCATGTGAGGGGTTCTGAGCTGCGTAGAACCATCCTGTGAATTTGTCGAGGTGGTATCCTGCGGATTTCCAGTAGTCTGAGCTATGAGCCACATGAATGGCCGGTCAGGTTAGCAGAATGAGCGTTGTGACGCCTGGGATCTATCCAGTTTCAGCTAGAATTCTGCCAACTCTGCGATGTTAAATGGGACTGCGCCATGGCGAATGCCCCGTGGGAATGTTCAAGGATACGGGCACAGACCCAGCAGCCGTCTGGTTTACCTTTGGGCACAAATGTAGGCAATGTCAAGGAAAACGCTCACCCACGGCTCGCGATGGATTAAGTTCCCATTCTGGATGCCATGTTACCGATCAGTGGTGGTGGGCAGGTCAGACCATAGTGATGATCCCGATGGTTGCAGCGAGCAGCTGGATCCCTCTATGGTGTCTGAAACTGTATCCTGTTCTGCTTTGTTGTCCTTCTGTGGAGGCGGACCCTCTTTCACTGGGTCACATGCTGGTCTTCCTGAGAGCGTGACAGCTATCGTGGTCGTGAGACAGACCAAGAGTGGTCCTTTCCATCTCGGGTAGAGAGAATCTTTCGGTAGGGCCTGTCTCATTACATAGTGCCCAGTTTAAACGGTTGAAGTGGTTCTTGCCGTGGTGTGGACACGACAGCTTTATTTTTGTTTGTTTTTTTTGTACCCCCACACTATTGTCTAACTGCGGTCGTGCTTATTTTTCCCCAGCACCCATGTTGTGTGTGCGCAGGTTTGAGACACAGTGAAAGACACAAGGTGCACGAATCTTTATTTGGTTTCCACCAGCAGGAAGATAAGTAGCACTCAAATACATTGCAGCTTTTAGCACATCTTGGTTTACAGTGATCCTTCTACTCATGGCTTGAACGTAATCCAAGAGAGTTTCCTGTGTTAAGAGTAGCGCTGTGCCATTGGCTAGTTTTGGGGGTCCGGTGGTTTTGGGCATGGATCATTCCATTAGCACTTCAAATCGTGTAATTTCCGTCGTTCGGTTTCTCTGCCCACTCACTGTGTGAAGCACCAGTGGCTGGTCGTCAGGCCAAACCAGTCCTGTGTCCCGAGTGATTTTGGGGAGGGTCGTTGTGAGGGTGCTGTTAATTCTCTCCACCATTCCTGATGACTGGGGGGTGGTACGGAATGTGGTATCTCCAGGGTATCCCAAGGGCGTCACAGTCAGCAGTAATGAGTTTCGCGGAGAAATGGGCCCCATCCCCTGTATGTTTCTATGCGCCCTGGGATATAAAACTCTTGTAATAACGTCCTGCAGGATACACTTTACCACTGCTCTGGCGTCATTTTTTTTTGATGGGGAATGACTCTACCCATTGTGAAAACATGTTGACAATAACTAGGACAAATTTTTATTCCTCCTTCTGAGGCACGTGGACAAGGTCAATTAGAAGGTGGGTGAATGGACCCTCAGGAACTGGCATGTAGTCACTTTTGGCAATCGGCTTCCCTGCATTTTTCGGTAGACAGATGAGGCATTGTGACAGCAGAGCGTGGGCAGCTGCAGCGACTCCCGCTGCATACCAGGAATGGCTGACAGCATCTTGTTTGTGTGCCCGATTCCGTGTACCTCCAGGGCCAGTAAGTGCAGGTGGGCTTTCTCTTAAAAGATGCAGGGTTGGGCAAGAACCTGTAAGAACAGTGATTGTATGGCACCAATGCGGGCCCATGCGGCCCTCTCTTCTGGCGTGGCGGCTTGCTGATCTGTTTGGACTGCATCGAGAGAGTCGGGGGAATCTGGCGGTTTCACCACCCTGGGGGTCTGCAGGGCATAAGTGGCCAGGGGTAGTGCAGATTCCTGAGTGGCTGCCTCAACTGAGGCATTTGCTTGGGTGAAGGGATCGGTGGCAGAGTTATTGGCATCACATTTTATAATTGCGGCAGGAAGCAGAATTGCTTGTTGGATGTTGGCAATGAGTGCAGCATGTTGGAGTGGTCTCCCTGCTAAGCTGATGAACACCCTCTGTTTCCATATTGTGGGTGGCAGAGTTATTGGCATCACATTTTATAATTGCGACAGCGGCAGGTAGCAGAATTGCTTGTTGGATGTTGGCAATGAGTGCAGCATGTTGGAGTGGTCTCCCTGCTAAGCTGATGAACACCCTCTGTTTCCATATTGTGACAAAGTCCGGAACGACTCCAAAGACACATCTGGAAGCTGTGTAGATACTGGCTGTGCTACCCTGTGCCAGTTTGCAGGCTCTGGTAAGAGCAAAGAGCTCTGCCGCCTGTGTGGACACCCCATCTGGTAATGCAGCTGATTCGAAAGTGGTGATGGGGGTGCAGATGGCTTGGCCTGCTAATGTGTATTTGTCTGATGGCCGGAAGGAAGAGCCGCTAGTGAAAAGAATCTGGTTCGGGTTTTCTCAGACCGATCAGGACACCTGCTGAACCAGGCGAAAGTGAGGACTGCAGATGGTGGAGATTAGAGTCAAGATGAGAGTGGTGTTGAAAAGCACAGCAGTTAAGACAGCATCTGAGAAACAGGAAAATCAACGTTTCTGGCAGGAGCCCTTTGTCAGGAACCAAGCAGTTGTGGTTGTCTGCAGAATCATTCTAGATATGCGGAAGTAGGGTGGCGGGGTTCAAACTAGGGCGCGGTATAAGGAAAGGTATGCCTAGATCATAAAGCGACTTCATGACCAGTTCTCTGAGTTGGATTTCTGCTAAAAGTAGGGTGGCGGGGTTCAAAGCTAGGGCGCGGTATAAGGAAAGGTATGCTAGATCATAAAGCGACTTCATGACCAGTTCTCTGAGTTGGATTTCTGCTAAATTAAGCAGCAGGGAGAGTGACAGTGAAACCAAAACAGTACACGGGTGATCTAGCACAATGGAGATGGGCTTATCCACTGTTACTGTGGCTGCTTCCACCGTGCACAAACATGCAGCATTCTCGTTACTAAGCATTATACAACGCAACAGGGCGACGGA
>NC_057716.1:114185411-114197879 GCF_004010195.1 Chiloscyllium plagiosum
CCAATGACGATAAACATCTTCCCTTGTGCTCTCCAACCACTTGAGAGTTTGCAATGGATTCTCGTGAAGTACGATTTTTCTCAGGCTCCTTGATGTCTCCTCAGTTAAATACTGCCTTGATATCAGGGACAGTCCTCTTAGCTAAGCCCTTGTATTCACTTCTATCGTTTATATCAAATAGGTCATCGTGTATGAGCAGACAATGGTTTTTGAAACAGAGGATAGTAAATGCCAAGAATTCTTTATTCCAGACAGTCATGGGAGCTAGATCACTGAAAGATCTCTGAATGGTTTTTCCTGTTTCTGTGCACCAGGTTATAGAAGTAAATGACCTCCAACTGCTAATGTCTAGCAGCTTGGAGGGGCTGAATGGAACAATGGAGCATCGCACTCAGGAGAAAGATTAGGTCATTAGACACTATGAAACTGCTCCAACAGGCACGAAGGTAGTGGATGATCATTTTGTGGTCTCAGCCCCATTTTCCTGTCTGTATCCCATTATCCATGACTCAATCTCTGTTATCTCAATCTCTGTCATCAACATCTCAATCTCTGTCATCAACATCTTTCCTACAGCAATTAGAACCAAATTAGACAGAATATTCTAAATGCCACCTCACTAACATCCTGCCCAGTTGTAATATGATCTCCCAACTCGCATACTCAATGCACTGACCAATAAAGGCAAGCATACCAAACACCTCCTTCACCACCCTGTCAACATGCGACTCCACTTTTATGGAACAATGATCCAGCACTCTTTTGTTCAACCACACTCCCCAGGACCCTACCATTAATTGTATACGTCCTGCCGTATTTTACCTTACCAAAATGCAACACTTCATCATTTATCTAAATTTAACTCCATCTGTCACTCATTGCCCCGTCTGATCAAGGTTACATTGTACTCCAAGGTAAATCTTGCTGGCGACTGCACCACCAATTTTGATGTCATCTGTAAACATAATAAGCAGGCCAATATTAAAATTCAAATCATTTATATTAATGACAAAAACAGTGGATTCAGCACCTTGTGCTACACCACTGGTCACAGGGTTCCAGTCTGAAAACATAATTATATCACCCTCTGCCTCCTACATTCACTCTAATTTTGCAGTGTATTGGCTAGTTTACCTTGGATCCATTTATGATCTCAACTTAGTAATTTGTCTGTCATGTGGAATCCAGTCGAATGCCATGCTGAAGTCTACCACACTGCCTTCATTAAACTTGTTTGTCACCTCTCAAAAAACGCTTGCCACCTCAAAAATTTTGTTAGAAATGATTTCACATGCACAAATACCTGTTGACGATCGCTAAGCAGTAGTTGCATCTGCAATTGCATGTAAATGCTATTCCTCAAAATCCTCTCCAACAACGTGCGCACTAATTACATCAGGCTCACCGATCTCTCGTTCAGGTCATGATTCCTTTTCCTCGTGCCATGCTTCCACTGCTCACTGCAAATGCTAATGTAACTGGGTTGGTGATTTGGCCAACAATATAGATCTCAGACTGGGTCAGGGTTAGGAACAAATTAGGCAGGATTCTTCAATCTGCTAAAATTAACACATTTATGACCCAAACACAGTTACTCAAACTACGTTGGAAAGATGAATGGCAAACAGTTTGCATATTACAAATTTGAGCACCAATGATCCTCTTTCTAAAAGTACTGACACATGCACACGTTTGATGACCAACAGAACAACAACATCTCAGCAGAGCTTTATTTGGAAGAGCCTTTCCCAAGTATTAATTGAACTCATGATGAAAGGGAAACATTAGCGATTGTTCCAAATATCATTCAGCTTATGGAGCTATTCGGCTCTTATAAGCTACTGGTAATGGGATCACTTCCTGGAACAGGTGGATTTAGCTGAATTGACTTTACTTCAGGCAGTTGGACGATTCCAGTTAATCCTCAACAGGAATCCTCCATGAGTGGTAAGATGACTGAGGAATATTCAGCACACACACCTTGCTGGGAAGAGGAACACGGAGAGAGAGGGAGCAACAGGCTGTTCCTTCTTAGGAAGAATAAATTTTCTCCCTCTCTGAGTTGAATCACACAATAACCTTATCCAGCACCAAACTTGACCAAATGAGGTCTCTTTGGACAGTGTCTGAACGGTACGACTCCATCGCATTCCCTTCTCTATGTAGATGCATCGTTGCTGCTGTCGCATGCAGAGCCAATACTTTCGTAACAACAGCCCCATTATATTTGAAGATTTATTTATATGTTCCGGTATACTTTTAAAATACATAAAATACAACTTTTTATATATTCACAATATCTGTATTTAAATGAATACATCTTCGTCTTAATTTTTTTCCCCAGTCTTATTCTCCCATACAAGATGACACATGCATCAGGTATTCACTAGCTCAAAATCTTATATGGTCTCATTCTCAGGCCTGAACATCTAATCGTACATAAAAGATGTGTTTATATGTTCCGGTATATTTTTAAAATGCATAAAATACAACTTTTTATATATTCACAATATCTGTATTTAAATGAATACATCTTCGTCTTAATTTTTTTCCCCAGTCTTATTCTCCCATACAAGATGACACATGCATCAGGTATTCACTAGCTCAAAATCTTATATGGTCTCATTCTCAGGCCTGAACATGTAATCGTACATAAAATAATGCCTTTATCACAAGAATGAGTAAAGAGAAACTTCTTTGAAAAGTTTCATAAGCAATTTGTTTTTCACTTCAGTGGACTTACAATCCACCCAACAGTACATCAGATGTCGTCGCAGCAACGGCCTGTGCAGATGCAGTAAAGCATCCTTAAGATCAGGCCCAATACACTTTGCAAGAAAAAGTATCATTGCATTTATTTTCCAAATAATGTGCTGGATCTACAGTCTAATTTGATGTGATTTATATACCAGGACACACGAATCGCTTTGTACCACCGAATTCTGCATTCTGCCTCCAGTTACAAAATTTACTGTTGTTTTATGCTTTGTCCAAAACACAAACTTGTCATCACCCACATTGTCCTTTTTTTCTGCTGAAGTTTTGCTCACGACTCCCCTGTCTGTATCCCATTGCAGACACCGTGTCTCCACTTGACATCTTATTGAATGAATATTCTGGTGCATGAGAAAATTGAGCTGCAGTCCATTCAGCATCTTCCTCCAATCCAATCATCTAGATTGTAAACTGTAGATGACTTGACACTGATCGCTGAGGAATTCCACGAGTGACAGCTTTCCAACCTGAAAATAAGTAATTATCTCTATTCTGTATTTCCTGGTAGCTGACCAGGCCTTCCCTGTTCCTGTGTACCTGCCCAGAAAGGTTGCATGGCCTCCTGCAATGCTGTGTAGCTGATTGTCGATATTTTTTCTGATCTCAGTGATCCTTCGTCAAGCCATGTATTGTCAGATGATCAGGTGGAGCTCGTACTGTCAATGATCCTGATCCCTGAAAGTTTAGAATATGAGCACAGAATATAGACTAAGATTTAGAGGGATCGCTACCCAGTCAAAAATGTGATCTTTCAGATGCAGCAATAGAACCATTCTGCAATATCAATCATATGCTCAATTTTCACCAGACAGATATTGAGGAAGTGGGGAGATTTCCTATTTGCCAGATTAACATGGATCCCCTTAACAAATAAAAAAACCAAAAATCTTAAACATTAATTTCATTTTTTGGCTTTTGGTGCTGTGTTGAAAAATTGTCGCAGTCTACACATGTAAAATAAACTACACATTTAAAATAAACTATTGTCTTTGAGAGGTGACCTTATAGGTGTTTATAAAATCACGAGCGGCACGGGCAGGGTAAATAGACAAGGTCTTTTTCCTTGTGCAAGGGAGTCTAGAACTAAGGGGCATATGTTTAAGGTGAGAGGGGAAAGATATCAAAGGGACCTAAGGGGTAACTTGTTCTCATGCAGTTTGGTGTATGGAATGAGCTGTCAGAGTAAGTGATGAAGGCTGGTGTGATTACAATATTTAACGTCATCCAGATGGGTATATGGAAAGGAACGATTCAGAGGGATATGGGCGAAATGCTGGCAAATGAGACTAAATTACTGTAGGACATCTGGTTGACACGGATAAGTTGGACCAAAGTGTCTGTTTTCCTGATGTCTATCTCTATTACACTATGACTGAATCCTTCATTTTATTCCTGTGTATCTCCTTAGATGGGCAGAATGGGCTCTCCTGCCGCATTGCAGTGATACTGACTGGCAGAATGGGGTCTTCCTCTCCCTCTCTAATAGCATCAAGGGGTGCAGTGAGAGAACAATATGAGATATGAACTCCAGCCGGCTGTTCAGTTTATAAAGATCATGGCTGGTCTGTTTGCGGCCGAAAACTCTTTTCCTGTCCATTCCCAATAAACACTGACTCCCCTGTTCAACAAAGGTCAGTCAAGGTCTGCCTTGAATATCTTAAATGGCCCAGTCCTCACTGTTCCTTGGGGATGAGAATACCACAGACAGCACAACCTTAAGGAGATAAGAACATCCTTATCTCAATCGTCAATGGGGGAACCTCTAAATATAAAAGTGTATGAATTTCAATACAAGTCACGTTCTCTTTGCTTAGATATGAGGGCACTACGAATAGGAAGAAAATGGGCCATTCAGCCCCTCAAACCTATCCCACATTCCAATTGACTCTGTTCAGTCGAGTATTTATCAGACTCAGCCTCACTTCTCTTTTGTGTAGACATTTCAGAATTTGTAAACCATAGAGCGTACAAAATTGGTGCAGAGGTAGATTGTTTGGTCCATCGAGTCTGATCAGCTGTTTGATCATGGCTGACATGTTTCGCAACAAAATTCTCCCGCCTTCTCACTGTAATGCTTGATCCCCTTATCAATTAATACATGCCTACCTCTGCCTTGAAGACCGAACTGTGTCTGTGTCTCTATATGTCTGGAAGTGTGTGTATTTCTGCTCATTAGTGGCAGACAGAGGATTGTGCAGGAGGGTTGTCTTTTGGACTGAAGGTTTGTGACCAGCAGCGCTCCACAGGGATTCGTGCTGGATCCACTTTTGGTTGTCATTTATATCAAATTTTTAGATGTAAATAATAGAAGACATGGTGAGCACGTTTACGGATGTCACCAGGATTAGTTATATCGTGGAAGGTGAAGAAAGTCACATAAGATTATAAAGAAATCATAATTAATTGGATCAATGAATCAGAGTTGGACAGCACGCCCTTTCGTCCAACTCACTTGTGCCGAACAGATTGTAAATTAATTTTGTTTCACTTTCCAGCATTCGTTCCATATCCCTCTAATTCCTTCTAATTCCTCTAAGCCCTTCTAATTCATGTCCATATCCAGATGCATTTTAAATGTTGTAATTGTCCCAGCTTCCACCACTTCCTCTTGCAGCTCATAGTATACATGCACGACCCTCTATCCATCTCACCTTAAATCTATTTCCTCTAGTTGTGGACTTCCCTAGCCTTGGATGAGGACCACGACTATTCATACTATCCATGCTCTTCATGGTTTTATAAATCACTAGAATGTGCAAATTTGTCTCCAATCAACACGAATGGCTGTGTTTTCAATCACCCCGGGCCTAAATTTTGGAATTCAGTACTAACAACTCTTCCTTCTCCATCAAGTCACAATTATAAAACTATTTCATCAACGTATTCAGCCACATTATGATTGAATCTGTGGGATTTGAATCGAGACTTTTGGGCTCAGATAGGGACACTACAAACACTTGGCAACAATCCCTAAAGCTGCAACATTATTCTCCTGTGTGTTTGTTCATCAGCCTGTTTTGAAATACTGTAACATACGTCCATGACAGGCACGACTTGAATCCAGACCTTCTGGTCCAGAGTGAGAGACATGACCACGCACGTTCAGCTATTGGAATCTAACCCAGAGCTCTGGCTCAAAGGGATGGGCATTATCCACTAAACAAGACTTTTCCCATGCCCAGATTTTGGGTCACATTTATAAATGTCAGTTTTCAGCACGGTGTGGATTCATTAAAATTTGGTTCACTTTTACTGAAGTATACAGTTTAAAGAATTATATTGTTTAACAGATGAAAGGTACTCACCTCAAATATAGGATGTTGAGTTTATGTACTCTACCTTCTTGATAAACTATGAAGATCTTTAATTGTTTGCCTATAATTTCCACCTTAAGTGGCTATTATCTGACATTTGCAATATGAGGGAATGGCATCTTACAGACACACTCTGCACGAGAAAGGAGCTGGAATAGATACTTATCACTGAACACCAGAGATGAAAAAAGAACATATTTTCTGGATCAAAAACACCAATCACACTATCCCGCCTGTAACGTGTATCTGCACTCTTCTTAAAACCACGGAATGATCCAAGGCAGCGGAGTACTTTCCAGACTTTCTTCCCCAGTCCTATCACTCACTGGGCTGAGGAGTGGCGTATGGAGTTTATTTTCGATAAATACAAGGTATCAGAATTTGGTAACACAAACAACGAGAGGACTTATACAATTCAATGTCAAGCGATTGATAGTGTTGTTAAACAGAGACATCCAGGGGTTCTGGTATATTTCTTTCAAGTTTGCAACATGTGTAGGCAGGGTGGGTATGAAGGTGTTTGACGAGCTGGCCTTCATTGCTCAGACCTTTGAGTACAGGAGGTGGGACATTATCTTTAGATTGTGCTGGACGTTCGTGAGGTCTCTCCTGAAGTACTGTGTGCAATTCTGGTCACATTGATGATATTATTAAACTGGAGATTGTTCAGAAAAGATTTACCAGGCTGTTGTTCTGAATGTAGTGTTTAGGTTATAAGAACAGGCTCGATAGACTGGAACCTTTTCCACTGCAGCGTAGAAGAATGAGACCTTATCAACCTTATAGAGGTTTATAAAACAATGAGGGGTACATATAATGTTGAATGGCAGGTGTCCTTCCCTTCAGGTAGTGGACTTAAGACTGGACGCAATCTAAAATGACAGGATAAAGTTTTTCAGAAGACATAGTGTCATAGAGCTGCCCAGCATGGAAACATACCTGTCTATCCAACTCGTCCCAACTGACCAGATGGCCATAATTAATGTAGTTCCATTTGCTAGAATTTAGCCCATATACCCTAAACACTTCCTATTCATGTGCCCATGCAGATGCCTTTTAAATGTTGTAATTGTACCAGCATCCACAACTTCCTCTGTCAACTCTTTACATACACAGCACTCTCTACATGAAACCGTTGCCCCTTACACCCGTTTTAAGTCTTTCCCCTCTTACCTTCAACCTAACCCCTTTTGCTTGGAACGTGCTACCTTGGGGAAAAGACCTTGGCTATTCACGCTATCCATTCCACTTATGACTTTGGAAACTCTATGATCACCTCTCAATCGCTGGTGCTCCAGGAAAAATAACCCCGCCTACTCAGCCTCTCCATATATTTCAGAGCCTGCAACCCTGGCAGTATCTTGTAAATCTTTTCTGACTCCTTTCAGGTTTCACCCATCCTTCATCGACGATCGAAACGTAATTGCACGAAGTATTAAATACTGGTCTAACCAATGTTCTGTAGAGCCGCAATATGACGTTGCAACTCTTATATTCAATGCCCCGACCAACAGCGGCAAGCATATCAACCACCTTCTTCACTATCCTATGCACCTGCGACTCCACTTTCAAAATAATATGAACCTGCGCCCCAAGGTCTCTTTGTTGAACAACACACCCCAGTAACTTAACTATAAATGTATAAGCCAAGCCTTGATTTTCCTTTCCAAAATGCAGCACTTCACATTTATCTAAATTAAAGTCCATCTGCCACTCCTCAGCCCATTGGTCCATCTGATCAAGATCCTGTTATACTCTGAGGTAACCTTTTTCTCTGTCCACTGCACCTCCAACTTTGGTGTCAACTATAAACATAGTAATCATGCCTCCGATGTTTATATCCAAATCATTTATTTAAATCACAAATAGCAGTGGACACAGCACCGAACTTTGTGGCACTCCACTGGACACAGGCCTCCAGTATGAAAAGCAAACCACCACCACCACCCTCTGTCGTCTACATTTGAGCCAGTTCAGTATCCAAATGGCTAGTTCTCCTTGTATTCCATGAGACCCAACCTTGCTAACCAGTCTACCATGATGAACTTTGTCGAAGTCTTACTGAGGTCCAGATAGATCACATGCACTTCTCTGTGCTCATCTATTCTTTTTATTACTTCTTTAAACAAAAATAATCATGTTTGTGAGACATGATTTCCCATGCACAAAGCCATGTCGACTATCCCTAATCGGTCCTTGCCTTTCAAAATACATGTACTTCCTCTCCCTCAGGATTCTATCCAATAACTTGTCCACCACTGATATCAGACTCACTGGTCTATAGTTCTCTGGCTTTTCCTTCCCAATTTGTTTAATGATGACACCAAGTTAGTCAGCCTCATGTCTTCCAGCACCTCACATTTGAGTATTGATGATAAGAATTTGTCATCAAGATTCCCAGTAAGTAGTTCCCGAGCATTCCACAGAGTTCTCGTGTGTACCTGATCACGGCTCATGAAGGGCATTTTGATTACACACCATTTATTTCGTGTATGGAAAGAACGTCCTGAGAAGTGATGGATGTGGGTGAAGTTAGAACGTTTAAAAGACATTTGATGAAGTACAAGTATAAGAGAAAGTTTGGTCCAAGCGCATGCACGTGGGACTGGTTGAGTTTGAGATGATCATCAGCATGGACTGCATGAGCCGATAGGTCTGTTTCCAAACACCCAGTCTAACTCTATGACTCCATGTGTGTTTGTATGGCCATGCATGTATCTGCGTATTTCTTTCCGCGCTTGTCTATTTTTGTATGTCGAAATGTGTCTGTGTGCCCCATGTGTCTCTCGTAACCGGAATCCTTCATGATTCTCACCCTTCACTCCCACTTGTCCAGTGGTGAGGGGAGGTAGCAGAGACTGAGAACAACAGAAATCTCAGCATGCCTGACAGCATCTGTGGACAGAAATGAAAATTAACGTTTCAGGTATAGGGACCCTTCCTCAGGACTCGTGTCAGTGGGATATTACATCACTTTAAGCAGCATAAAGACTGTCAGACTCGCCCCACACTGATACACACAGATACACACAAGCACTAATACAGGACATAGAGACACTCACTAATACGCGGAAACTAATACAGACATGGAGTGTCGGTCAGTAATTCTCTTGTGCCATGTTTTTCTTGTCACTTACACTGTCTGGTGTGCGTCAATATTTAATTCTGTCCTCATGGAATTTGTTAGTACTGCACTTGTTAACAATAGTGAGTGAGTCAGTATTTCTGTGTGGCGTGTGACTGTAGGACATTTTCAATGTTTGCAGATACTAAACCTGGAAGAATTATGTAGTTTGTGATGGACAGTGTGGAACTCCAACAGGACAGAGACACATTGGTGTAGTTGTCAGCTTTTTGGCAGTTGATGATCAATGCAGAGCCGTGTGAAGTGATGCACTTCGGTAGGAACAACAATGAAATACAATATAAAACAGGCTGTATGGTCATAAAAGGCATGCAGGAACAGAAGGCCCTGGGTTATATGAGCACAGATTATTAAGATGTCAGGACAAGTAGGGACAGCAGTAGCTATCACAGATTAGTTTCAGTATTTGACCTGTTTACAGGAGGAGGTGTGGGAGGGAGCCTCCTTGCTCCCTTCTTGGGAATTGGTGGTGATGATGTGTTGTGAGCCCACCCTCCTGCCCACCGAGACCGAAGGGATTCTACTTGTACAAGCTCGACACAAAAGGGAAATTGCATCAGGGCCGCGCTTCTAAGTTGTGCCTGGGGGAAATAGAACAGCCAGTGTGTTTAAAGTGAGAATTGATCTTCACTGAACATTGCTCCTTACTCGTTTGGTAGGACGTGGATGTTTCAGAATCTCCACACGAGGTGTCCCTGTCCTCTCCAGCTCCTCCACATGGCGGGGGTGAGGGGTGTGTGACGGAACGGATATCCAGTACTCCACCAACCAGCTTGGATATTTCTGTCCTATTCCAGGAGTGAGGGTGGGATTGAGTGATCTTGCTGTTAGTGCTGGTGCAGGTGGGGAGGGTGGACATGGTGCGGTGTCTGGAGGGAGTCAGTCTACAGTGATGTGTCCATGCAATGTTGTTTGTGTAGAGGGTGTAGTGCAGGGAGAGAGAGGGGGGAACAGAGACAGCGATGCAGTGAGAGTATTGAGCATGAGCCTTGTTCGGGTGATATAACAGATATACAGTGACTGTGAGGGGACAGAGACAATACGGAGACCTTTATCCCAACAGAGCGGGAAAGGTTATTGATGTTTGCCCTGTATTGCTGGACACTTCTTCAGACGGCAGATGCTGCAGTGAGCAGTGTCGTGAGCTCAGACCATGCTCGATGGGTCTGGTGGACTGCCTCCTCTTGGAAAAGAATGGTCCCCCTCTGTACTAGCCCATCAACCAGAACCTCCTTGCCCATGACGGCACACCGTCGTATATTTGCCCCTTAGCTGCCATGCTCGGGTTAAACTGTGCAGGACATCTCTGAACTCAGAAAGCTCAACTGTGTGCTCACTGGCCTTTCAAAGATATCACCAGTGCCAAGGATCACGTGTTATCCAGGGAAATCCGGAAGATGGTAAGTGCCTCCAGCCATGATGGATGAGAGAATCAGGCTGCATTGAATCAGACAGACACCATGGGGTGACGTGGGTAGTTAATGAAGCGAGTTAAATAAGATAGCACCAGGAAACTAACACGACCTCGTACAGACAATCCCTCTGTCACACTCAATGAAAACGTCACTAAGACAAGTTATTGTTAGACTCAGCTCAATGAATTGAAGACTCCGCTGACCCTACTCCCAGTTACAAAGCTGCAGAACAAATGCTCATCCAAAATTCTCCATCATCTGACCTCACACCAATATTCGATTCTCCCATCGTTCCTGGAAACACTTGCTCATGTTGCAGGATGCTGTCAAAATGTCTTCACTTCAGCATTCTAGAACCTGTGAGTACATGCACCATGGTATTGTCTCTCAATTTCGCCCTCTCTGTCTATACCCCAAACTCCTCCTTATTGTTGGTATTTAACCTTATTCCCAGGCGATCTCTCTCTGGCAATGATGTTCACACCCACAGCACCTCTTGCATTGTCACAGTGTAGACATGGATCTGTAAATGGATGGGAGCTGCACATTCTGTCACTCCCTGCAAGGGCTGCAAGTTTCCCCACGCTGGCCAGTGATCTAAAACAGTATTAATGAGCAATGTATTGGGGTGATGGACACAGTCCCACACGCTGGTCACATACCTTATCTGGGTTTAAAGATCAATGCATTGCTGTGGTCTGCATACCTTTCTACTCTGGGTAGACTGTGGCTTTTATTGTACAGTACATCAGCCAGGTCTGCACAGTGCTCCAAGCTGATAACATTTCTTATCTGTGTGTATAGATCAATGTAATGCTATGGTCTTCCCAGTGTTCCACGTTGGAACGATTGCAGGGTTGTGTTCAGCAGTACACGAGCCTGGTCTGCACAGTGCTTCATGATGAACAGATATCTCCTCCTGATTTATGGTTTCAGGGCTGGTTGTTTGAGGTGGATTGAGAATGTGGCATAACTAATCATTTCAATTGATATGGCAATGCCTTTATTTTTGTTCTATTTGTTGTGATTGGACCCTCCAAATTCTGAATCCTCCGGCCATCCCTATTCTTCAGTCTATTTGCATATTTCAGGAACTTGTCCCATGATATATGAATAGAATATGAATAACTGTGCTGTCTATTTCACTGGCTTTGACGTTGCTCACTCTGGAATATCAGGATTCACCGCTATAAACCTCAGTAAAGTCATTCCTCAGACTCCACGCTCAAGGGAACATAGCCCCGAGCTGGAAATGTGTTGCTGGAAAAGCGCAGCAGGTCAGGCAGCATCCAGGGAACAGGAGAATTGTCGTTTCGGGCATAAGCCCTTCTTCAGGAAAGAAGAAGGGCTTATGCCCGAAACGTCGATTCTCCTGTTCCCTGGATGCTGCCTGACCTGCAGCGCTTTTCCAGCAACACATTTCCAGCTCTGATCTCCAGAATCTGCAGACCTCACTTTCTCAACATAGCCCCTACCCATTCACACTTCCCGTGTAGCTCAATATCACCCGGTCCGCCAACATCAGCAACATACTTGTAAATCTTTGCTGCATCGTTTCAAGTTTAACAACATATTTTCTCTAGCAGAGAGAACAGAATTCAAGGCAGTATTACAGAAGTGGCTGAAACTAGTGTGTAAGCGACAGTGAGTACTGCAGATGCTGGAGATTAGAGTCAAGAGTGTGGTCTGGAAAAGCACAGCATGCCATGTCGCATCTGATGAGCTGGAAAGTGAATGCTTTAGGCATATGCCCGATTCCTGTTGAAGGGCTTTTGCTCAAAACATCGATTTTCCTGCTCCTCGGATGCTGTCTGATCTA
>NC_057716.1:114199646-114205479 GCF_004010195.1 Chiloscyllium plagiosum
ACACACACACACACACACACACACACACACACACACCTTATACTGGTCCAATGGAGATAGAAATCTTCAGCTGCTGTGTGTGTTTGATATATATATCGTTCCCATTTGATAGTAAAGGTTAGCAATACTCCTTATGCTGTGCAGACAATCCAGATTACTGAGCAATACACCAGTAAAGCCTGCACAGCTCACCGTGTCAGTCTGTCATCTTATCCCAGTTTATGTTGATTGAACTGTTCTTTCAAGCCGATTCAGAATTTGTTGAATCAAACTATTTCAGCTGATCTGAAAGTACCTTAATTCCATGTTCACATTCTTGCAATTTTGCTCTCTAGGGGTTCAATCCAACAGTTAGTCCCACTACCCAGTATTTTTCTATATATTTCCACAACGCGATCTCAGTTAATTAACTGTCTGTTTCTGTCTTTAATGTGAATCTCTCTGTCCCTCTGTATCTTTCCCTGGCTTTGGTTTTTGGCTGCATAGTGTATAGAGTGCTGAGATTGTGAAGCTGGGAAAAATGAAATGGTATGTCTTGGGCTTTTGTTCTCTTCCCAGTGTGTCCAATGTGATGCTCCATGGGCAGGTGTGTGTGTTTGTGTGTTGGGTTGTTGTTCAATTCCCGGTCTGTCCCATATGGTGTTCCATGTCGGGGCATGGGGGGTATGTCGGGTTGTTGTTCACTTCCCGGTGTGTTTCGTGTTGTGTTCCATGTGTAAGGTGGGTGTATGCCAGGGGTGGGAGAAGGATTGGATCATTCAAGTAAATGATGCCTCGCTGCTATTCTGTCTGAAATCCAACTTAATGCTGTTTCCTCCTGAATTGAGAACTGCATTCGAGAATGATTGGCCTTGGGTGTGTCTTTTTCCCAAGGGATGAGTTTATTAGATGTTAGTACATTGGAACAGTTCGTTAGTAGACGATACTGTATTTATTATTCTGTTAAGATTTCCAGTAGTTATGCTATTCTAAACTCCTCTTCTTTTTGTATGTGTTTTTATTAGAGTTTTAAAATAAATTGTCTTTTGCCTAAAGTTGAGTGGTTTGACCAGTCACATCACATCTGGAACACTCACTTCATATCTACCTTTATTATAAGACAAAGTTTCCGTCCAGGCTACCATCTTGAATTATTTTGAGGCAGTCTGGTCCAGTCCGTAGTAAACTGGGGACTCTTGTCCGTTTTGAAATCGATAATTCAAAATTGGGTTCAGGTTTAGAATCCCTACAGTGTGGAAATAGGCCATTTCGCCCAACAAGTCCACACCAATCCACCGAAAAAGAAACCTCCCAGACGCATTCCCCTACCTTACAATTCCATATTCAGCTCTGACTAATGTATCGAATCTACACCTCCCTGAATAGTGCAGGCAATGTAACATGGCCAATTCACCTAATCGGAACATTTTTCGGCTGTGGGAGGAAAACTGAGAATCAAGAGCAAACCCATTCGGGCATGGGGAGAATGTGCCCAGGGAGATTTTTGTGCTCAAATGCGACATCTGGGTCGTTGTTAGTGCCTTTTGTTCCGGGTGTTGAATTCAGTTGGTTTGAACAGTGTTTTGTTGCTAATGGTTCTTCTGTCTCTAAACGTTCTCTGTGTGTGGAAGAAGTGAAGTTGGAGACTTTATAAAAGGTGAGCAAGTCAAAGCTGTTAGAATTGGCAGACAAGCTGGAGTTGGCTTTGAATTTGCCATTGAGAGAAGGAGAGATAATTACAGCTATAGATTGGCATTTCAAATAAAAGGAGATGAAGAAAAAAAACCAGAAAAAGAAAGAAAAACAGGAACATCGAGTGAGTTTCAACTTCGAACGTGAGCAATTAGAGAGGAAAGTCGACTTAGAATGCGGATATGAGGAGGAGTGTGAGGATGATCAACCCTATGGGAGCCAAAGACCTGATGGGGATCTGTTTCAGTATATCCAGGCATTGTCGACATTTGATGAGAAGGATGTGGAAGTGCTCTTAATTTTGTTTGAGAAAGTGGCTAAACGAATGCCAGTGACTATGTGGATTTATTTGATCCAAACAAAGCTGTATCAAGAGTGAGGTATTTGCGTCCCTATCGGAGGAGGTATCTAGGCGGTATGAGAAGCTGAAGAAAGTCATCTGAATTGCATATGAGCTTGTCCCAGAAGCCTACAGAGAGTGTTTCAAAAATCTAAAATAGCGTACCTGCTTAAACGTACATTGAGTTTTGAAAAATCAAACAAAGTAATTTTGAAAGTTGGATAAGGGCACTAACAGCAGAGCAAACCTACGATATCCTTAAAGAGATTCTTACTTGGGAGAATTTCAAAAATTCACTTCCGGCAGTCGTGAGAACTCGTGTGGAAGAGCAGAGAGTTAAAATGGCAAGACTAGAAGCTGATATGGCTGATGATTATCAGTTGTCCCATAAATCAAAGTTTGGCTTCTGTGAGGGATTGAGAAGAATTTGCGAGATCTTCTTAAAACATATACCTGTGAGATTAAGGTTTACTCTCGTAGACCAGGAGTAGCAGATTAAAGGGGTTACAACATTGTATGGTACAGAAACATGTAATTCTTTTATGCTGAGACATAAGAAGCTATGTCATTCAGAAGGACTACCAGAGAGATGAGAAGTGCTCCATTATGTAACATGTGGTTGGAGTGCCCGCTAAAACAAACATATTTCTCAATGGGGAAGGAGGCCTTGAACTTGGTGTTGGCGTTGCAACATTTATATTACAAATAACATGCCTGAGCAAAATCTATATACTGATCATAACGCCGACAAGTTTTTGGACAAATTTAGGGAGAATTCTTCCAACCTGTTCAGAGAGAGGTTACTATTGTTGCCATTCAATTTAGAAGTTATACAGGTGACAATACAAGAAACTGCACTTGCTGCCAAGTTGTTGAGACTTGGATGAAGGAAGACAGAGGCGATCTGTGGCCGGAGTAAACGGATTGAAATAGAATGGGGTTGCGAATGTTTGCGTGTTTAGTGTCAATGTCACATATATGTATTGTAGTCTAATAATAGAGTAAGAATAAGGGCCTTAAAATGAAGCTACCCTTGTATATTGATGCTTCATTGTTTTCAAATAGGGAGGTTTGACGATACTGTCATTTTAAAAAGATTATTCTCTTCGTCGTTTTTGAAGACAGTTCTTAAAGGCAGAGATTCCAGACTGCCATCTGAAAACGACTGAAGTAAATACGTGAGGATGTATTTATATTTTATTGAAACGGTGGGAGCAATGGAAGGGCAGCGGCCAGCTCTCCCAGAGCAGGCTTCCTCTGTTTGTGCTTAGTTGAAGCATTCAGCAGCGGCTTTGGGGTCCCAGAAAGGTTGGAAATTTCAGTACATGGTCCCCAGCTGCTCTTCTCTCTGAGATCTCTTCTAATGTTGTTTCTTTCTGGATTGGAAAACTGCACGTGAGAATCTGTATTTGAGATTTCCTTTGTGCCAAGCGGTGTTTACCAAGAAGGTACGGCATCTATTGTTTGTGTATGTGTTCCAACATATAGGCTAACCCCATTGTTCTTTTCTTTGATTGTATTTTAACTAAAGCGTTTGAATAGATTGTATTTTGCTTCACACTTCATATCTATGTTCATATAAGGAAAGGTTTGGGCTGGAGAAACCATCTTAAAATATTTTACTGAGGTCTCGTCTGATCCATAGCTCTCATAGCTCAGGGGCTTCTGACTGACTCCTGTTATTGAAACTTTAGTGGAGGGGCTAGGGATGGTTTGCTGGAGGTTGTGCTGTGACCCGCGTCAGACATTCAACGAGACCTGAGGATTTGGAGACCTGGCTCTGGATGGAGCATGGGGACTGTAGTTACAGCATCTGAGCCTGCAACATGAATAACCAATGGAGCAGAGGTTGCAGGGAGGGGAAGCTCTGAAACCACGGAATGAGTGTGTGGGGGGAAAGGGATCTGCTGTATCCACCCCTGGTTGTCCAGGAACCGTTTCCCAAGCTCCACGTTACCCAGGAGCAGAGTGTGAGTGGTCCCTGACTGAACAAGGAGCTGGTCACAGAGCGGTGTCACCTCCTTCAATAGGACCTGCAGCTTCATTCCGAGGGCGGACGGTGCTGTAATTGGCTGTTAGGGTCACAGTTGTATTTAGCTTCTATGATCCAGAACTTTCCAGGCAGGAGTGGGTGACATATCCATCATTTCGCAGTATGTCGACATCACTGGTAACGTTCTGTCAAACTGATATAGACTGAGTTATCTGGAGTGCCTGTTTCCTGTTTGTTAACCGGTCCGCCTCTATTCCTGTGTAACATATTCGAAGGGCTAAATAAGAACAAGGGACATCAGTCAGTAATCCAGCCACTCGAATCATCTCCACCACTGAATACAATCATGGCTGATGTCATCACGGCCCTGTTCCACTTTCCTACCATCTCCATCCTGAAACTCTGATCTCTTGCAGATTGCAGCACATGAAAAACATATCTGTTCAACATCTATACTTTCAATTACTTTTAGCATTTTACAGATCTTAATGAGATCTCCTTTCACTATTATAAACTTGAGAGTTATAGGCCTTGATTGCTTAATCTCTTTTCATAAGACAAACCCTTCATCTCTGGAATCAATCTAATGAAAACCTTCTGAATTACCTCCAATGCAATTACGTTCTTGTGCAAGTTAGAGCAGTAAAACGTTTATCCAGTTGCAGCCTCACTAATGTCTTGTATAGCTACAGCAACTCTACCTACCTTTCTACTCTATCTTTCTACAAATGAAAACTGAAACTATGCTTGCCTTTCCCATGTCTTGCTGTACCTGCATGCAGCCTTTCTGTGATATGCACATGAACACACTGACCCCTCTGCACATGAGCACTTTGAAGTTTCTCTCCATTTAGACAATAATTTGCCTTTCTATTTTGCTGACTAAATTGTTAAATCTCATAGTTGTCCACTTTAAATTTCATTGCCAAGTGTTATCCGATTCACCCAACCTATCCATATTGATTTTTAAAACTCTTACATCTTCATTCCGAAGTAATTTCCCACCGATGTTAGTGTCATCTGAAAAAATGGCTATAGTATTTTCTATTCGTTCAACCCAGTAATAATATTGATGACAAAAAATAAAGGCATGAGTACTGAAATTTGTGTCACCCCACAAATTACATTTGCCAAAAGAAAATGACACATTTTTTCCATCTGCCTGCCTTTTGTTGGTTTACCAATCCACTATCCAAGCTAATAAATTACTCTTAAACCCATGTTGTCTGATCTTACTGCTTACACTTTGGAACAGTGATACATCCAAACCCTTCTGGAAGACCAGATATATTCCACCTCCAGGATTCCCACTATCCACCTTGTTTATGACATTTTTAAATAACTGAAATAAACAATTCAAACACGACTTAGCCTTCTTAAAACCATCCGAGGACAGGCAAAATCGACGTTTCGGGCAAAAGCCCTTCATCAGGAATAAAGGCAGAGAGCCTGAAGCGTGGAGAGATAAGCTAGAGGAGGGTGGGGGTAGGGATAGAGTAGCATAGAGTACAATAGGTCAGTGGCGGAGGAGATGAAGGTGATAGGTCAGGGAGGAGAGGGTGGAGTGGATAGGTGGAAAAGGAGCTGGGCAGGTCGGACAAGTCCGGACAGGTCAGGGATCGAGTTGCTGGAGGTTAGAAGCTAGGATGAGGTGGGGGAAGGGGAAATGAGGAAACTGTTGAAATCCACATTGATGCCCTGGGGTTGAAGTGTTCCGAGGCAGAAGATGAGGCGTTCTTCCTCCAGGCATCTGGTGGTGAAGGAGCGGCGGTGGAGGAGGCCCAGCACCTCCATACCCTCAGCAGAGTGGGAGGGGGAGTTGAAATCCT
>NC_057716.1:114205785-114212772 GCF_004010195.1 Chiloscyllium plagiosum
CTATCACCTTCATCTCCTTCCCCACTGACCTATTGTACTCTATGCTACTCTATCCCCACCCCCACCCTCCTCTAGCTTATCTCTCCACGCTTCAGGCTCTCTGCCTTTATTCCTGATGAAGGGCTTTTGCCCGAATTTGCCTGTCCTCGGATGCTGCCTGAATTGCTGTGCTCTTCCAGCACCACTGATCCAGAATCTGGTTTCCAGCATCTGCAGTCATTGTTTTTACCTTCTTAAAACCATGTTGACTCTGACGGATTGTGGTTTAACTTTGCAAATGTCCTGAACAATGGATTCTCACAACTTGCCTTAACTTACTATAGTATATCGTTACACATTATTCCCTAATGTATACAGTTATTATAAATTCTTCCCTTTCGAAAACCTTTACGTTTTCTTTGAATTCCTGTTTAACAGGCGCAAGGCTTTAACAGATCTCCTCCAATTGCTGTGTAAGAACCATGTGTGGCTGAATGGTCTCATCATCCAGCTGGTGTACAAAATCGATGGACTGACATCTTTCTGGTGTTCTCATGTTGTCGTCTCAAAGGCCAGAATAACCTCCTCTGATCTTACTGTGATGTGTGAGAGGTTTGGGGGGTTATGGAATCTTCCTGTTGCTGTGTTGCTCGAGGGGATCATGGGTCTTCTCATATTCCCCCATAACAGGCTGGAGAAACTGAACGGTCTCTTCATTCATCACTGACATGGGAGCAAAGGAGTGATTGGTCTTTTGATGTTCCCTTACAACTTACACGTGTCTGAATTACCTCTGCCTTTCTCATAAATAAGTCTCAGATAGATTATATCCTTATCCAATTCAGTTGAAACAGGCTCAGTGGGGCTGAATGGCCTCCTGTTATCCCTGTGTAACAATCGCCGAATCATTGTGTGGCCTCTTAAAGCTCCTGTGTATCAGACTTGATAGGGCTGAATGGACTGATCTTGTTGCTGTGTAATAGGATACTAGTCCGTTATGGTCTGCTCTGGGTCCAGTGTTATAGGCTCGAGGAGTTGATTGGCCTCCTCCTGTAACTGCATATCGGGTTCCAGGGTCTGAATAGCCTCGTCCTGTTCTGGTGTAACAGGGTTGAAGGCCTAAATATCCTTCTGTTGTTTCTTGTAACAATCTGGAAAATGGCATGGATTTCTCCATTATGTGTGTTTTTGGCTTCTGTTCCTGACTCCTTCTGGTCATCTATGTTGAAATAAGATCATCTTTCATTCTTGTAAAGTCCAATGTGCAGTGGATCAATCCTTTCCTTATAAACTAACAGCTTCATTAAACGAATCAGTTGAGGGAACCATCTCACAACTTCTCCAATGTAACAATATCTTTTCCTCAGTAAGGTGATTAAATCTGTATACGCTACTCCAGCTGTGATCCACGAAGATCGTGTACAGTAGCAACGACGCTTTACCAACCTGCTGTAAGGTTCCCATCCAGGTTACAGCAGTCACAGCTGTTGCGGGGAATAGACAGCATTGTTGAAAGATCATTGTCCTTCTCAACTCCACCAGCATAACGGGAGGTCTGGAGAAAAATTCATAATAAAGCTTGAGAAGATCGTAAATGATGTGGCAGGATAATTTCTACCATTAGTCTCCCCAGAACCAATTTCACTGAGATTTCACTGAATTCTGAATGGTGGAGCTCAGGAAGAGCAATGAGCAGAAAACATTGGTGGGAGTTATTTATTAAAGTGAAAGCTGCAATACAAATATTGGGCGTGTTATAAAACAGCAATTGGGATATACACGTTTGTGGGGACTGCAGTAATAATGTACTATTTAAATTGTATCTAACCTGTGTTAACTCAACTGAATGCTAATGGTGGGAAAAACGGATTACATGAGCGTGTGTGAGATGGCTTGCATTCACATTATTTCGAGCACCGAGGACGAGATCAGGTTATTTAGGAATTGGTGTTGGATGAGCAGAAGAGCGAATTGAAACTTGTTGTAAACGACCCTTTGGGAACAATGACACAACTTTTTACTTGAGATTAGATTCCAGAAAGTATGGAAACAGGCCCTTTGGGCAAAAACGTCCACATCAACCCTCCAAAGAGTAATCCACCCAGACCGGTTTCCCTCTGATTAATACACCTACCGCTATTGGCAGTTCAATATGGTCAATTCACCTGACCTGAACATCTTTGGACTGTGTGAGGAAACCGGAGCACAGGCACGGGGAGAATGTGCAAACTGCACACAGACATTCACCCGAGATTGGAATCAAATAGGGGTCTCTGTTGTTAGGCAGCAGTGCTTTACATTGAAGCACGGTGCTGCCTCTATTGGTTTTCTGATGTTTGTGTACACAACAATTTTTGTTTTATTTGAAGTAACGATTACGAATCTGAGCCATGCAAGCCATGAAAGTGTGAAGAGAAAGTGGGGACTGCAGATATTGGAGGTCAGAGTCGAAGAATGTGCTGCTGGAAAATCACAGTTCGTCAGGCAGCATATTAGTGGCATGAGAATCGCCGTTTCAAAAATGTGAGAAATAGATGAATGAGGGGTTGAAAGCGTTAGGTGATGAAGGGAGTCAGAACGCCTCATCTACTGCATCCATTAAACCCAATGTGGTCTTCTCTACATTCGCACGACAGGACGTCAAATTGTGGATCATTTCAGTGACCATCTCTGGTACAGCCACACTGACCAACTTCATCACCTTGTGGCTAAATACTTTAATTCCCCTTCCAATTCAATCAAGGACATGCAGGTACAGGGCCTCCTCCATCGTCAAACCCTAACCACTTGAATAATGGAGGAAGAACGCCTCAGTGTCCGCCATGGGACCCTTCAACCACAGAGGATCAATGTGAATTTCCCATTTTCACAAACCCCACCTTGTCCCAGTCCAACCTTCCAACTTGGCACCGCCATCTACAATGTTCCTACGTGTCCATCTGCCTTCCCACCTATCCCATCCACCGTCCTCTCCGACCTATCACTTCCACACACCCCACCTCATCTACCTAGTAGATCAAAGGAAGATGCTTAGAAAAATGCGAAGTGTAGTAGTAAGCCAGTTGATTCAGAGAAATGTAGGACCCAGCAAAGGAGGACCAAGAAACGGAGAAAAAAAAAATCAAAACGAGAAAAAGCATGCAAAAAAAGTCACAACGTAAAAACTGCTATAAAGCTTCTAACAATGTATGGAACAAAAATAGAAAACTAGATCAAACATGGAACAGCGAGTGCGCGGACAGGGTAATTTATTGTAAAGAACAGAGACATTACACGGAAAAGAAACAGTTTCTTTGTGTCTGTCTTCATGGACGAGTATTCAGAAATTCTCCCAGAAATACCAAGTGACCATGGGACTTATGTAAGTAAAGTGTAAGATCATTCATATCAGTGATGAGGTATCATTTGAAAAGACAGCTGGATTGCGTGTTGATTATTCTGACAGACCAGATTTACTTCATACAAAAATTTCAGTGGAAGCAGAAATAGTCATATTGATTGCATCACGGATTTTCACGTTACTTTCCGACACATTCCTGAAAGTTAGGGAGCTATTAGAGATAAGGGATAAGGGACGATTTTAAATATTATCCGCCAGTTTAAGAAAGGATGTAGACGGAGTATGGTGATCGACAGACCAGTAACTTGTCATCCGCAGTCGGATGTCTGTTCGACTCAATTGCAAAGAACATGCTACTAGATAGAAAGAATGTAATGGCAAAACTGGGGAACATGATAATGCATCGATGGAAGGAAAACCAGAAGTGGCAAACAATTTTTGGAGTGGTTTGAAGATGCTTCTTGTCGCCATCAGCAATGCAGAACCAATGGATAACGTATAGGTCGATAGTCAGGAGCATTTTTTTAAAAGAAATCACATACTAATATCATAAGAAAAGTTAAAGCGAATGGAATTGGGCAGAACATATGCAAATGGGAAAGTAAAATTAGGTTGCTGATTCAAAACTGAGAGTAATGTGTACTGCTGTGAGGTCCCTATCTAAAAAAGAAAACACTGAGTACAGAGGAACTGCAAAAGGCATTCACCAGATTAATCCCTAAAATGTCAAGATTGTCTGATTGGGAAACTCAGCCTGTGATCTTGAATTTCAAATAATGAGAGGTGATAGTAGTGAATCTTAGAAACTTAGAAACATAGAGAGGACTGAATGACAGAGGGACATGGAAAACTGCAAGCAGGCGCAATTAGTGAGAATCCCATGATTGTCTCTACGGACAACAAGTAGAACAGAATAATCAGTGAACAGTTAGTGTTCATAAGAAACCAAGGGGGCAATCTCTGTGTGAAGCTGGAGAAAATTGAGAGATTGTGACATGAGAGCTTCACACCTGTTTTACTCGGGAGAAGGAGGAGGCAGCTACAGAATTCGAGAAGATGGATGGGGAAGCTCTTGAACAGATTGATGTAAAATGCGAGCAGGAATTTGGGGTTTTGGCTGGTAGAAAATTGGACTGATTGCCAGGTCTGAATGAATTATAACATAGGCTGCTGTTGGAGTCAAGGGAGGAAAGACCCTGAAAGAAAAATTGAATTTGAATCTGACCATAGGGGAGGTGCCAGAGGACTGGAGAACAGCTAATGTGATTCCACTTCACAGTAAGGATGGTAGAGATAAACCAGGGAACTATAGATAAGCAAGTATTAGATCACTGTTAGGGAAACTACTGGAGAAAATAGGGAAGGAGAAAATTTAACTCCAATCAGAGGGTCAAGGCTTGGTCAGGGAAAACCATCATGATTTCATCAGAGGTAAGTCACTTCTAATGAATTTGAATTAGTTTGAGGAGGTCGCTTAATTAGTTTTGCAGCAAGTCATTTGACAAAGCTTCACATGTGAAAGTGAAAAATAATGTCAAATCTCATGAAATCCAGGATAACTTGACAATTTACAACGAAGAGACAGGGGAAGAGTCAATGAATGGCAACACACTATGACAATTTACAACGAAGAGACAGGGGAAGAGTCAATGAATGGCAACACACTATGAAGCTCAGAGGGTGCTTCTGCACGCATCCTTGAATGTGACTGGACAGATTAATAGTTTAGTTAAGAAGTGGACCTTGGGTCTAGCAATCATTAATCGGGGCGTAGATTGTAAGAGCTATACATTGCTTTGCTGAGGCCAAGATGGGGTACTGTGTGCAATTCTGGGAACCACATTACAGGAAGGACGTGTGAGGGTGCAGAGGAGATTCACCAGGAGGTTCCCTGGGATTGAGCATATCAAATATGGAGAGAGACTGGGTAAGCTCGGGTTGTTTAGTTTGGAGCAGAGAAGGCTCAAGGGGATGTGATTCAGAAGGATAAGATTACGAGGGGCATGGACAGGGTGGATATACAGCAACTGTTCCTTTTAGACAGAGGGTCAAAACTTTTAAATTGAACGGTTTGAAGTTTAGTGAGAATGTAAAGATTGTATTTCTTTCACCCAGCGCGTTTTTGGGTCTTGAATTTCCTTCCTGAGAGGAGAATTATTTCCGGTATCCTCACAACCATTAAAAAGTGCTCGAATGAGCACTTGTAAGTGTCATAACATTCCCGGCTATAGGACTGGTGTACATCGTGCTGTATTTCTGATAGTCTAGAATCTATGCTACTGTGACTGTATGGCAGTGCAATGTCAATCATTGAGCAGCCTAAGGCAGGAATTGATGGGTTTCTGAAGAGTACATTAACAAGTGTTATAAGAGTGAGCTGTAATACCTTGACAAATTATGTCAATGTGAGAAATATCAGAACACGAATGCAGCTTCCTTACAATCTGAAACCAGAGAATGGAGAGTGGTGAACAGGGAAATGGCAGAACTATGAAATAGCTACTTCAGTTCTGTCTTCACAGAACTTTCTAACAGTACTAGGAAAACCAAGTCTGGTGTGGAAAACGACATAGTACATGGAACATAAAGCATAGTATGTAAATGGTTTAGGAGAAATTATTGGGGCTGAAGTAATGGTCATAGAAAACACTAGCATAGATTTATGTAATGGGAATTATTTTTGAGAAACAAACTGAGAGACAAATGAAAGAGAAGCAACGGATGTAAAACATTTGGATTTTCAGAAAAATATTTTAGTAATGCTCCAATCCTAGTTTGCAAAATTAAATCTGAGTGGATTGGGGCGAATATATATCGTCATGTTTCTCGAATGGGACAGCTGGCAGGAAACAGTGAATAGAAATAAACAGACTCGTCAAGCAACAGCCTGACATTATCTGTAAGGTATGATTCTGTGAGTATGATTATGTCCCAGACTCCCCAGCACCTTCTCCGGATATCTCTTGTCTCACCAGCAGGACAGACACAGCAGAAGTGGCGACACAGTGGGATACAGTTGGAAGGAAATTGCTCTGGGAGTCCTCAACAGTGAGTCCGTATCCCATGCAATCTCATGGCGTTAGTTTACACATGGGAAAGGAATCCTCCTGCTGATTATCATGTACCAAACTCTCTCAACTGATTAATCAGTACTCCTCCATGCTGACCAACCCTTGGAGGAAGCACTGAGGGTGGCGAGGGTGCAAAATGTCGTCTGGGTGGGGGATTTTAATGTCCACCACCAAGAGTGACTCGGCAGCAGCATTACGAATTGAACTGTTCAGGACTGGGTCTACGGCAGTTCGTGAATGAAACAACAAGAGGAAATATATACTTGACCACATCCTTCCTAACCTTCCATTTGCAGAATAATCTGCCCATGCCAGTCTCGGTAAGAGTGACCAACCGCAGAGTCATTGTGGAGACAAAGTCCCGCCTTCACATTGAGAATAACCTCCATAACTTTGAATGACACTGTCACCGTGCTAAATAAGACAGACTTAAACAGATCTAGCAGCTCAAGTCGGGGTTTCCATAAGGTGCTGTGGCCCAGAAATAGCAGCCGAATTGTACTCCCGCACAACCCGGACTGGCATACCCTCTCACAACAATTAGCATCAAGTCTGAGAATCAACCTTGGTTCAATGGAGTGTGCAGGAGGGCAGGAG
>NC_057716.1:114213272-114218111 GCF_004010195.1 Chiloscyllium plagiosum
GCAAACCTACGATACCCTTAGAGAGATTCTTACTTGGGAGAATTTCAAAAATTCACTTCCTGCAGTCGTGAGAACTCGTGTGGAAGAGCAGAGAGTTAAAATGGCAAGACTAGAAGCTGATATGGCTGATGATTATCAGTTGGCCCAGAAATCAAAGTTTGGCTTCTGTGAGGGATTGAGAAGAATTTGCGAGATCTTCTTAAAACATATACCTGTGAGATTAAGGTTTACTGGCGTAGGCCAGGAGTAGCAGGTTAAGGGGTTACAACATTTTATGGTACAGAAGCATGTAATTCTTTTATGCTGAGACATAAGAAGCTATGTCATTCAGAAGGACTACCAGAGAGATGAGAAGTGCTCCATTATGTAACATGTGGTTGGAGTGCCCGCTAAAACAAACGTATTTCTCAATGGGGAAGGAGGCCTTGAACTTGGTGTTGGCGTTGCAACATTTATATTACAAATAACATGCCTGAGCAAAATCTATACACTGATCATAACGCCGACAAGTTTTTGGACAAATTTAGGGAGAATTCTTCCAGCCTGTTCAGAGACAGGTGACTATTGTTGCCATTCAATTTGGAAGTTATGCAGGTGACAATACAAGAAACTGCACTTGCTGCCAAGTTGTTGAGACTTGGATGAAGGAAGACAGAGGCGTTCTGTGGCCGGAGTAAACGGATTGAAATAGAATGGGGTTGGGAATATTTGCGTGTTTAGTGTCAATATCACATATATGTATTGTAGTCTACTAATAGAGTAAGAATAAGGGCCTTAAAATGAAGCTACCCTTGTCTCTTGATGCTTCATTGTTTTCAAATAGGGAGGTTTGATGATACTGTCATTTTAAAAAGATTATTTTCTCTTCGTCGTTTTTGCAGACAGGTCTTAAAGGCAGAGATGCCAGACTGCCACCTGAAAACGACTGAAGTAAATAAGTGAGGATGTCTTTATATTTTATTAAAACGGTGGGAGCAATGGAAGGGCAGCGGCCAGCTCTCCCAGAGCAGGTTTCCTCTGTGCTTAGTTGAAGCATTCAGCGGCTGCTTGGGGTCTCAGAAAGGTTGGAAATTTCAGTACATGGTCCCCAGCTGCTCTTCTCTATGAGATCTCTTCTAATGTTGTTTCTTTCTGGATTGGAAAACTGCACGTAAGAATCTGTATTTGAGTTTTCCTTTGTGCCAAGCGGTGTTTATCTAGAAGGTACGGCATCTATTCTTTGTGTATGTGTTCCAACATATAAGCTAACCCCATTGTTCTTTTCTTTGATTGTATTTTAACTAAAGCGTTTGAATAGATTGTATTTTGCTTCACACTTCATATCTATGTTCATATAAGGAAAGGTTTGGGCTGGAGAAACCATCTTGAAATATTTTACTGAGGTCTCGTCTGATCCATAGCTCTCATAGCTCAGGGGCTTCTGACTGACTCCTGTTATTGAAAATTTAGTGGAGGGGCTGGGGATGGTTTGCTGGAGGTTGTGCTGTGACCCGTGTCAGACATTCAACGAGACCTGAGGATTTGGAGACCTGGCTCTGGATGGAGCATGGGGACTGTAGTTACAGCATTTGAGCCTGCAACATGAATAACAAATGGAGCAGAGGTTGCAGGGAGGGGAAGCTCTGAAACCACGAATGAGTGTGTGTGGGGAAAGGGATCTGCTGTATTCACCCCTGGTTGTCCAGGAACCGTTTCCCAAGCTCCACGTTACCCAGGAGCAGAGTGTGAATGGTCCCTGACTGAACAAGGAGCTGGTCACAGAGCGGTGTCACCTCCTTCAATACGACCTGCAGCTTCATTCCAAGGGCGGACGGTGCTGTCAATGGCTGTTAGGGTCACAGTTGCATTTAGCTTCTATGATCCAGAACTTTCCAGGCAGGAGTGGGTGACATATCCATCATCTCGCAGTATTGCGACATCACTGGTAACGTTCTGTCAAACTGATATAGACTGAGGTATCTGGAGTGCCTGTTTCCTGTTTGTTAACCAGTCCGCCCCTATTCCTGTGTAACATATTTGAAGGGCTAAATAAGAACAAGGACCATCAGTCAGTAATCCAGCCCCTCGAATCATCTCCACCACTGAATACAATCATGGCTGATGTCATCACGGCCCTGTTCCACTTTCCTACCATCTCCATCCTGAAACTCTGATCTCTTGTAGATTGCAGCACATGAAAAACATATCTGTTCAACATTTTACTTTGAATTACTTTTAGCATTTTACAGAACTTAATGAGATCTCCTTTCACTATTATAAACTTGAGAGTTATAGGCCTTGATTGCTTAATCTCTTTTCATAAGACAAACCCTTCATCTCTGGAATCAATCAAATGAAAATCTTCTGAATTACCTCCAATGCAATTACGTTCTTGTGCAAGTCAGGGCAGTAAAACTTTAATCCAGTTGCAGCCTCACTAATGTCTTGTATAGCTACAGCAACTCTACCTACCTTTCTACTCTATCTTTCTACAAATGAAAACTGAAACTATGCTTGCCTTTCCCATGTCTTGCTGTACCTTCATGCAGCCTTTCTGTAATATGCACATGAACACACTGACCCCTCTGCACATGAGCATTTTGAAGTTTCTCTCCATTTAGACAATAATTTGCCTTTCTATTTTGCTGACCAAATTGTTAAATCTCATAGTTGTCCACTTTAAATTTCATTGCCAAGTGTTATCCGATTCACCCAACCTATCCATATTGATTTTTAAAACTCTTACATCTTCATTCCGAAGTAATTTCCCACTGATGTTAGTGTCATCTGAAAAATTGGCTATAGTATTTTCTATCCGTTCAACCCAGTAATAATATTGATGACAAAAAATAAAGGCATGAGTACTGAAATTTGTGTCACCCCACAAATTACATTTGCAAAAAGAAAATGACACATTTTTTCCATCTGCCTGCCTTTTGTTGGTTTACCAATCCATTATCCAAGCTAATAAATTACTCTTAAACCCATGTTGTTTGATCTTACTGCTTACACTTTGGAGAAGTGATACATCCAAACCCTTCTGGAAGACCAGATATATTCCACCTCCAGGATTCCCACTATCCACCTTGTTTATGACATCTTTAAATAACTGAAATAAACAATTCAAACACGATTTAACCTTCTTAAAACCATGTTGACTCTGACGGATTGTGGTTTAACTTTGCAAATGTCCTGAACAATGGATTCTAACAACTTGCCTTAACTTACTATAGTATATCGTTACACATTATTCCCTCATGTATACAGTTATTATAAGTTCTTCCCTTTCGAAAACCTTTACGTTTTCTTTGAATTCCTGTTTAACAGGCGCAAGGCTTTAACAGATCTCCTCCAACTGCTGAGTAAGAACCATGTGTGGCTGTATGGTCTCATCATCCAGCTGGTGTACAAAATCGATGGACTGACATCTTTCTGGTGTTCTCATGTTGTCGTCTCAAAGGCCAGAATTACCTCCTCTGATCTTACTGTGATGTGTGAGAGATTTGGGGGGTTATGGAATCTTCCTGTTGCTGTGTTGCTCGAGGGGATCATGGGTCTTCTCATATTCCCCCATAACAGGCTGGAGAAACTGAACGGTCTCTTCATTCATCCCTGACATGGGAGCAAAGGAGTGATTGGTCTTTTGATGTTCCCTTACAACTTACACGTGTCTGAATTACCTCTGCCTTTCTCATAAATAAGTCTCAGATAGATTATATCCTTATCCAATTCACTTGAAACAGGCTCAGTGGGGCTGAATGGCCTCCTGTTATCCAAGTGTAACAATCGCCGAATCAATGTGTGGCCTCTTAAAACTCCTGTGTAACAGACTTGATAGGGCTGAATGGATTGATCTTGTTGCTGTGTAATAGGCTACTAGTCCGTTATGGTCTGCTCTGAGTCCAGTGTTATAGGCTCGAGGGGTTGATTGGCCTCCTCCTGTAACTGCATATCGGGCTCCAGGGTCTGAATAGCCTCGTCCTGTTCTGGCGTAACATGGTTGAAGGCCTAAATATCCTTCTGTTGTTTCTTGTAACAAGCTAGAAAATGGCATGGATTTCTCCATTATGTGTGTTTATGGCTTCTGTTCCTGACTCCTTCTGGTCATCTATGTTGAAATAAGATCATCTTTAATTCTTGTAAAGTCCAATGTGCAGTGGATCAACCTGACCATCCTTTCCTTATAAACTAACAGCTTCATTAAACGAATCAGTTGAGGGAACCATCTCAGAACTTCTTCCAATGGAACAATATCTTTTCCTCAGTAAGGAGATTAAATCTGTAAACGCTACTCCAGCTGTGATCCACGAAGATCCTGTACAGTAGCAACGACGCTTTACCAACCTGCTGTAAGGTTCCCACCCAGGTTACAGCAGTCACAGCTGTTGCGGGGAATAGACAGCATTGTTGAAAGATCATTGTCCTTCTCAACTCCACCAGCATAACGGGAGGTCTGGAGAGTCATTCATAATAAAGCTTGAGAAGATCGTAAATGATGTGGCAGGATAATTTCTACCATTAGTCTCCCCAGAACCAAATTCACTGAGATTTCACTGAATTCTGAATGGTGGAGCTCAGGAAGAGCAATGAGCAGAAAACATTGGTGGGAGTTATATATTAAAGTGAAAGCTGCAATACAAATATTGGGCGTGTTATAAAACAGCAATTGGGATATACACGTTTGTGGGGACTGCAGTAAGAATGTACTATTTAAATTGTATCTAACCTGTGTTAACTCAACTGAATGCTAATGGTGGGAAAAACGGATTACATGAGCGTGTGTGAGATGGCTTGCATTAACATTATTTCGAGTACCGAGGACGAGATCAGGTTATTTAGGAATTGGTGTTGGATGAGCAG
>NC_057716.1:114221673-114236358 GCF_004010195.1 Chiloscyllium plagiosum
CAGCGCGTGTTGGGGTCTTGAATTTCCTTCCTGAGAGGAGAATTATTTCCGGTATCCTCACAACCATTAAAAAGTGCTCGAACGAGCACTTGTAAGTGTCATAACATTCCCGGCTATAGGTCTGGTGTACATCGTGCTGTATTTCTGATAGTCTAGAATCTATGCTCCTGTGACTGTATGGCAGTGCAATGTCAATCATTGAGCAGCCTAAGGCAGGAATTGATGGGTTTCTGAAGAGTATATTAACAAGTGTTATAAGAGTGAATTGTAATACCTTGTCAAATTATGTCAATGTGAGAAATATCAGAACACGAATGCAGCTTCCTTACAATCTGAAACCAGAGAATGGAGAGTGGTGAACAGGGAAATGGCAGAACTATGAAATAGCTACTTCAGTTCTGTCTTTACAGAACTTTCTAACAGTACTAGGAAAACCAAGTCTGGTATGGAAAACGACATAGTACATCGAACATAAAACATAATAAGTAAATGGTTTAGGAGAAATTATTGGGGCTGAATTAATGGTCATAGAAAACACTAACATAATTTTATGTAATGGGAATTATTTTTGAGAAACAAACTGAGAGACAAATGAAAGAGAAGCAATGGATGTAAAACATTTGGATTTTCAGAAAAATATTTTAGTAATGCTCCAATCCTAGTTTGCAAAATTAAATCTGAGTGGATTGGGGCGAATATATATCGTCATGTTTCTCGAATGGGACAACTGGCAGGAAACAGTGAATAGAAATAAACAGACTCGTCAAGCAACAGCCTGACATTATCTGTAAGGTATGATTCTGTGAGTATGACTATGTCCCAGACTCCCCATCACCTTCTCCGGATATCTCTTGTCTCACCAGCAGGACAGACGCAGCAGAAGTGGCGACACAGTGGGATACAGTTGGAAGGAAATTGCTCTGGGAGTCCTCAACAGTGAGTCCGTATCCCATGCAATCTCATGGCGTTAGTTTACACATGAGAAAGGAATCCTCCTGCTGATTATCATGTACCAGCCTCTCTCAACTGATTAATCAGTACTCCTCCATGCTGACCAACACTTGGAGGAAGCACGGAGGGTGGCGAGGGTGCAAAATGTCGTCTGGGTGGGGGATTTTAATGTCCACCACCAAGAGTGACTCGACAGCAGCATTACTAATTGAGCTGGTCAGGACTGGGTCTCTGGCAGTTCGTGAATGAAACAACAAGAGGAAAATATATACTTGACCACATCCTTCCTCACCTTCCACTTGCAGAAGAATCTGCCCATGCCAGTCTCGGTAAGAGTGACCAAACGCAGAGTCACTGTGGAGACAAAGTCCCGCCTTCACATTGAGAATAACCTCCATAACTTTGAGTGACACTGTCACCGTGCTAAATAAGACAGACTTAAACAGATCTAGCAGCTCAAGTCGGGGTTTCCATAAGGTGCTATGGCCCAGAAATAGCAGCCGAATTGTACTCCCGCACAACATGGACTGGCGTACCCTCTCACAACAATTAGCATCAAGTCTGAGAATCAACCTTGGTTCAATGGAGTGTGCAGGAGGGCATGAGCAGCACCAGGCATACCTGAAAATGAGGTGTCAGCCTGGTGAAGCCACAAACCAGAACGACTCATGTGCCAACTTGCATAAGCAGTAAGTGATAGATAGGGCTAAGTGATCCCACAAGAAACGGTTCAGATCTAAACTCTGCAGTCCTTCCACTTCTAGTTGAGAATAGTTATGGACAATTAAACAAGTCATTGGAGGAGGGGGTTCCACAAGTATCCCCATCCTTACTGATGGGAGAGCCCAGCACTTCAGTGCAAGAGATAAGGTTGATGTATTCGCAACAATCTTCAGTCAGAAGTGATGAGTGCACAATCCATCTCGGCCTCCTTCAGTTGGTCCTCAGCAATTCAGTTACCACTCATCAGCCAATTTGATTCACTCCACGCGATATCCAGAAATGGTCAGAGACAATGTAGCAAAAGGTTACACATGCTGACAATATTCTGGAAATAGAATTGAAAAGTTGTGCTGTAGATCTTGTCACTACCCTAGCGAAGCTGTTCCAATATCGTTACAAAAACGACATTTTCCCGATTCCGTGGAAAATTACCCACGTATCTTCTGTACATAAAATGCAGAACAAATCCAATTCGGCCAATTACCTAACCATCAGTCTACTCTCGATAATCAGTTAAGTGATGGAAAGTGTCAGTGATTTCAAGCAGTACCTGCTCAGCAATAATCTGGTCAATGACGCCCAGTTTGTGCTCCACCAGGGCCACTCAGCCCCTGATCTCATTACCTTGGTTAAACATGGACAAAAGAGCTGAATTCCCGAGGTGCGATGAGAGTGGCAGACCTTTAAATCAAGGCTGCCTTCGACCAAGTGTGGCATCAAGGGGTGTTAGCAAAACTGGAGTCAATGGATATCAGGGGAAAACTCCCCGCAGGTTAGAATCATACCTGGCTATGGTTAATAAAAGTGAGTGAACTCAGCTCCAGGACAAGTCTGTAAGAGTCCCTCGGTCAGTGGCCTCGGCCTAAACATCTTCAGTGCTGCTTCGTTAATGGCTTTCCCTCTATTATAAGGTCAGAAGTGGGTATGTTCGCCAATGATTGCACAATGTTCAGCAACATTTGTAGCTCTTCAGATACTGAAGCAGCCCATGACCAAATGCGACAAGATCTGGACAGTATCCAGGCTGATAAGTGGCAAGTAATCTTCAGGCCACACAAATGCCAGACCGTGACCATCACCACTAAAATACGATCTAAACACTACCCCTTGGCATCCAAAGGTGTTACTATTACTGAATCCACAGTGGACTGCAGCGATTCAGCAAGGCAGCTCACCACCACCCTCTCAAGGGCAACAAAGGACGGGCAATAATTGCTGGCCAGCCAGTCACACCCAGATTCACGACATAAATGAATAGAAAAACAACTTTTTTTTTTCACAGCGGAAGGTTGCTGAGGTATCACGGGGATCGGTGCACAGGTCCCAGCTGTTCACAATATACAGTATACATTTGGTTGCGGCAATCAAATAGAATATATCCAAACCTGCTGACAGAACTAAAGGATATTGGATTGTGAGTGGGTGAGGAGATTGTAAAAAAGCTTCAAGGTGACTAAAACAAGTGGAGTGAATGGGCACATATGTGGCAGATGAGAGCAAAGTGGGTAGAGGGGACGGTGTGCCGTTTGGTAGGAACAAAGAGATTCGCAGCCTATCGTTTGAAAAAGGATTGTTTGAAACATGTTGATCTACAAAAGGACGCATGCTCCTTTTTGTTGTTTCCTTCTGCGCAGCCCTCCGATGTCCCTGCAGGGCAGTGAGTTCTGAACCCAGAAATCAATACTGGGAAGTGTATTGTCACGCTGACCAGTGTACATAGACCCATTAAATGGGGAGCTGTGACATTACAAATGATCTGGATCTCTCTGTACACCAGTCATTAAAAGCGATATTGCAGGAAAGAAAGCAGTTAGAAAGATAAATGGTGTGTTGACCTTCATTTCAGGGTGATTTGAATCGAGGAGTAAGGGTGTGTTACTGCAGCTGTACAGGGCCTTGGAGAGACCCAATCTCAAACATTGTGCAATATTTTGTGCAGTTTTGGTCTCCGTAACTCATAAAGGGCAAACCTGACATTGATGGACATCAGCGAAGGATGGCCAGAATGATCTCTGGGATGACAGGCTTGTTGTGGGAGCAGTGTTTGGGGTGACTGGACCTGTATTCCATGGGGTTTAGGAAAATGCGTGGAGATCTCAGTGAGATATATAAAACTCTGACAGGGTGAGACAGATTGGAAGCAGGGATGATAATTCCCCAGGCTGTGGTGTGTAAATCAAGGGGCCACACTATTTCATACAGATAGGTTATTCTTCATTCAGATGAGAATAAATTTCTGCACTCAGAGACTGTGGAATGCGCTCGAACCTAGAAACCAAGGCACTGAATATAAATAAAGATTTAGATACAGTAAAGGGATGGTGGGAGAGCAGGAGTACGGTGTGGGGACATAATGGCCCAGCCATCATTATATTGAATTGGGTAGCAAACTCGATGGAGCAAAGGGACTGCTACCCTTCCTATATTATAGCTTCCCGATGTTAATCATATTAACGAATATATTCATTGTGTGGGATAAGTACATTATGGAGATGTTTGTAAATGAACGACAATGAGGAAGGCTCAATGTGTTGAAAGGCCTACTCCGTTCCTGATGTTTCTGTGAAGTCTGTGGGAAAGCTCTGTAAAAATTGTCACAAGCTCTCAGATGTTTGGAAGGAGGACTCTGCAGGGTCAACAGGACTGTGTTTCCCTTTCCCTTTTCCGATAATGGCTGGGGCTGAGGGTTCTGTCCAGGTTTATCCTTTAAGACCTCGAATCAGTTTGATACAATAAAGTGTGTTGCTTGGCCGATTCAGAGACCATTAAAAAGTTTATCACATGTCTGTGTGTCTGGAGTCACTTTTAGGCCAGACCAGGAAAGCACAGGAGATTCACATCTTTAAAGTAATTTGGGGAAGGAAATTGGTGATTACAATCGACATTAGTTTTAAGGTCACTGTTACTGACACCAGATTTCGCATCTTAATATTTTATCAATTGTTTCTAATTTCCACCAGCTGCCAGAGCATTATCCTGGTTTGGATTAGTAATCCAGTGAAGATTCCCCAACAGCACCATCTCCAAATGGGGACCTATCGGAAACCACACTGAGCAGGTTTTTTTTTCTGTGCTGCTTGACAACGCTGTCAAAAAGAACTCCCACTTTCGTGACTATCGTGATTGGACTGAGTGAGTGGTAATTGGTCAGGCTGTAATTATTCTCCTCTTAGGGGACTGGACATAGCTGTGTAATTTTCCACATTGCCAGGGAGATGTCAGAGTTGGAGTTGGAATGAAACATGTTCCCCAGGGACACGGCTTGTTGTGCAGCACAAGTCTTCAGTCCTATTGCAGAAATGGTGTCAGGGCCCATTGCCTTTGTCGTATCTATTGTGTTCAGCTGTCTCTTCATGTTCCGAGCATAAAATCGAATTGGTCGAAGACTGGCATCTGTGATTCTGTGGGTATCTGACGAGAGCGAGTTGAATCATCAGCTCAACACTTCTGGCGGAGAATGGTGCAGGTACTACATCCTTGTGTTTTACACTGTTGTACAGGGCAGTTCTGTAATGCAGAATAGAGATATTTATGGAATCCTCTCTGACAGTCATTTCTTTAACCGTCCATCACCATTTATGACTGAATGTGGCAGAACTGCAGAGATTCGATCAGATCTGTTGGTCAAGTGTGGTAGCTTTATTGTTTTAGCATTAGGTCTAGGTTCACATGCTTCTGATCCTGACATGTTCTCCCACAGTCATTACTGAAACGTAGGTCGTGTTGATGGTAATGGCAGACTGAGGAGATTATCCCTGAGCAAAATGTTACAGATTGTGGTTGAGTGCTGTTCTGCTTCTCCTGCTGCTGTAGTCTACAGTACTATATAAATACGCATAAATATGCAATAACGCTGTCTCCTAGTTCACATCGAGACCCATTCACCTATCAACCCTGTACTCAGTGACCTACTCTAGTTTCTGAAATGGGTCAGAAAATGAACAACGGAGACACAGTTAACGAAAAATGATGCACATGATGTATAAAACATTAAATCATTATTTGATCCTCATCTAAAGTGATATGTTCCCCTTCTCTCAATGTTTCGTCTTTTCTGGAATTCTCGAATCTAATCTCTCATTTTTTTCTATCAGGTTGCGTGTTATAAATTCTTGCTTCTGGTATCCATTTTCATACTCACATTCATCTGAGGGTCGCTCCCCGAGTCATGCTTCCAATCTGACACATTCGGCAAAACCAATTGACTGATTTTAATTTAATTGTTTAATGCATCTGAATCCTTTTTTTTCCTTGAGTAATACCATCTTCTGTGTTTAAAATGGATGTTTTTTTTCCTCTGTTTCTCTCCCTGACCATGATTACGAGCTCTGAAGCGTCAGTGATGCCAGCCATATGCAGTTTCAGAGCCAATGAATTCTCTGATTCCCAATCATCTTCACCACATTGTATGTTTCCTCTTTTGATGCCTAATCACTCATGGCTGTCTTGTCCTTCCATGAGTATGTTTCATCTCTTTTGGGATGGATTTCTGATATCATCCGAATTTTCCACAGAAGTTCCTGCCTTTGCTACTCCATGAACGTTCCTGCTCGACTCCCCTTCCAATTAACTCTGGCCAGCTCCTCCCGCATGTCTTTGTACTTATGTTACTCACTTGAAATCACATTACATCGAGAAGACAACAATAGATATAAACCAAAAAAACTGAGTTTTGAGAGAAGGGACGCGAAGAATAATTGGGAAATTTCTTAACTAGATACAAAGAGAGAACGAGAGAGAGGATATAGATGACGAAATTTGAAAAATGAGAAAACTTGATTATTGAAAATAGTAGATGTACATCCCTCAATGTTTTGGCAATGTATGTGTGCTGTGGTCCTTTGTACAGTACATGTACAACAGAGTAATGTTTTCAAATGCTGCGTCTGATGGCAGAATTTTTATCTCCAATTATATGACAGACACAAACTTTGGAAAGAACCCAACAGGCAATATATTGAATTCCAGGTAGAAGGGGGATTAACGGAAATAAGTTGGGAGACCAGAAGCAAGAATTTATAACACGCATCCTGATAAAAAATGAGAGATTAGATTAGAGAATTCCAGAAAAGGAGGAAACATTGAGAGAAGGGCAAAATATCACTTTAGATGAAGATCAAATAATGATTTCATGTTTTATACATCATGTGCATCATTTTTCGTTAACTGTGTCTCCGTTGTTCATTTAGAAAGTGTAAAATGTTACTTATCTACACACACATATTGATTAAACAGTGTATATAACATTATTTTTCCGCCATCGAAATGGTCCTGTTGTCGTGCTACCAGGATACATGAACACCAACTGACCAGCAAAAGACACGACCCATTATCACTATGTTCCATACATAGAGACAAAGAAGGGCACCATTTTTATTGGGACAGCATACACACATACGAAGACACGCAAGGACGTTCTTAGAAAATGGCATTCTAACTAGAAGTCCATCAATAAACACATCAATTTAGATCCTATCTACCTTCTCTTGTAAAACAAAAGAACCTGAAATGACATCACCCACCTCTCGAAACTAAGACTGATAAATGGAGAGGCGGGACACACCACCAGCGCTTCAGCGAAGACACTCACTGATGATGTTACCTAGTCATGGTGTCAAAACATCTGAAATCAGACCTTCAACCACAACGAGCTAACTTGCATACATATGAACTGTCATTTTTTTTCTTTTTTTAGCGGAATTTGGGAGTTCCCATGTTTTAACAGATTACGAGGTGAAGTGAGCTTTTATGGGTGTGTGGTTTTAATTAACAGAGGGATTCGACATTGAAGTCATAATAGTTTTGGGACTTGCTATATGGGATTTGGACAGATTTGAACAGATTTGGGTGCAAAAGGTCTCGGCAGATTCAAACACGTGGCAAATAGTGACCTAGACCTTCAAATAAAACCGGTGGGAAAAATGTGTCTAGACCTTCAAATAAAACCGGTGGGAAAAATGTGTTTACCTGTGGTTGGTTAAATTACAAGTGAGAGAAATGGCTTTCAACATTACTATCGGGGTTTCCAAATTTTCCAAGGAAGTGTAGAAAGACAGAAGGACTTTTGTTTAGAATTAGCAAATAGATTTTAATTGGGTTTAACCAGGGACAAAAAGAAAGCTGAAATTATAATTGAGTTGGTCAAGCACATTGGTGTATCAGAGAAACAGACGAGTGCAGTAGCGTTAGAAAAAAAACATAAATTGCAAATATAACAACTGAAGTTAGAAGATAAAGAAAGAGACGGAAACAGAGAGAGAAAAAAGAGAAAGAAAGGAAAAATAAAGAGAGAGAGAGAGAGATTTTGAAATTTAGGAGTTGGGAATTAGACAAGAAAGCTAAATTAACAGGATAGAGATGGAGGGAAAACGTAGGGATGTATACAACTATGTTAATACCTTGCCATATTGCGGTGAAACAAAATCAAAACCTCTTTTATTTCGCTTCGAAAATTGGCTTGGCGGATGGTATGTCAGTGAACTTGTGGGTAATGCTAGTTCAGACTAAGCTGGTGGGCACTGTTAGTGAGGTACGTGCAGCGCTATCAGATTAGGGTCAAGAGATTATGCAGATGTAATACTTATTATTTTGAGTGGTACTAGAATAATATAGACAGAGGTTCAGAAAAATAGAGAAAGAACCAGGTCAGACTTATGCTGAGTTTGAAAGAATTAACCAAAGTCATTTTGATAGATGGATGCTGGCCTTAAAATAGATAAGACCTTTGAGGCTCGAAGGGAGATTATTCTGATCGAGGAGTTTAAAGACCCACTTCCAGAGATGTTAAAAATTCATGTAAATGAACTGAAAGTTCAAGAAGTGAGAAGCGTGGCAGAAATGGCAGTGAATACGCATTGGTGCATGAAATGCTGTTTAGCTTCTGGGAGGATTTCCATTCTGTGAGGGATAGAAATTGGGAGAAGGGGAGATCCTACACTGCAAAACTTAGAGGAAAGCACACTGGAAATAGTTTAGCACAGGTGAAAAATAAGCTCAAGGTGGTTGAAAGGTGGTGTAAGTCCTCAGGTGCTTTCACAATAAGGGAGTGGAACCCATAGAATTCCAGTACCGATGGTTTAAGAAGGGCACTGGGAATAGGTGTGTTCACTGCAGTAAGCTGGGACATATAGTGCTGGGCATTGAAGGAAGGCACTTTGGAAAGGATGTGCTAAAAGAGGCTAAGCCAGTGGCATTAGGGAACCTGGTAAAGAAGACCCCAAGTCTCCAAGGAGCTGCAGGTTAGCGCACAGCCTAGGTATAGAGTCAGTGTCCCGTCTCCATAAAGAATTCGCCTCTGTGGATAAAGTTTACTCAGAAGGTGCATGGGAGGAGGGCGGGAGGACAATAAATTATATTTTTTTGAGGTACGGGATCTGCTCACTCTCTAATAGTTGAGAAGTAAGGTGCCAGAAAAGCACAACAGATCAAGCAGCATCCTAAGAGCAGGACAGTCGAAATACCAGGTATAAACCCATCATCAGGAATGTGGCGGGGGTACAAGGGGGCTGAAAGTTAAATGGGAGAGCTCGGTTTGTGGGAGGGTCACTGGTATGGCGATAGGAATATGCAGTTGGGAGTGACAGTGATATTTCAGAGGGGAGTGTGGAGTGGATAGGTAGGAAGCAGGATGGACAATTTAGACAGTTCAAGAGGGCAGTGCTAAGTTGAACGGTTGGATCTGTGATGAGGTTTTGTGGAGGGGAGATTTGGAAATTGGTGAAGTTGATGTTGATGCTGTGTAGCTTGAGGGTTCCAGCTGTCCTACCAATTATACACTTCACTCTCCTCTCCGACCTATCAGCATCACACCCACATGCATCTACCTATCGCCTTCCAAGCTCCATTCCATTCAGCTCCACCCCCACCCTCCGATTTATTTCTCAACCCCCTTGCCCCTCCCTTAGCCATACTTTCCTGATGAAGGATTTATTCCTGAAAAAGCAACTGTCCTACTCCTCTGATGCTGCCTGACCTGCTGTGTTTTTCCAGCCTCACACGTTTCAACTCTGATCTCCAGAATCTGCAGTCCACACTTTCTCTTGGCTTCTAATAGTAAGAGAATGGAGAATTTTCACTCTTTCAGACATGTTATTAAAGAGCATGATAATTTGTGGAATGGAGACTGAAATTAAGCATTCCCTTGTGTAGCATCAGGTTGGAGTGCCAAATCAATGTTGGGGAGGTAACAGTGACAGTGAGCGACAGAGTATCAGTTCCAGGAATACAGTTTGTTCTTGTGAATGATTTAACAGGATCCAAGGTGGGAGAGGCACCCCTTGTGGTGGAAAAGGCAAAGGAAGACTAGCGAACTGGGGAGCTAAAAGAAAAATACCCAGGAATTGTCCCAGACAGTGGAGTGACAAGATCCCGTTGTCAAAAGTTACAGCAGGAAGGAAAAACGAAAGAAAAAGACAAAAGAGTTGATGTTCAGTTAACTTACACCTTGTTTGATGTCATGGTGCAGGAAAAACCTGATCAGGCAGAGGTTAGGCAGAGATTTTTAGTCCCGAAACGCTAATGGACTTAAAATAGATACACATACAGAAAAGGAATTTAAATATATTAGATTACTTACAGTGTGGAAACAGGCCTTTCAGCCCAACAAGTCCACACCGACTTGCCGAAGCACAACCCACCCAGACCCATTTTCCTACACGACGGGCAATTTAGCATGGCTAATTCACCTAACCTGTACATTTTATGACTGTGGGAGGAAACCGGAACAAACTGACACAGACACGGGAAGACTCCACACAGTCAGTCGCCTTAGGTGGGAATTGAATGCAGGTCTCTGGTGCTGTGAGGCAGCAGTGTTAACCACTCTACACCATGTCGAACGTTGCTAACTTAAAGGTAGAATCCTAAAATTAAAATGGAGATCACGACAGGTCAGTGCAGAAGGGAATGAGTTGAAGTGCACCAGATTGTTAACGGTAACATATAGTGTTATTGATAGCAAAATAACTAACTGCAGGTGGTCATCTCGGTGTACGGAAGATTCAGGCTAAGGTATGGAAGCATTTCTAGCAGCCTGGAATGCACAAAGATATGGAAAAATTTTGTTGTATATGTCAAATATGCCAAATGGTAGGTAAGTCACAGACAGTAATAAAATCAGCACCTTTATAGCCAATTCCTGTATTCGAAGAAACTTTCACATGGTTTATGATTAATTGTGGAGCTCCCCTTTCTGAAGTAAAAGTGGAAACCAATATTTGCTGAACATAATAGATGTGTCTACCAGAATTCTAGAGGCAATTGTATTACAGAATATTAGGGCAAAAAGGGAGGTGGAGGAGTTGGTAGCTTTCGTTACTCGCTGTGGGCAAAGCAGTGAGATTCAGTCAGACTAAGGGTCTCATTTTACGGCTCAGCTGTTTAAGGAAGTCATGGAATAGTTTAGGCATACAGCGCTTCAAATTAAGTGCGTTCCATACTGAATCTCAGGGAACCTTGGAAAGTTAGCATCAGACGCTGAAGATCATGTTAACAGCATACTGTCAGGATTACCCGAATGATTGGGATAAAGGTGTCCCATTAAATTGTTTGCCATCTGAGATGTCCCAAATATATATATATATATATATATATATATATATATATATATATTCAGTTTACTTCCTTTGAGTTAATATTCGCACATGAAGTGAGAAGTCCTTTGAAGTTAGTTAATAATAAATTGACAACCGAATTCAGAGATCTCACACTTGGATTACGTGTGTGAGGTGAGGGTGGGATTAGTTGGAGTAGGTGACTTAGCTGAACAGCACCTGAAGAGGGCACAGCCTAGGGTGAAGCAGGTGGCAGATACAAACTCTGAAACTTTGACGATTTCCCGTGGGGATGACGTATTAGTATTGTCAGCAATGGTAGGAAATCCCTTCAAAGCCAAGTTTTGGTAGCCCATTTCAAATTTTAAAAAGTGGTGAGTCAGTTAAACTATCTGGTAAAGATACCGGATATGACAAAAACATTATCGAGTATGTCATGTGAATGAATAAAGCACCAGCCACATTTCGCACTCAGGATCAGAGTTGTGGCCAGATGAACAAATTGCGCATTCTATTTGCATGATGTAGGGATCTTTTGCAAGTGATTGAAATCTCACATGTTACTTTTGGCGGGGCACGTTCAACGATTACAAGAATTGGTAATAAACTTAAAGAAAACAAAATTCATGAAGGCAGAGGTGATAAGAGGTACAGTTAGTAAGTCTGCAGATGACACCAAAATTGGAGGTGTAGTGGACAGGGTTACCTCAGATTACAACAGGAACTTGACCAGATGGGCCAATGGGCTAAGAAATGGCAGATGGAGTTTAATTCAGATGAATGCGAGGTGCTGCAATTTGGGAAGGCAAATCTTAGCAGGAATTATATACTTAATGGTAAGGTCCTAGGTAGTGTGGCTGAACAAAGAGACCGTGGAGTGCAGGTTCATAACTCATTGAAGGTAGAGTCGCAGGTAGATAGGTTAGTGAAGAAGGCGTTTCGTATGCTTTCCTTTATTGGTCAGAGTACCGAGTGCAAGAGTTAGGAGGTCATGAGGCGACTGTACAGGACATGAGTTAGGTCACTCTTGGAATATTGCGTGCAATTCTGGTCCCCTTCCTATCGGAAATATGTTGTGAAACTTGAAAGGGTTCATAAACGATTTACAAGGAGGTTGCCAGTGTTAGAGGATTTGAGCTACAGGGAGAGGCTGAACAGGCTGGGGCTGTTTTCCCTGGAGTGTCGGAGGCTGAGGGGTGAACTTATCGAGGTTTACCCTGGTGTAAGGGAATCCAGAACTAGAGGGCATAGTTTAATATATTACGAGTTGAGGCGAGCTTTTCTGGGTATTTGGTTTTAATTAACAAAGGGGTTCGACCCCACCTTGTAAATTTCCATCCATGCTATCCCAATTTCTCTGCAGTTGGCCCATATCCTTCTCGTCCTTTCCTGTCCACATGTTTATCCAAATGCTTTTGAAACGTTGTTCATGTACCCCACACAATCACATCTGCTAGCAGCGCATCTGCGGACCTTCCTCTGTGTAAAGAACCTGTCCCCTCAGGTTCTCTTTTATTCCTTCCCCTTTAACCTTACACTGATCCCCTCAAGTCCTCGATTCTCCAAACCTTGGAAAATAACTCAGTGCATTCGCCCTATCCGTGGCCCTCATGATCTTATATAGCTCGATAACGTCCCCCGTCAGTCTCCTATGGTCTAAAGTAAAGGTCCTAGCTTATCTAGCCTCTCCCTAAAACTCAGATCATTGGGTCCCGGCAAACAAAGGTGACAAAACTGAACAGAATACTCCAAGTGCGGCCTTACCAATGTCCTGTGTACTGCAACATAAATTCCCAACTTCTATCCTCAATATCCTGCCTGATGAAGGCCAGTGTGCCAAATGCCTTTTTCATTGCCCTGTCTACCTGTGACTCCACTCTCAGAGAATCGTGCACCTGAACGCCAAGGTCTCACTGCCCATTACACCACTTCAGGCCCTCCCATTCACCATGAATCTCCTACCTTTATTTGAGTTTGCAAAATGAAAGACATCACACATCTACATTACATTGCCTTTGCCATTTCTCGGTCCACTTCCCCACTTGATTAATGTCCTGCTGCAATTTCTGATAAAAATTTCTCATTTATCACGCTCCCACTTATTTTAGAGTCATCTGCAAACTGACTAATCATGCCTTGTACATTCTCAACTAAATCATAGGTAAGAGCAGTGGACCCAGCCCCCAGTCTGACAAGCATCCTTCCACAAAACAGTCTGCTTCCCACCATCAAACCAACTGTGTATCCAATTGGCCAGTTCCCCAGCATTGCATGTAATGTAACCTTCCAGAGCAACCTACCATGTGGAACTTTGTCAAAGGCCTCACTGAAATCACTGGAGACTGCATCTACTACTCTGCCCACGGCAACCTCCTTGGTCACTTCATCAAAGAACTCTAACAATTTTGGGAAGCATGATCTCCCACTCATAAGTCTATGCTGACTGCTCCGAATCAAACCCTTTGTAAGTAATGGGTGTAGACAACAGTATGCTGTCCTTCATTGTAAGATGATTTGAGTACATAAGTCAAGTCATCTTCCTGTTGTTGTAGAGCCTTACTGAGAGATTAGTTGGGGCACTCTCTATAGATTTGATCTCCTTTGTAAGGCATGATCTCCTTACCACAGACACGGGTGATTGCAACATGAGAAGAGAGTGAAGAAGCTGAGTGTTTAATCTGAAACACGAGGAGTGGCAGCGATCACTTATTTCCAAAAGAGACTTGATCGGGTGAGAAATTCCACACTTTACCCAGAATTGATTCGTGTGATCTATTGTCACGTGTACCTCAGTACAGGGAAACACTTTATTTAGTAAACATAGCCTGGCAGATCACAGGGTGGAAATAGACTGGGCAGAGTAAGGCATAAAAATTGCACTGCACAGGATGTGCACTAGACAAAATCAACATGAACAAGATCAGCATTGTTTGAACGTAGAGTCCAATCATCAGTCTATCGTGGCTTTCCTAATAGTTTATCTGCCCTTACTAACTCTCCCCACGTTATTGTGCAGTCGGCGTGTGAGCCCGTACTGAACGCCATGTTGTTCACAATCCTCAACAGCAGCCACAATACCTTCCAGTTGAAAGAGATAGCCATTCCCACCAGCTTCCGCCCGACATCGAGAACAGCAGGCTGTCTTATCGGAGATGGAAGGTGTCTTCTTGAGACTTCACACAAGATATATGGCTTCCCTCCTCACTGCGAGAAAACTACGTTAAAGTCCCACGTGTGCATCATGAGCAACGGAGCCACGAGGAACAACGTGAAACAGTCTGTCTCTGCAGCCCCTGCTCCACTTCTTCATCATGTTAGAGCATTAATTAGGAGACAGTGAGAACTGCCGATGATGGAGATCAGAGTCGGGAGGGATTTCTGGAAAATCACAGCAGGTCAGGCAGCATCTGAGGAGCAGGAGAATCGATGTTTCGGGGATAAGCCATTCATCAGGAATCAG
>NC_057716.1:114237741-114247277 GCF_004010195.1 Chiloscyllium plagiosum
TCCTGTGAAACCAGCGTGAGGTGCTGAATGAACTCTTGTTTTACTGTGGCAATGTGCAGTGTCAGGCAATGCTGTTACATGAATGTTACCGACACTTTAACAGCACAAGCCTCAATGGAGTCCGTGTCTTGCTGCACATGGACACAGGTCAGTTCAGGAGCTGACAGGGAACAAATTATTCTGAACATTGTGGACCATCCCCACTTCTGATCTTATTGTGGGAGGGTGGAAACAGGGAGAAATTGATGAAGCAGCTGAAGATGTTTGTGAAGTGGAAGCTACCCTGAGGATCTCCCATTGAGGTGACCAAGTACTGAGATGATGAACATCTTTTTTGTACAATGTTTGACTTCAAACACTGGAGAGTTTACTCAGACTCCCATTAAGCACAGTTCTGTTGAGGTCCTTGATGTCAACAGATGGAACCACTGCCTTGATATCAGGGCCAGTCACTTTTACCTGAACCCTTGTGACAACCTCTTTTGTTCATATTAATAGGCCATGATATAGGAGCAGCAAGTGATTTTTTTTTTCAAACAGGTGGGATTGAATGTCAGGATTTCCCTTCTCAATAGTGTTCGGGGAGCTAGATGACAGAAAGTATTTGAAGAGCGGATAGATGGATATTGACCTGTCAGAGAGTTGAGGACTACGAAGTATTGGGTATTACAGAGGATTTGGGACCAAGAGCAGATCAGCCATTATCTTAGTGAAGGGCAAGGCAGGCTTGGGGAGTGAACGACATGCTCTCACATTCTGCTATTGGAAAGGTTGTGGGTGTTATTTTCATGAATGTTCTGTTATTGAATGTTTCAGTCAGAGAGCACAGAGGATTTTCTCAGCCATCTCTGGGTGAAGTAAGCAGGCTGTATTCACATTGATTCTGGGTCTACAACATGACCGACACATGAAGCACAAGTTGCAGAGAGGGGAAGCTCTGTAAAGAGAGATGACAGGCCTCTTTCATGCCCAGCCTGGGTTTTCCAATTACATGTCCCAAATCACTTCAAAGCATGTGTGACAGCCGTGAGGGGCTGAACGATCTCTTCTTTTTCTGTGCACCAGATTATCGAGTAAATACCTCCAACTGACCCTGTCTATCAGGTTCAAGGGGCTGAATGGAACACAGAAATACGTGACTGAGGAGCAGAAGTGGGTCATTAGACACTTTGACCCTTCTCCACCAGGCCCTTAGATTGTGGCTGATCAGGGTGGTGTGTCAGCCCCACTTTACTGTCTGTATTCCATTATTCCATTTCACTTCCCTGTTAAATATTCAACTGACGCATCTTTCAATCCATGTGAACATAGAGACATGATAAACTTCCAGTGAAGAGAATTCTGATTTGAAGGGTACCTTCAGAATTATTCGTCATCCCTTTTATAGGCTCAGAGAGTCATTCAGAATGGAAACAGAACCGTTATTCCAATCTATTCACTCTGATCAGCTATCAAGTCTGATCTAGTCCCATTTGCCAGCATTTATCCAATGTCCCTCCTCTTTCAGATCCTTTTTAAAAGTGCGATTGTAACCGCTTTCACCACGTCCTCTGACAGCATTTTCTGTACACACACCACTCTCTCTGTGAAACATTTACCTTCAGGTTCCTTCTAAATCATTCGCCCTCTCACATTCAATCTCTGCCCTCTTGTTCTGGACTCCCCTATCCTGGGGAGCAGAACGTGGCTGTTCAGAATATCCATGCCCCTGATGATTTTATAAACCTCTACAATGTCACCCCTCAGCCTCTGACACTCCACGGGGTAACAACTCAAACTAATCAATCTCTCGCTAAAGCTCAAACTACCAGTCCTGGGACATCCGTGTAAATCTTTTCTGCAGACAATCGAGTTGTATGCAGTATTCATAAAGTGGCCTCACCAATATCCTGTACAGAGGCAACATACCACCACAACTCTTATACTCAATGCTCTGACTGATTAAGGCAAATGTGCCAAATATGTTCTGCACCACTCTACCTACGGCTCCACTTTCAAGGAACAATGCGCATGCAGCCCTAGGTCCCTTTGTTCCACAACACTCCCCAGGACTTTACCATTAAGTGTATAATTTCTCCCTGTCACTCCCTATCCCTTTGTCCCATCTAACTATGGATTCGTTGTTCTCTGAGATAATCTATTACACCACCTTTCTGATGTAATCTGTAAATTTATGAACTATGGCCCCGATATTCACATTCAAATCGTTGATATAAATGATGAATGCAGTGAACTCAGTACTGATCCTTGGAGCACACTGCTGCTCACAAGCCTCCAGTCTGAAAAATACCCCTCTTCCTTCAAGCCAATTGTGACTAGCTTCTTCTGTATCCCATACGACCGAAACTTCCTAATCCGACGACCAATCAGAATGTTGTGAACACCTTACTGAGGTCCATGTAGACAATGTCTACCAAACTGCCTATATCAGTCTTTTTTGTCAAATCTTCATAAAACTCAATCAAATTAATGAGGCATGATTTCCCATGCAGAAAGCCACGTTGACAACTCCGATCAGCCCTTGCCTTCCCAAATGTCTGTAAATCCTTTCCCACAGAATTCCCTCCAACAACTAACCCACCACTGACATCAGGCTCACGGGTCTATAGTTCCCCGGCTTTTTGGGTCACTGTTTCATTTTCTAGTCCCACTCGTTTACTGCTCACAACAAAAGTAAAATGTAACCAGGTCGGTGATATGGCCGATGATATCGGTCTCAGACTGGGTCAGGGTCATTTTTAGGATCAAGTCAGGCGAGTTTCTTTAATCAGCTGAAATAGCACGTTTATGATCCAGAGCAAAGTTACTTAAACTATGATGAAAAGATGAATGGCAAACGGATTGGATACTGGAAATAAAGAATCAATATTTCCATTTCTAAACACACACACACACACACACACACGCGTTGGAAAGATGTGCTGGGTAGGCCAGAGGTCATTAAGGTGGACAAAAGCCCAGGACTGGATGGGATCTATCCCAGATTTTGCTGAGGGAGGCGAGAGAGGAAATAACTGCGGCCCTGACAGATTGCTTTGCGGCATTTTTAAATACAGGTGAGGTGATGGAGGACTGGAGGGTAGCTTATGTTGTCCCCCTGTACAAAATGAGTAGTAGGGATATTCCGGGTAACTACAGAACAGTGAGTCTGACGTCAGTGGTGGAAAAGTTGCTGGAGAAGGTACTGAGAAATAGGATCTATTTATATTTAGAAAAGAATGAGCTTATCAGTGACAGGCAACATAGTTTTGTGCAGGCGACATCGTCCCTCACCAATTTAATAGAGTTGTTCGAGGAAGTGCCCAAGTTGATAGATGAATGAAGGATTGTTGATGTCATATACATGGAATTTAGTAAGACGTTTGATATGGTTCCCCATGGTAGACTAATGGAGAAATTGAAGTCATAGTTCCCCATGGTAGACTAATGGAGAAATTGAAGTCATATTGTGTGCAGGGTGTTCTCGGTACGTGGATAAAGAACTGGTTGAGAAACAGGAGACAGAAAGTAGTAATTGAAGGGAGTTTCCCGAAATGGAGAAAAGTGACTCGTGGTGTTCCACAGGGGTCAGTGTTGAGGCCACTGTTGGTATGATTAGCAAATTTGCAAATGTCACGAAGATTGGTGGAGTAGCAGAAAGCACAAGGAACTGTCAGAGAATACAGGAGGATATAGCTAGACTGGAGAATTGGGCGGAAAAGTGGTTTTTAATCCAGACAAATGTAGGGTGATGCATGTCGGCAAGACTAATTCCAGAACGAATTTTAGAATGAACAAAAGAGCCCGGGGAAAGGTTAATGTGCAGAGAGAACCGGCAGTGCAGTCCATTTTACCCTGATAGTTGCTGCACCGGTGGATAGAGTCGTCAAGAAAGCATATGGTTGCTTGCTTTCTTTGGACGGGGTATTGAGTATAAAAAGTGGCGAGACATATTAAAATTGTACAAGACATTGGTTCGGCCGTATTTAGAATACTGTGTACAGTTCTGGTCGCCACATTACCAAAATGATGTGGACGCTTTGGAGAGGGTGCAAAGAAGGTTTACGAGGATGTTGCCTGGTATGGAAGGTGCTAGCTATGAAGAAAGGTTGAGTACATTATAAATAAGGAGATTGAGAGGGAACCTGATTGAGGTTTACAAAATCACGAAGGTTATAGACAGGGTGGATAGAGACAAGCTTTTTCCCAGGGTGAAGGATTCAATAACGAGAGGTCACGGTTTCAAGGTGAGAGGTGGAAAGGTTATGGGTGATGCGCAACTCCTTCACCCAGTGGGCATTTGGAACGCGTTGCCAGCAGAGGTGGTGGACCCAGGTACGGTTGATTCATTTAAGGTACATCTGGATAAATGCATGAGTAGGTGGGGAGCAGAGGGATACAGATTCTTAGGAATTGACCGGCAGTTTTCGACAGTAGATTTGGATCGGCTCAGGATTGGAGGACTGAATGGCCTGTTCCAGGGCTGTAAATTTTCTTTGTTCTTTGTGTACAAAGAGACACACACACACAAACACACACACACACACACACACACACACGATAAACACAATCTCTGCAATTTCAAGTTGAAAGAACTTTGCCCATATATTAGTGTAAACCATGACAAAAGTAAAACTTGAGAGATTGTCCAAAATGTTATTCTTCTTCTGAAGATATTCTACTCACACAAGCTGCTCGCAATGGGATTTCATCCTGGAACAGTTGGATTTGGCCGAATCCATTTGCATGAGGCAGTGAGGAGATTCCAATGAATTCTGGTAAGGGATCGCCGAAAGAGTAGCACAGTGGTTCAGTGGTTAGCAACGCTGCTTCACAGCATTAGAGACTTGGGTTTGATTCCAGCCTCGGGCGACTATCTGCGTGGAGTGTACACATTCTCTCCTGTTTGTGTGAGCTTCTAATGGGTGCGCCAGTTTCCTCCCACAGTCCAATGCTGTGTAGATTAGGTGCATTGGTCATGCTAAATTATCCACAGTGTTCAGAGTTTTTTAGGTTATTTACTTTAGTCTGGGTAAATGTAGAGGAACGAGTCTGGGAAGATTACTCTTTGGAAGGTTGGTATGTACGTGTTGGGCCGAAGGGCCTGTTTCCAAACTGCAGGAATTCTATCAAAACAAGAATGGTAACAATGACTGTGGAGTTTTTTTTTAGCTCACACGCATTGCTTGTGATGAGGAACAATGGAGAGAGAGTGCAATAGGCCGATCCTTCTCGGGCATATCACATTTTCTCCCTCTCTGAGCTGAATCACACGATAATGTGATCCTCTTCCAAACTGGACCACGTGAGATCTCCTTGCACATTGTCCAAACTATGTCTCCATCACATTCCCTGCTCCATGTAGGTGCATCATTTCTGCTATAATACACAGAGCCGTCCGACTTAGCAGAAAATGGTCTCGGTCGATTTGAAGATATGTCTACATATCCATGCGTCATAAAAAAAAATGTTTGATGTATTCAGAATACCTGTGTTAAAATGATTTTTTTTTAACAAATACAGAAATTGTTGGAAAAGCTCAGCAGATCTGACATCATCCAGATGCCTTTTACATGCTGTAGTTGTACCAACGTCAACCACTTACTCTGGCAGCTCATTTCATGCGCACACTAACCTCTCCGTGGAAAGGTGCCTCTGATACCTCACCAAAACCTTTCCCCTCTCTCTTTCAACCCATGCTCTATAGTTTTGGACGCCCCTAACCTGGAATAAAACCCTGACTACTCACCCTATCCATGACCAATCTGATTTTATAAACCTCTACTGCTGCGAACTGTGACTCTAATCAATACGAATAGCTGTATTTTCAGTTAACCCGGGCCTACATTCTGAAATTCAACACTGACACTTCTTCCTTCTCCAACAAGTCACAATTCTAAATCCATTTTAATCAGTTTGTTCAGAGTTTCATGAGGCACTTCTGTGGGCTTTAAACCTCGACCTTTGTGCCCGGAAGTGTGCTGGCTCATCAGCCTGTTATGACATGTTGTGACATACCTCTGCAACAGGCGGCAGTTGAATCCAGACCTTCTGGTCCAGACCTAGGAACACTACCACACAAGTTCAGGAATTGGAATCAAATCCAGAGCACTGGCTCAGGGATAGGGACACTACCCACTGCACTACGATACCCTGACTTTGGGTCATATGTTAAGTGCCATCTTTCAGCTCAATGTGGATTTATTATAATCAGGTTACCATTACTGAACTACACAAAACACTTTGTATTGTTAAACAAATGCAAGATATTTGTCTCAACTGTCGGATATTGAGCGCACGTGCTGTGCCATCAAAATTAACTAAGAACGTCTTTAATCGCTATTATGTGTAGGCTGTAGTATTAGGGAAAGAAATCCTGCAGGCATACTCTGCACAATGAACGGTCTCAAATAGATATTTATTATTGAACAACAGAGACGGAGAAATACCATAGTTTATGGCCCCAAAACACCGATCAGTATTAACCAACTCTCACGTGCCCTCTGCCTAAAACCATGAAATGACACCAAGCCGTTGATTACTGTCCAGCCTCTACTCCACGTTGACTGTGTCTGCGATCTGTCCCTCATCCCCCTAAAAACATAAGGCAAACTAAGCTCAAGGTCTTTGTGAAAGTCAAGGCCAGAATATGCAGGCCTCCTGGAGATGTGGAGGGAATTTTAAAATTAAATGGGGAAGGTAAGGAGGCAGTAATTTCACTCACTGGGCTGAGGAGTGGCAGATGGCGTTTAGTTTGGATTCATGCGATGTATTGGATTTGGTCAATCACAAAAGAGCAGGACCTATACGATGAAAAGTAGGGTCTTTGGCAGTGTTGTAGAACAGAGACCAAGGCCGTCAGGTAAAATTCTTTAAAATTTGCATCTCATATAGATAGTGTGGTTAAAAAAGAGTTAAACACACTTGTCTTCATAGGTCAGACAATTGTGTATCGGAATTGGGACGTCATGTTGTGGTCGTACAGGACATTGGTGAGACCTGTTCTGGAATACTGTGTCCAGTCTGGTCACCCTGCCCACTCACACCATAGACACACCACCCTCTGGGTGAAAACACTACCCCTTAGGTCACTTTTAAATCTTTCCCCTCTCACCTTAAACCTATGCCGTCTAGTTTTGGTCCCCCCTACCCTTAGAAAAGGCCTTGACTATTTACTTTGATATTATTGACCTTGATATTATTAAGCTGGAGAGGGTTCAGAAGAGATTAATCTGGATGTTGCTGAGAATGCAGGGATCGAGCGATAAGGAGAGCCTGGATAGGCTGGGACATTTTTTCACCGGAGAGTATGAGATTAAGTGGTAATTTTAGGGAGGTTTTATAACATCATGAGTGGTACAGATAAGTTAAACGGCTGATGTATTTTCCCTAGAGTGAGGGGATTCAAGACTGGGGGTTAGTGTAATGTGTGCAGAAAAAGATTTACAAAAATCATGAAAGGCAATTATTTTAGACAAAGCTGGCTTGTGTGTGGAATGAACTTCCAGAGGAAGTGGTGAAAGCAGGGACAATCATAACGTTTAAAGGATATTTAGATCAGTCCATGGATAAGACATCAGTTTGGATGCTGCTGTGAGCAGCTGCCCTCTCCCTTCCCCTCTCTGAATGAATCCTGTTGGTTTTTACCCTCTGCCAATGCTTGTGAAGTGGCATGGAGAGGCCAGTAGATAGTGGCATTGCATCACTTTAAACACCTGAGACTGCCAGACCTACCCCATACAGATACACACACAGCAATTGTTAGGACACGGCGTGAAGCACATCTCGTAACTTTAACTAAACATAAAGAAATGCTCTATTCACCTCATAAACTATAAAACTATGAGTGACAGTGAACTCCCAAATTCCACTGTTTAAATAAAAAAAAACATCAGTTTACTTTTTTAACTCTGAAAATGAACATTTTACATCAACTATTCACGACTCTGAGACCCCCTTTCTCTCAAGTGCTTATAATCCGACACCAGCTCTATAACAATGTACTGTTTCAATAAACTGCTTATTAAAATTTGCATTAATTTAATTTCAAAACCACACAGCAGCTGTTGTTTTCGATGTCTTCTTCTTGCTGTAGATCGCCCTGGGTCATCTTCTTTCTGTTTACTGCGGATATGTTCCATATGAAAAGATACCCTTGATAGAGAATGTTTCCTAATTTCTTGGACCGGGTTGATGGCATTTGCTCTGTCTCAATTTCCAAAATGCCTGCATTCTTAATATCCACAGCATGAGATTATCTCATTGGTTCGATTTTCGATAAACAATAAATTCACACTTGATTTCTTTTTAGTATCCTATGGCATAATTTAAACTGCTTGTTAAAATTCGAATTGTTGTCCAAAGAGCAAGCACTCAGGGATTTTTTTTCGGAGCAAAATGTGACACATGTTCAGTTGTCCTTGGCACTCTGCGTCAGCCATCTTCTCATACACACAGGTGCTTGTTAGCTCTCAACTCAGAACAGCATTCACTCTATCTTAAAGGTACAGTACGCACTTTTGAATTCAAAAAATTAATACCATGATGTCAATGAAGATAGGTGGAGCCTATCTGAATTTCCCTTGCTACGTGGTTTGTCAATATTTCAGTCACTGTGTCCGATGTGTTTTGTTGCTCTTTTGTTGCTTTGTTGGCAAAATCTCATAATTTCACTTTCTCCATTGGAATATATCAATATTTCACATGCTCACAATCGTGAGTGTGGGAGGGTTTCAGTTCTTTCTTGAGGACAGTGATACTATGACAATTTCAATGTTTGTAAATGGCACCAAACCTGAAGAACTGTGAAGTCGATAGAGAACAGTGTGAGACTCTAACAGGACAATGACGCGTTGATGTAATTTTGGGCAGATGGTGATCAATGCAGAGCAGTGTAAGGCGATGCAATTTAGTAGGAAGGAGATTGAAACACAAAATAAAACAGGCTGTACCGTTATAAAGGGGGTGCAGGCGCAGACGGCCCTGGGTATATGAGCACAATTATTGAAGATGTCAGGACCAGTGGGGAAGGCAGTAACTATCACAGATTAGTTTCAGCATCTGAGCTGTTTACTGGAGGAGTTATAGGAAGGAGTCTCCGTGCTCCCTTCCTGGGAGGTGGTGGAGATGATGTGTTGTGAGACCACCCTCCTGCCCCCCGAGAACGGGAGGATTTCATTTGTACCCGCTCAACACAAAAGGAAGATGGCATCTGGGCCACGCTTCTAACTTGTGCCTGGGTAATCGGAGCTGCCAGTGGATTGAAAGTGAGAATTGCCCTTCACTGAACATTGCTCCATACTCGGTCGGTGGGACGTGGATATTTCAGAATTCCCACTCGAGGCGTACTAGTCCCCTCCGGCTCCTGCCAGGTCCTCCCCACATGGCAGGGTGAGGGGGGGGGAGAGGGAACGGAAATCGGGCACTCCAGAACCCGGCTTGGCTCTTTCTGTCCTATGTTGTTGGACCACATCGCCGCATGTGTCTCCGCCCCCCCGCCACGTTCCGTCACCACGCCTAACCTCGCCCCCCCGCCGCGTTCCGTCACCACGCCTAAC
>NC_057716.1:114249340-114251272 GCF_004010195.1 Chiloscyllium plagiosum
TTTTTGTTCCTTATCTCAAACCAAATCCATTCTGCCCTTGACCCCTCTGGGACATCCTCTTTCTCCAGTTCTGCACCGATCTTAACCAATCCCACACCTTCTTCCCCTTTTCCTATCTTTATTGAACACCTTGTATCCAGGAATATTTAACACCCAGTCCTGTCCTCATTTGAGCCACATCTGTAAGAGCAACAACACCAGATTTCCACTTGGTAATACGGGTCTGTAACTCCCCAATCTTACTCGCCATACTCCACGCAGGCCCATACATGCACACAGTCGATTGGATTTAGAAATTATTACTCTCTTCCTCACTGTGACCTGGCCAAATAAGTTACTCTTATTTGGGGCTCAAGGGCGGAGGAGCGGGAAGTGGAGGAGATGCGGTGGAGGGCATCGTCGATCACGTCGGGGGGGAAATTGCGCAACACTTGCGCCCATACCTCCCCCCTCACTTCTCTCCAAGGCCCCAAAGGAAACTTCCATATCCGCCACAGATTCACCTGCACCTCCACCCACATCATCTACTGCATCCGCTGCAGCCGGTGTGGCCTCCTCTATATTGGGGAGACAGGCCGCCTACTTGCGGAGCGATTCAGAGAGCACCTCTGGGCCACCCGGACGAACCAACCCAATCACCCTGTAGCACAGCATTTCAACTCCCCCTCCCACTCCACCGGGGATATGCAGGTCATTGGACTCATCCACCGCCAAACCACAACAACGCGACGGTCGGAGGAGGAGCGTCTTATCTTCCGACTGGGAACCCTCCAACCACAGGGGATGAACTTGGACTTCACCAGTATCTTCATCCCCCCTCCCTCCACCTTGTCTCAGCCGAATCCCTCCAGCCCGGCACCGCCGTCCTGACCTGCAGTCTTCTTCTTGACCTCTCCGCCTCCATCCTACTCCGACCTATCACCCTCACCTTGACCTCTTTCCACCTATCACATTTCCAACGCCCCTCCTCCAAGTCCCTCCTCCCTACCTTTTATCTTCTCCTGCTGAACACTGTCTGCTAATTCCTGAAGAAGGGCCTGTGCCCGAAACGTCGAATCTCCTGTTCCCTGGATGCTGCCTGACCTGCTGTGCTGTTCCAGCAATAAAGTTTCAACTTTGATCTCCAGCATCTGCAGACCTCACTTTCTCCTCTTTCTGTCCTATTCCAGGCTGTTTCGCCTGGAATGGGAGTAAGGGAGGGAGGGAGGGAGGGTGGGAGTGGATGACCCTGCTGTTAATGCTGGTGCAGGTGGGGGACAGGTCATTGTGAGGGGTCCGGGGAGAGTCAGTCCAGAGTGTTGTATCTATGCAGTGTTACCAGTGTAGTGGAAGGGGTGACAGAGAGAGAGAGAGAAAAGAGAGTAAGAGGAAGCTGCTGCATGCAGTAGTGAATGTGGTGGGGCATGAGCCTTTTTCGAGGGTACGTGCTATAACAGATGTACAGTAAGTGTGAGGGAGCAGAGGCAATATGGTGAGCCTTACCCTGACAGAGCTGGGAAGGTTATTGATGCTTGTCCTACATTGCTGGACATTTCTTCAGACGACAGATACTGCACTGTGCTGGGTGGTGAGCTCAGACCATGCTCGGTGGGTCTAGTGGTTTGCCCTCCCCACTGTGGGAAGAGAATGGTCACCCTCTGTACAAGCTCATCCACCAGACACTCCATGCCCCTGCCGACAAACCGTGGTGTAATTGCCGTTCATCGGCCATGCTTGGGGTAAACTGTGCAGGGCAGCTCCTTAATGAGAAAGCTCAACTGTGTGCCCATTGGCCTTTTAAAGATGGCCCCAGTGCCAGGGATCACAGAATATCCAGGGGCACCCGGGTGATGTTGAGTACCTACGGCCATGTTGGGTGGGGGAATCGGGCTGGTATTGAATGAGAGCGAATCCATGAAGTGGGGTGGGTAGTTAATGAGGTGAGTTCGATTA
>NC_057716.1:114251772-114269330 GCF_004010195.1 Chiloscyllium plagiosum
CCCTGACAGCCTATGCTCCCAACGTATGCTACTGCAACACAGCTACGTTTAAACTAATTTATTTTTTTGGGGGGAGCGGACAAACTGGATGCTTAAGAAGGAAATTGGAGGGCAAGTTAGAACAAGGGAATTCAAGAAAGACAACTGTATCAATGAGGCAGAAAACTCAGAAAGGGATCATGCTGTAAGGTTGAGTGAAATAGGAGTTGATGGGAAGGAGAGGGCAGTAACAAATTAAAAATACTATACATGAATGCACGAATCATTAGAAATAAGATGGATGAGCTCGAGGCTCTTTTGGAAATTGGCAGATCTGATATTAAGGGGATTACTGTGATGTGGCTTCAAGTGGATAGGGCCTGGGAAATGAATATTCAAGGCTCCACGTGCTATTATAAGGACAGACTGACGGGCAGAGGGGGTGGCGTGGCCATGTTGTTAAGGGATGATATTCAGTCCCTTGCGCGGGGGTATCTAGAATCAGGGAATGCAGAGTCAGTATGGATAGAGATGAGAAATACTAAGGGTAAAAAGACCCTCTTGGGAGTTATCTACAGGGCTCCAAACAGTCGTCTGTATGTCGGATGCAAGTTAAATCCGGACCCAAAATTGGCCTGTCGCAAAGATGTTACTACAGTTGTTATGGGGGATGTCAACATGCAGGTAGATTGGGACAATCAGGATGGTATTGGATCTCAAGAAAGAGACTTTGGGGAGTGCCTCAGAGATGGATTCTTAGAACAGCTGGTGCTGGAGCCGACCAGGGAGAAGGCAATTCTGGATCTGGTACTGAACAACGAACCAGAATTGATCAGGGACCTCGAAGTGAAGGAGCCATTGGGAAGTCGTGACCATATTACAATAAGCTTCAATCTGCAATTTGAGAGGGAGAGGGTACAATCGGAAGTGACAATATTTCTGCTGAATAAAGGGGAAAATGGAGCTATGAGGGAGGTGCTGGCCAAAATTCAATGCTGCAATACCTTAGCAGGGATGACAGTGAAGGAACAATGGCGGATATTTCTGTGTATAATGCAGAAGTTGCAGGATCAGTTCATTCCAACAAGGAAGAAAGATCTTAGGAGGAGGCATGGGTGGCCGTGGCTGACTAGGGAAGTTAAGAAACATATAAAGTTAATAGAGAGAAAGTATAACATAGCAAAGTAAGTGGAAAAACGGAGGACTGGGAAGCTTTAAAGAACAACAGAGGATTTCTAAGAAGTAAATACGCAGAGGAAAAAAATGAGGTACGAAGGTAAACTGGCAATAATATAAAGGAGGATAGTAAAAGTCTTTTTTAGTTATTTGAAAGGCAAAAAAATGGTTAAGACTACAATTGGGACATTGAAGACACAAACAGTGGAATATATTACGGGGAACAAAGAAATCGCTAAAGAATTGAGTTGGTACTGCAGATCTGACTTCACTGGGGAAGGCATAAGCAATCTCCCTGAAGTAACAGTGGCTGAAGGAACTTAACTTAAGGGAACTTATATTTACGAGGAATTGGTGTTGGATTGACTGTTAGGTCTGAAGGTTGATAAGTTCCCGGGGCCTGATGTAACCTGTGAGTGGGGAAAGCAGCATTTGGCACACTTACCTTTATGGATCAGAGCATTGAGTACATAAGTTGGAGATATTTTTAATATTGTCCTCAATATTTCCCTTTAGCAGAGGAGTCCACGGGTTGATCTTATAAAGGTTTGCAAAACAATGCTGTCCATAACCAAGGTGAATAGCCAATGGGAGGTGAGTCCAAAACTAGAGGCATAAACGTGAGGTGAGAGAGCAGCGAGGGAGCTGAGGGGCAACATTATCCACAGTGGTGCATAGATGGAAAGGAATGCCAGTGGCACATGGAGAAACAAGAACAATTACAACATGGAAAAGACATTTCGGCAGGTACATGGAGAGGAGAAGGTTTGAAGGGCCATGGGCCTCATTCAGTTTGGGAAACCTGGTCATCATAGTCGGGCCGATGGTTCTGTTTTCGTCCTGTATGAATCTGTATTAAGTTACTGGAAGAAGAGACTATCGAGGTAAGGCATGTTGTAGACACTGAAGCAACTTACAGCGATAGGGCTGGTAGTCTGGAATGCACTACATTTCAAATATGGGGAGGGACTATAGGGAAAGGAGGAGGTTACAAGGATAGGAACTAATGTAGGAATTACAAATTTTTGAAGAGACTCGTCCATCAGACATGCCATAGATAGTGTTGGAGAGGGAACACAGAACAGAAAGATCTCAGTCAGCATTCCCACCCTCTTGTGGGAGGCCTGCTTTCCCCTCTGTTGTACGGATGCTTACTAATTAAGACCGGATTAATAACTCTGAATTCCCGATGCTGTCTCAGTGCAACGTAAGGTAAAGTAGGAGCGGTGATTGAGCTTGAGGTGTGTCTGTACTGTGCTCCACCTCCAGCACTGTAACTATGTCATGCCATGTTGGCCGATGTTTGGAGCCTTCTCATTGCTCACTGCGCTGTGCACTGTGAGTGATCTTACCTCAGTTCAGGATTTATTGAAGGCTCCAAGTCTCCCTGCCCTTTGTCTCTTTGGCTGACTAACCATCTTCAATGAGACACCCAGGAGCTGGGAACTCTTTTGAATCAGGAACTTCCTGAATACCTACTGAAGAGTGACAGAATGGAAAAAAAAAAGACTGATACAGTGAGGGTTACATATGGAGAATGGCCCTGAGTCCCACAGAGATCTGGAAAATCCTAGTCTCCATCCATGGCCTGTGCTGCCTCGTCTCTCTGGAGTGGAGAGTTATGTTCGCTCAGGATCTGGAGTAGCTGCAAGAGCTCTGTGCCTCCGCATTTCAAATACTCAGCAGGGAGACGGTCTGCTCCAGCAGCCTTGTTGTTCTTGAGCTGGCGGACAGCCTTCTCTACTTCATGTGGGCCTGGGGCATTGCTGAGTCCGTGGTGTGTAGCGTGCTGTGGCATACGGTCAAGTACACTCAGATCGATGACAGAGCCCTGGTTGAGGAAGTCTCTGAAGTGCTCCCCCCCCCCAACCCCCGCGCATTGTGTAATGGTTTCTTTGTCTTTGATCAGATTCACTCTGTCCTTGGCCAGCAGTGCGATGGGGCCTAGGGGGGTTTGGGTGATAAGGTGGAATTCAAATGGATTTTGAAGTTCCACAATGACCTCTCCAAGTACAACCAACAGTCTGAAATTGAAACAAAGCAAACCACATGGGTATGAGGGGAGAACTGTCCAAGGTTAACAGGGTAAACAGACTGAAATGTACGGCTCTAAATTAACAGCAAAGGACCATCCCTTGGCACAGACCAAACTTCAGCAAGAAATACCAATCAATGACTTCCTCGGGTCTTTAAGGATCATATTAGAATAAAACAGGCTGCGAAGACTGTCAATAAAAGCGAATAATTCTGAAGGCAGAGCGTCTCAGAAACTGACAAAAGAGCGATCAAAACGTTGAAGCAGGTGTTAAAGGGAGAGCAAGGGTTCTCACCGCAAGAGAAGTGTTGTAGGAAGCGGAAACATTTTTTGGGTTTAATGACATGGTAAGAGAGACGTAAATGTACTGGATGTGCTGACAGATACATGAAATGTGATAAGGGCCTCAATGACAATAAAAAGCCGATATGGATTGTTGTGGCAGGAGGAGTTCACAGAGTGAGGGAGGACAATCTGTGCTGGAGTTGGTTCAAGAGATATGGAGGGTTATGGGACTGACACAGATACACACCCAGAGCTGAACACTCATACCACCACACACACACAGATACACACCCAGAGCTGAACACTCATACCACCACACACACACAGATACACACCCAGAGCTGAACACTCATACCACCACACACACACAGATACACACCCAGAGCTGAACACTCATACCACCACACACACACAGATACACACCCAGAGCTGAACACTCATACCACCACACACACACAAACATTCCCAATCTGCAGGTTAAAGATCAACTCCACGCTGGTGTCAGATGTGAAGTAGGGAGGGAAATATCTCCTTTTGGGATGTGGGTGTCACTGGCTGGATCAGCTTTCATTACCCACTGCTAATTACAAGAGGGCAGCTCAGAGTTAGCCATGTTGCTGTGGGTTTGGAAACATGTCTCAGCCAAACCGAGTTAGAATGCCAGATGTCCTTCTCTTCAGGGTATAAGTGGACCAGATGAGATTTTCCTGATGATTAACAATGCTTTTATGGTCATCATTAAATTGTTACAAATGGTCTCACCAATATCCTGTGCAGCCACAATATGGTGTCCCAACTCAGTCTCCCAAGCTCTGACTAATGAAGGTAAATGGATCTAAATGCCTTCTTCCCCACCCTGTCTACCTGTGACACCACATCCAAGCAACTGTGTACCAGTACCCATCTCTCTCTCTTTGAAAATACTACTCAGAGCTGCACCATTAACTGTTTTGTCCTACTCTGTTTCCCCTGACTAAAATACAACTCCTCGCATGAAAATAAATTAAACTCCATCTGCTGGTCCTCAGCCCACTGACCAACCTGATCAACATCCCATGGTAACATGAGACAACCTTCTTCACTGACCATCTGACGCTAACTTTAGTGTCACCCATAAATGTACTAACTATGCCTCCTGTATTCTTCTCGAAATCGTTTATATAAATGAAGATAAACAGTCTAGATTAGATTACATTACAGTGTGGAAACAGGCCCTTTGGCCCAACAAGTCCACAACGACCCGCCGAAGCGCAACCGACCCATACCCCTGCATTTACCTCTTACCTAACACTACGGGCAATTTAGCATGGCCAATTCACCTGACCTGCACATCTTTGGACTGTGGGAGGAAACCGGAGCACCCGGAGGAAACACAGAGGAAACCCACGCAGACATTGGAAGAAAGTGCAAACTCCAGACAGTCAGTCGCCTGAGGCGGGAATTGAACCCGGGTTTCTGGAGCTGTGAGGCAACAGCGCCAATCGTTGCCACACACTAATCGTCACAATGTCCATTCAGAACAACAAACCCATGCCACTACCCTCTGTCTCCTACCATCAAACCAACTTTGTATCCATTAGTGCAGCTCTCCCTGGATCCCAACTAATTAACCAGTCGACTATGCAGAACCTTTTACACACCATCTCCCACTCTTCCTCCTGTCCACTTCCTCAAAAACTCAATCAGGTTTGTGAGATATCATTTCTCACACATAAACCCACACTGACTATCCTAAATCTGCCATTACTTTCCCATCTGCATGAATTTTTCGAATCTATTCCAACAATTTACGCACCACCGATGTCTGTCTCAGTGGTCTGTCATTTTCTGGCGTCTCCTTGCAGCCTTTAACTGATGGACAAGTATGAGCCAGTCTTCACTGGGACTGTTGATGATACAAATATATCTGCAAAGGGCCCTGCAATCTCTTCCCGAGCTTCTCACAGAATTCGAAAAGCCATAAGGTATTTTATGCCAATAGTAAGAGTAAGATAATTCCCAACTAAGTAGTGGGGAGTCTTAGAAACCAAAGGGACAATCTGTGCATGGAGCCAGAGGAATTAGATGAGGTCTTCAATGAACACTTCTTACCTGCATTCACACAGGAGAAAGGCATTGTAGCTGGGGATTTCAGTTGGGATGCTGAGGTGCTAGAACATGTTAAGATCAATAAAATTAGATTAGATTAGATTAGATTAGATTAGATTAGATTAGATTAGATTACTTACAGTGTGGAAACAGGCTGTTCGACCCAACAAGTAATAACCGACCCGCCGAAGCGCAACCCACCCATACCCCTACATTTACCCCTTTTACCTAACACTATGGCAATTTAGCATAGCCAATTCACCTGACCTGCACATCTTTGGACTGTGGGAGGAAACAGGAGCACCCGGAGGAAACCCACGCAGACACGGGGAGAATGTGCAAACTCCACACAGTAAGGAGGAGGTAATAAATGTTTTCACACACATAAAGGTGAAGAAATCTCCAGTGCCAATGAAATGTATGCCAGGCTGCTATGTGAGGTAAGGGAGGAGATTGTTGGGCCCTGGTGGATATATTTAATACTTTGGTGGTCACAGGTGAAGTGCCCACTGACTGGAGGATTGCAAATGTGGTTGCTCTGTTCAAAAAGGGTGGCAGGGATAGGCTAGGTGATTACGGAGCAGATAGTCTGACAACAGTGAAGGGAAATTATTGAGAATAATTCTGAGGGACAGGATGGATCACCATCCCAAAAGGTAATAATTGATTATGGATAGTCAGCATAGATTTGGTAGAGGAAGACGCTGTCAGATGAATTCAGCTGAGTTTTTGAAGTGGTTTCTGAAAATATTTATGAGAATAGTGCAAATGATGTGGCTTCCATGGAGTTCATTAAGGCCTTTTGACAAGTTCCCACATAGAAAGCTTATCCAAAAGGGAAGAGTCCAGCCGATCCAAGGCAAGTTGGGAAATCGGATCCATAATTGGTGGAGGGTTGGTTTTGTGACTGAAAGCCTTTTCCCAGCGGGGGCACCACAGGCACCATCGCTGTTTATTATGTACATTAATGATTCGGTTGTGAAAACATAAGGTATCATTAGTAGGGTTGCAGATGACAGGAAACGTGAGGGTGTAGTCCACAGTGAAGCGGATGTTCTCAGACTACAGTCTGATATAGATCAGATATAAACTGAGGAGTGTAATAGCAGATGGAGTTTACTTCTGATCAGTGTGAGGTAGTTCTGTGGGAGGTATGGACGTCAGTAAGGCGTTTGATGAGATAGACTGATAGAGAAGGCGAAGTCGCAGGAGTCCAGGGTGTCCTAGCTAGATGGATAGAGGAGTGGCTGGGTAACAGGAGATAGAGAGTAGTAATGGAGGGGAGTTTCTCAAAATGGAGAACTGTTCTGTATGGTGTTTCACAGGGATCCGTGCTAGGACTACTGTTTTTTGTGATATACTTACATGGTTTGAAGAAAGGAATACGTGGTCTGATTAGCAAATTTGCAGATGACACTTAGATTGTTAGAGGAGCAGAAAGTTGAGGGGACTGTCAGAGAACACAGCTGAATGCAGATAGATTGGAGAGTTGGGTGGATAAAAGGCAGATGTGAAGTGATGCATTTTGGAAGATCCAATTCGAGAACTAATTATACAGTAACTGGAAAAAGCCCTGGGGGAAATTGATGTACAGAGAGATCTGCGTGTTCAGGTCCATTGTTCGCTGAAAGTGGCAGGACGATAGAATGATCAAGAAGGCATAGAGCATACTTTCCTTCCTGCATTATAACAATTTAAGAAGTGGAGAACCACAGTGGTGAACTCGTCACCCACAGGAGGGAATCTGTTGGAATCTATTGCATACAAGAGTAGGCAGGCCGTATTACAGTTGTATAGGATTTTGGTTCGGTCACATTCGGAATACTGTGGACAGTTCTGGTTGCCACATTACTGAAAGGATCTGGATACTTTGGAAAGAGGGCAGAGGATTTCCACCAGAATGTTGCCTAGCATGGAGAGAACGACACATAAAGAGAGGTTTGGTAGATTAGGATTATTTTCATTAGAAAGATGGAGGTTGAGGGAGGACTTGATTGAGGTCTACAAAATCTTAAGAGATGTAAACAGGGTGGATAGCAAGAAGCTTATTCCCAGAGTGGGGGACTTAGTTACTGGGGGTCAAGAATTTAAGATGAAAGGGGAAAACTTTATTGTAGATATGCTCGAAAAGGTCTTTGCGCAGAGGGTGGTGGGTGGCTGGAATGAATTGCCAGCTGGGAAGCAGAGGTGGGGACGATAGCGTCATTTAATATGAGGAAGCAGAGGTCTACAGATCCTTAGAAAATAGGTGACAGATTTAGATAGAGGATCAGGATCGACACAGGCTTGGAGGGCTGAAGGGCCTGTTCCTGTGCTGTGATTTTCTTTGTTAATTGTAAATACTGGCTAAAAGCGTCTGTTGATACTTGAAAAGAAAATGAAATCAAGATCAAATGTGGCACAGCGAATGTGTGGATACGATAATTTATTGCAGAGAACAGAAAAATGACACGGAGCCGAAAGTTACATTTTATCTGTCTTCAAAGAGGAAGATCCAGAAAATCTCCCAGAAATACCAAGTCACCAAGGGACCTTTGTAACTAAAGACTGAAATAATTCATATACAGTTATGAGATAGTTTTTGGAAACAGAACTGGGATGAGGATTGATAAGTCTGACAGACTAGATATAATTCAAACTGAAATTTCAGAGAAAACAGCAATACACATGTTGATTGCTTTAGGGACCACTATATTTCTCTTTATTCACTTCGGAAGCTTATAAATGCATTCAAATGATTTACGAAGGGAAGAAGTGGGAGAGTGGAGGACTACAGGCCAGTTAGTTGTCATCCGCAGTAGGGAATCTGTTGCAACCTACTGTAACGAAGATCTTATTGGACACTGAGAAAGTAATAGCAAATTCCAAGTGAATTCTTCTGCATTTATGAAAGGAAAGTTACAATTTACAAATTTTTTCTTGAAGATATCTCTTGTATTTGTAAATGATGGCGAATCAGTGAACAGGGTACAGTCAGATGTTCAGGAGGAGTTTTAATCAGCACACACAGTAAGTTAGCAGAAAACATTAAAACAAAGTGCATTGGGAGGAACATATGCAAATAGGGGAAGGTAAGCACTGAAGAAATTATTGAAGAACATAAGTGGTGGTAGAAGGCCGTTTGTGTGACTGCAGACCGGTGTACGCTGGTGTGCCGCAGTTTTCAGTGCTGTGTCCCTTTAAACGCCTTCATTTAAAGGGAATCAGAATACAGACGATGAAGAATCAACGAGACTCAAAGTGTTAGCTTGCTTTCTTTTTACAGTGCTGTCTGACTAAATGTGATTATATACCAGGGTCCTGTGCTTAAACGAAGGAGACTACAACAGAATGGAGGGAGGACTTGGCAAAAGTCGAATAGAAACAAATACTTTATGGTGAGAGTTGACGAGCAGTGGAAGATTTTCAACAATTTATTTTCAAAGTCCTAAGCAAAAGTATATTCAGTGTAAAGGAAAGACTCGAAGAAAAGGGGAAATCTTCCATGTGTGTCTAAGCAAATACGCAAGGTTATCAAAATGAAAGAAATGGAATGCAAAGTGGCCAAGAACAGCAGGAACCTAGAAGATTGAGAAAAGACTAAAGGTCAACAGAAAGCCATGAAAAGAGCTATAAATAAAAGTAAAATAGAACACGAGAAAAAAAAACTAGCACAGTATATGAAGACAGATAGCAGATGATTCCCTAAATATATAAAATGAAAATAAGTGGCTAACTTCAATGTTTGTCCTTGAAAGGATAAGAAGGAGCATTTAGTTAGAGGATACGATGAAATGGCTGAGGCATTGAACAGGTATTTTGTATCAGTCTTCATTGTAAACAACACTAATAACATGCCACTGATCGACGAAGAGATGAGAGTGGTGTTGGTAAAGCACAGCAGTTCAGACAGCATCTGAGGAGCAGAAACATCGACGTTTCGAGCAAAAACCTTTCATCAGGAATGCTCTGAACTGCTGTGCTTTATCAGCACAACTCTAATCTAGAATCTGGTTTCCCGCATCTGCAGTCCTTGTTTTTACCAAAGAATTGAAGGTAGGTGAGGAGTTGTGAACAATCATTATTACAGAGGAGGTAGCGTTGGGCAAGCTAAAGGAGCTAAGGGTAGACGAATCCCCTGGTCCTGATGTAATGTATCCCAGGGTACTAAAAATATAGCGGGAGAAATAACAGGTGCACTTGTGGTAATTTTCTAAAATGTGCTGAACTCTGGGGCAGTCCCAGCAGATTGAAAAACAGCAAATGGGACGCCATTGTTTAAAAAGGCGGGTGGATAAAAGTTGGGGAATTATGAACCAGTTAACTTAATCTGAGTAGTGGTGAAGATGCCTTGACTGTATTATTAAGGAAGAAATAGCAAAGCATTTTGATAGAAAACAGCCCATTGCACAGATGCAGCAAGGATGCATGAAGGGCAGATTATGCTTAACAAGTCTTTTGGAAATCTACGAAGACATTACGAGCAAGATAGACAACGAGTCCGCAGTGGATGTGGTGTATCCAGGTTTCAAAAAGGCTTTGACAGGGTGCCACATAGTAGGCTGCCACATAGGATAAAGATGGATGGGGTTAAAGCTGAAGTATTAGCATAGATAAAAGAGTGGTTGACTAACGGGAGGCAAAGAGTCGGTATAAATGAGTGCTATCCTGGCTGGCAATCAGTGCTGAGTGGTGTGCCTCAGGGATCAGTGTTGGGATTCCAATTATTCACAATTTATATAGATGATGTGGATTTGGGAGCGTGCGTAGTTTGTCAAAGTTTGCAGATGGCACGAAGATGAGTGGCAGAGAAAAGTGTGCAGAGCACTGTGAAACTTTGCAGAGGAAAATAGTTACATTGCATGAATGGGTAAAGGTCTGGCAGATGGAATACAATGTTAAAAAATATAAAGTAATCTATTTTGTTAGGAGTACCAGTAAAACGGATTATTACTTGAGTTGTAAAAAGATGCAGCGTGCTGCTGTGCAGAGGGACCTGGGTGTCCTTGTGCATGAATCACAGAAGGTTGACATGCAGGTACATCAAGCAATTAGGAAGGTAAATGGTATTTTGTTCTTCATTGCGAAAGGGGTTGAATTTAAAAGCAGGGAGGTTATGTTGAGCTGTACAAGGTGCTGGTGAGGTCATTCCTGGAGGATTGTGAGCAGTTTTGTACTTCTTACTTGCAAAGCGATGTACTGGCAGGGGAGGTGGTGCAGAGGAGGTTCACTGTGGTGAACCTGGAATTGAGAGGGTTGTCTTATGAGGACAGACTAAGTAAATCAGCATTATATTCATTGGAATTTATAAGAATGAGCGGAGGATCTTATAGAAACATAAAAAAAATTATGAAGGGAAGAGTTAAGAAAAAAGTAGAGAGAATGGTTCCACTGGCAGGTGAAGCTAAGACAAGATGGAATAACCTCAATATTAGAGGGAGCAGATTTAGGATTGAATTCAGAAAGAATCCTTTCACCCAGAGGCTTGTAATTCTATGGAATTCCCTGCCCAGTGAAGGAGTTGACGCTACTTCAGTAAATCTTTTTCGAGCTGAGATAGATATGTTTTGAACAATGAAGTAAATTACGAATACGGTGAGAGCGCGGGTAAGTGGATATGAGTCCACGAGTAGATCAACCTTGATGTTACAGAATGACTGAGCAGGTTAGAAAGTCCAGGTGGCCTACTCCTGCTCCTAGTCCTTCTGTTCTTATGAAAGGGGAGTGGCCAGCTCACCCAGCGCAGACCCTTTGTTTTGATTTGTTTGGACTGATTTTTCCCAGACTGGCTGTTTACTGAATGCAGGCAGCCAGTTGTGAAACTCCCAGGCCAAAAAAGAAGGTCCATGCTGATCCCTCCTCTCTGACATCTCTCCTGGAAGAACCTAGGTTTGATTTTTCCACGGGGTATTTATGGAGATTGTTTCAAGTACTTCGAACAACATCTTAGATGATTTAGATACAGATTACTTACAGCTTGGAAACAGGCCCTTTGGCCCAACAAGTCCACACCGACCCTCCAACGAGCAACCCACCCAGATCCATTCGCCTACATTTACCCCTTCACCTAACACTACGCGCAATTTAGCATGGCCAATTCAGCTAACCGGTGCATTTTTGGACAGTAGGAGGAAACCGGACCACCCGGAGGAAACCCACACAGACACGGGGAGAATGTGCAAACTCCACACAGACAGTTGCCTGAGGTGGGAATTGAGCCCGGGTCTCTGGCGCTGTGAGGCAGCAGTGCTAACCACTGTGCCACGGTACCACCAATGACTTTCATCCATTTTCAGATTGTCAGTTGAGAAGTGGAGTGCTACTGAAGACCAGAAATTAGTTAAGTAGCCAACTTTTAATATTTTGTTATATTTATTTATAAAACTTTAAAATGACAAAAGCTTGGAATAGTCACTTTAGTTCTACTTACTGTGGAACTAGTAGCATGGATATGGCTTCTAATTGGCTGTCTCTTGGTATTGCCCTCCCTAATCATGTTACACAGTAATGCCCCACATTTTTGTAGGCAGGATTGAAAGTCAGTTCTTGGTCTTCCCATGTACCCACTCCTTATGAATTTAATTTGCTAACATTATTAAGTTACGATAATCTGTTGGGTTTCGGATAGGTTGTTATTCAGCATGCTATTCTCTTCTGTTTGTGATTCGTTCCGTAACCTTGAAAATAAATTATGTTATATTTAAAACTCAGTGGCTTGATCAGCTGCGTCATTCCTGGAATATCTGCCTTACACCTGCTTAAGTCAACAAGAACATTTTGAGTCTGCACTACTTCCTTGAAATGACTTAAGGTGGTCGGTCCTGGCCCATAACAATGTGCAACAGTGAGATCTAATCTACTAGCATGGGTTGAGAAAAGTAAAGATCTGAAAGCAAAAGTGAGTCAGAATAATCAGTTCCTTTTTTTGGAGTGGAAAACAATTACCATAAGACCATAAGACCAGAAGACATATGAGCAGAAGTAAGGCCATTCGGCCCATAGAGTCCACTCCGCCATTCAATCATGGCTGATGAGCATTTCAACTCCACTTACCCGCATTCTCCCCGTCGCCCTTAATTCCCTGTGACATTAAGAATTTATCACTTTCTGCCCTGAAGACATTTAGCGTCCCAGCCTCCACCACACTCTGTGGCAATGAATTTCACAGGCCCACCACTCTCTGGCTGAAGAACTGTCTCCGCATTTCTGTTCTGAACTAATTCTAAGGCTGTGTCCACGGGTCCTAGTCTCCTCGCCTAACGGAAACAATGTCCTAGCGTCTACCCTTTCCAAGCCATGTATTATCTTGTAAGTTTCTATTACATCTCACCTTAACCTTCTAAACTCCAATGAATACAATCCCAGGATCCTCAGCCGTTCCTCATATGTTATACCTACCATGCCAGGGATCATCCGTGTGAATCTCCGCTGGACACGCTCCAGTGCCAGTATGTCCTTCCTGAGGTGTGCGGACCAAAACTGGACACGGTACTCCAAATGGGGCCGAAACAGAGCTTTATAATGACTCAGTAGCACAACAGTGCGTTTATATTTCAACCCTCTTGAGATAATTGACAACATTGCATTCGCTTTCTTAATCACGGACTCAACCTTCAGAGAATCCTTAACTAGCACTCCCAGATCCCTCTGTACTTTGACTTTACGAATTTTCTCACCGTTTAGGAAGTAGTCCATGTTTGTATTCTTTTTTCCAAAGTGCAAGACCTCGCATTTGCTCACATTGAATTCCATCAGCCATTTCCTGGACCACTCTTCCAAACTGTCTAGATCCTTCTGCAGCCTCCCCACTTCCTCAGTACTACCTGCTTGTCCAAATAACATTGTATCATCGGCAAACTTCGCTAGAATGCCCACAGTTCCTTCATCCAGATCATTAATATATAATGTGAACAGCTGCGGTCCCAACACTGAACCCTGTGGGACACCGCTAGTCACCGGCTGCCATTCCGAAAAAGAACCTTTTTATCCCAACTCTCTGCCTTCTGTCAGACAGCCAATCCTCAATCCATGCTAGTAGCTCATCTCGAACTCCATGGGCCCTCACCTTGCTCAGCAGCCTCCCATGTGGCACCTTATCAAAGGCCTTTTGGAAGTCTAGATAGACTACATCCACTGGGTTTCCCCGGTCTAACCTACTTGTCACCTCTTCAAAGAACCCCAACAGGTTTGTCAGGCACGACCTCCCTTACTAAATCCATGTTGACTTGTTCTAATCCGACCCTGCTCTTCCAAGAATTTAGAAACCTCATCCTTCATGATGAATTCTAGAATTTTACCCACAACTGAGGTAAGGCTAATTGGCCTATAATTTTCCATCATTTGCCTTGTTCCTTTCTTGAACAAGGGGGTTACAACAGCGATCTTCCATCATCCGGAACTTTCCCTGACTCCAGTGACTTTTGAAAGATCTCAGCCAACGCCTCCGCTATTTCCTCAGCCACCTCCCTCAGAACTCTAGGATGTAACCCATCAGGGCCAGGAGATTTGTCAATTTTTAGACCATTTAACTTTTCTAGCACTTTCACTTTTGTAATGGCAACCATACTCAACTCAGCCCCCAGACTCCCTTTAATTGTTGGGATATTACTCGCGTCTTCCACTGTGAAGACTGATGCAAAGTACTTATTAAGTTCTCCTGCTATTTCCTTATCTCCCATTAGTAGGCTTCCAGTATCAGTTTGAAGTGGCCCAATGTCTACTCTTGCCTGTCGTTTGTTTCTTATGTATTGAAAGAAACTTTTACTATCATTTCTAATATTACTGGCTAGCCTACCTTCATATTTGATCCTCTCCTTCCTTATTTCGCTCTTTGTTATCCTCTTTTTTTTTGTAGCCTTCCCAATCTTCTGGTTTCCCAGAGCTCTTGGCCACTTTATAAGCTCTCTGTTTTTCTTTGATACATTTCCTGACTTCCTTTGTCAGCCATGGCTGTCTTCTCCCTCCCCGGATAATCTTTCTCTTCTTGGGGATGAACCTCTGTACAGTGTCCTCAATTTTACCCACAAATTCCTGCCATTTCTGCTCTACTGCCTTCCGTGCTAGGCTCTGCTTCCAGTCTATTTTCGTCAGTTCCTCTCCCATGCCCACATAATTACCTTTATTTAATTGTAATACCATTACTTCCGATTTTGCCTTCTCTCTTTCAAACTGCAGACTGAACTCTACCATATTATGATCGCTGCTTCCTAAGTATTGCCTTACTTTAAGATCTTTTATAAAGTCTGGTTTATTACATAGCTCTAGGTCCAGAATAGCCTGCTCTCTTGTGGGCTCCATGACAAGCTGTTCCAAAAAGCCATCCTGAAATCATTCCATGTATTCCCTTTCTTTCGATCCACTGGCAACATTATTTATCCAGTCCACCTGCATATTGAAGTCTCCCATGATCACTGTGAAATTGCCTTTCTGACATGCCTTCTCTATTTCCCAGTACATGCTGCGCCCCTGGTCCTGACCGCTGTTAGGAGGTCTGTACATAACTCCCACTGTTTTTTTTTTACCTTTGTGGTTCCTCAATTCCACCCACACAGACTCCACATCTTCCGACGCTATGTCATTCAGCGCCATAGATTTGGTGACGGTGATGAGTGAGTCTGAGGAGGTGACTGCGATGGAGTGAGTGTGAGGGGGTCAGTGTGACTGTGATGGAATGAGTGTGACGGGATCAGAGCGGTGGGGAAGGAGTGAGTGTGGGGAGAGGAGTGTCACGGTGATGGAGAGAGGGTGAGTAGATCAGGGTGATGGTGATGGAGTGAGTGTGAGGGGGTCAGTGTGACGGTGATGGAGTAAGTATGACTGTGACAGGATGAGGATGATGGAGTGTGAGGGGCGTCAGGGTGAGGATGATGGAGTGAGGGTGAGGGGGTCAGCATGAGGATGATGGAGTGAGTGTGAGGGGTCAGGGTGACGGTGATGGAGCGAGTGTGAGGCAGTCTGTGTGACAGTGATGGAGTGAGTGTGAGGGTGTCAGTGTGATGGTGATGGAGTGAGTGTGAGGGGGTCAGGGTGACGGTGATGGAATGAGTGTGAGGGGATGAATGTGACTGTGATAGAGCGAGTGTGAGGGGGTGAGGTGATGGAGATGGATTGAATGTGAGCGGGTCAGGAAGACGGTGATGGAATGAGTGTGAGGGAATCAGGGTGACGGTGATGGAGTGAGTGTTTGTGGGGATCAGGGTGATGGTGACCAACTGAGTGTGAGAGTTCAGTGTGACTGGGATCGCGTGAGTGTGAGGGGGTCAGGGAGACGTTGAAGGAGTGAGTGTGAGGAGGTCAGAGTGACACTGATAGACTGAGTGTGAGGGGGTCAGGCAGATCGAGATGGAGTGAGTGTGAGAGGGTAGGGTGACGGTGATGATGTGAGTGTTAGGGAATAAGTGTGATGATAATGGAGTGACTGTGAGGGAATCAGGGTGAAGGTGATGGAGTGAGTGTGAGGGGGGTCACGGTGACGGTAATGGAATGTGTGTGAGGGGGTCAGGGTGACGGTGATGAAGTGAGTGTGAGGTTGTCAGGGTGATGGTGATGTAGTGAGTGTGAGGGATTGAGTCTGTAGTTGATGGAGTGAATGCGAGAGGGTCAGGATGACGGTGACGCAGTGAGTGTGAGGTGATCGGGGTGACAGTGTTGGATTAAGTGTGATTGGGTCCAGGTGACGGGTATGGAATGAGTGTGAGGGGGTCACGTTGACGGTATTGTAGTGAGTGTGAGGGGTGCAGTGAGATGGAGATACAGTGAGTGTGAGAGGGTCAGGGTGACCGTGACGATATGAGTGTGAGGGGATAAGTGTGACGATAAGGGAGAGACTGTTAGGGATCAGGGTGAATGTGGTAGAGTGAGGGTGAGGGGGTCAGGGAGACGGCGATGGAGTGAGTGTGAGGGGGTTGTGATGATGGTGATGGAGTGTGTGTGAGGGGGTCAGGGTGACGGTGATGGAGTAGTGAGTATGAGGGGATTAGGGTGACGGTGATGGAGTGAGTGTGAGGCGATCAGGGTGAAGTTGATGGAGTGAGTGCGAGAGGGTCTTGGTTACGGTGATGGAGTGAGTGTGAGTTGGTCAGAGTGACGGAGATGGTGTCAGTGTGAGGGTGTCAGGGAGATGGTGATGGAGGGAATGTGACGGGGTCAGTGTGACAGAGATGGTGTGAGTGCGAGGGTGTCAGGATGACGGTGATGGAGTGAGTGTGAGGGGATCAGTGTGACGGTGATGGAGTAAGTGTGAGAAGGTCAGGGTGACGGTGATGGAGTGAGTGTGAGGGGATCGGGGTGAAGGTGATGGAGTGATTGTGAGGGGGTCAGTGGCACGGTGATGGAGTGAGTGTGCGGGAATCAGGATGAAGTTGATGGAGTGAGTGCGAGAGGGTCTTGGTGACGGTGATGTAGTGAATGTGAGTTGGTCAGAGTGACGGTGATGGAGTGAGTGTGAGGGCGTCATCGTGACACTGATGGAGTGAGTGTCAGGGGGTCAGGGTGACGGTGATGGAGTGAATGTGAGGGGATGAGTGTGATGGTGATGGAGTGAGTGTTTGTGGGGATCAGGATCATGGTGACCGAATGAGTGTGAGATTGTCAGTGTGACTGTAATCGCGTGAGTTGGATGGGGTCAGGGAGACGGTGATGGAATGAGTGTAAGGGGGTCTGGGCGGTGGGGATGGAGTGAGTGTGGGGAGATGAGTGTGACGGTGATGGAGTGAGTGTGAGAGGATTAGGGTGATGCTGATGGACTGCGTGTGACGGAGACAGGGTGAGGATGATGGAGGGAGTGTGAGGGGGTCAGTGTGACGGTGATGGAGTGAGTGTGAGGGGGTCAGGGAAACAATGATGGAGTGAGTGTGAGGTTGTCAGGGTGATGGTGATGGAGTGAGTGTGAGGGGATCAGTGTGACGTTGATGGAGTGAGTGCGAGAGGGTCAGGATGACGGTGATGCAGTGAGTGTGAGAGGTTCATGGTGACAGGGATGGAGTGTGTGTGAGGGGGTCAGTGTGACGGAGATGGA
>NC_057716.1:114269830-114278214 GCF_004010195.1 Chiloscyllium plagiosum
AAATAATGTTGCCAGTGGATCCAAAGAAAGGGACTTCATGGAATGATTACAGGATGGCTTTTTGGAACAGCTTATCATGGAGCCCACAAGGAGCAGGCTATTCTGGACCTAGAGCTATGTAATGAACCAGACTTTATAAAAGATCTTAAAGTAAGGCAATACTTAGGAAGCAGCGATCAAAATATGGTAGAGTTCAGTCTGCAGTTTGAAAGAGAGAAGGCAAAATCGGATGTATGGTGTTACAGTTAAATGAAGGTAATTATGAGGGCAGGGAAGAGGAACTGACGAAAATAGACTGGAAGCAGAGCCTAGCAGGGAAGACAGTAGAGCAGAAATGGCAGGAGTTGGTGGGTAAAATTGAAGACATTGTACAGAGGTTCATCCCCAAGAAGAGAAAGATTATCCGGGGAGGGATTAGACAGCCATGGCTGACAAAGGAAGTCAGGAAATGTATCAAAGAAAAAGAGAGAGCTTAAAAAGTGGCCAAGAGCTCTGGGAAATCAGAAGATTGGGAAGGCTACAAAAACAAACAGAGGATAACAAAGAGCGAAATAAGGAAGGAGAGGATCAAATATGAAGGTAGGCTAGCCAGTAATATTAGAAATGATAGGACAAGTTTCTTTCAATACATAAGAAACAAACGACAGGCAAGAGTAGACATTGGGCCACTTCAAACTGATGCTGGAATCCTATTGATGGGAGATAAGGAAATAGCAGGAGAACATAAGAAGTACTTTGCATCAGTCGTCACAGTCGAAGACGCGAGTAATATCCCAACAATTAAAGGGAGTCTGGGGGCTGAGAATCCTATTGATGGGAGATAAGGAAATAGCAGGAGAACATAATAAGTACTTTGCATCAGTCTTCACAGTCGAAGACGCGAGTAATATCCCAACAATTAAAGGGAGTCTGGGGGCTGAGTTGAGTATGGTTGCCATTACAAAAGTGAAAGTGCTAGAAAAGCTAAAAGGTCTAAAAATTGACAAATCTGCTGGCCCTGATGGGTTACATCCGAGACTTCTGAGGGAGGTGGCTGAGGAAATAGCGGAGGCCTTGGCTGAGATCTTTCAAAAGTCACTGGAGTCAGGGAAAGTTCCGGACGATTGGAAGATCGCTGTTGTAACCCACTTGTTCAAGAAAGGATCAAGGCAAAAGATGGAAAATTGTAGGCCAATTAGCCTAACCTCAGTTGTGGGTAAAATTCTAGAATCCATCATGAAGGATGAGGTTTCTAAATTCTTGGAAGAGCATGGTCGGATTAGAACAAGTCAACATGGATTTAGTAAGGGGAGGTCGTGCCTGACAAACCTGTTGTAGTTCTTTGAAGACGTGACAAGTAGGTTAGACCGGGGAAACCCAGTGGATGTAGTCCATCTAGACTTCCAAAAGGCTTTTGATAAGGTGCCATATGGGAGGCTGCTGAGCAAGGTGAGGGCCCATGGAGTTCGAGATGAGATACTAGTATGGATTGAGGATTGGCTGTCTGACAGAAGGCAGAGAGTTGGGATAAAAGGTTCTTTTTCGGAATGGCAGCCGGTGACTAGCGGTGTCCCACCGGGTTCAGTGTTGGGACCGCAGTTGTTCACATTATATATTAATGATCTGGATGAAGGAACTGGGGGCATTCTAGCGAAGTTTGCTGATGATACAAAGTTAGTTGGACAAGCAGGTAGTACTGAGGAAGTGGGGAGGCTGCAGAAGGATCTAGACAGTTTGGAAGAGTGGTCCAGGAAATGGCTGATGGAATTCAATGTGAGCAAATGCGAAGTCTTGCACTTTGGAAAAAAGAATACAAGCATGGACTACTTCCTAAACGGTGAGAAAATTCCTAAAGTCAAAGTACAGAGGGATCTGGGAGTGCTAGTTGAGGATTCTCTGAAGGTAAACATGCAGATTGAGTCCGTGATTAAGAAAGCAATTGCAATGTTGTCAATTATCTCAAGAGGATTGAAATATAAACGCACTGTTGTGCTACTGAGAATTTATAAAGCTCTGGTTAGGCCCCATTTGGAGTACTCTGCCCAGTTGTGGGGCCCACACCTCAGGAAGGGCATTCTGGCACTGGAGCATGTCCAGCGGAGATTCACACGGATGATCCCTGGCATGGTAGGTATAACATATGCGCAACGGCTGAGGATCCTGGGATTGTATTCATTGGAGTTTAGAAGATTAAGGGGAAATCTAATAGAAACTTACAAGATAATACATGGCTTGGAAAGGGTGGACGCTAGGACATTGTTTCCGTTAGGCGAGGAGACTAGGACCCGTGGACACAGCCTTAGAATTAGAGGGGGTAAGTTCAGAACAGAAATGCGGAGACATTTCTTCAGCCAGAAAGTGGTGGGCCTGTGAAATTCATTGCCACAGAGTGCAGTGCAGGTTGGGACGCTAAATGTCTTCAAGGCAGAAATTGATAAATTCTTAAGTCACAGGGAATTAAGGGCGACGGGGAGAATGCGGGTAAGTGGAGTTGAAATGCTCATCAGCCATGATTGAATGGCGGAGTGAACTCGATGGGCCGAATGGCCTTACTTCTGCTCCTATGTCTTATGGTCTTATGGTAATTGTTTTCCTCTCCAAAAAAGGAACTGTTTATTCTGACTCACTTTTGCTTTCAGCTCTTTACCATTCTCAATCCATGCCTGTATATTAGATCTCACTGTTGCACACTGTTATGGGCCAGGACCGACCACCTTAAGTCATTTCAAGGAAGTAGTGCAGACTCAAAATGTTCTTGTTGCCTTAAGCAGGTGTAAGGCAGATATTCCAGGAGTGACGCAGCTGGTCAAGCCACTTAGTTTTAAATAAAACAGAATTTATTTTCAAGGTTACGGAATGAATCACAAACAGAAGAGAATAGCATGCAGAATAACAACCTATCCGAAAACCCAACAGACTATCCTAACTTAATAATGTTAGAAAATTAAATTCATAAGGAGTGGGTACATTGGAAGACCAAGAACTGACTTTCAATCCAGCCTACAAAAATGTAGGGCATTACTATGTAACATGATTAGGGAGGACAATACCAAGAGACAGTCAATTAGAAGCCATATCCAAGCTACTAGTTCCACAGTAAGTAGAACTAAAGTGACTATTCTAAGCTTTTGTCATTTTAAAGTTTTATAAATAAACATAAAAAAAATTAAAAGTTGGCTACTCAACTAATTTCTGGTCTTCAGTAGCACTCCACTTCTCAACTGAGAATCTGAAAATGGATGAAAGTCATTGGTGGTACCGTGGCACAGTGGTTAGCACTGCTGCCTCACAGCGCCAGAGACCCGGGCTCAATTCCCATCTCAGGCAACTGTCTGTGTGGAGTTTGCACATTCTCCCCGTGTCTGTGTGGGTTTCCTCAGGGTGGTCCGGTTTCCTCCTACTGTCCAAAAATGCACCGGTTAGCTGAATTGACCATGCTAAATTGCACGTAGTGTTAGATGAAGGGGTAAATGTAGGCGAATGGATCTAGGTGGGTTGCTCTTTGGAGGGTCGGTGTGGACTTGTTGGGCCAAAGTGCCAACACTGATAGTAATCTGTATCTAAATCATCTAAGGTGTTGTTCGAAGTACTTGAAACAATCTCCATAAACACCCCGTGGAAAAATCAAACCTAGGTTCTTCCAGGAGAGATGTCAGAGAGGAGGGCTCAGCATGGACCTTATTTTTTGGCCTGGGAGCTTCACAACTGGCTGCCTGAATTCAGTAAACAGCCAGTCTTGGAAAAATCAGTCCAAACAAATCAAAGCAAAGGGTCTGCGCTGGGTGAGCTGGCCACTCCCCTTTCATAAGAACAGAAGGACTAGGAGCAGGAGTAGGCCACCTCGTCCTTCTAACCTGCTCAGCCATTCTGTAACATTAAGGTGGATCTACTCGTGGACTCATATCCACTTACCCGCGCTCTCACCGTATCCGTAATTTACTTAATTGTTCAAAACATATCTATCGCAGCTCGAAAAAGATTTACTGAAGTAGCGTCAACTACTTCACTGGGCAGGGAATTCTATAGAATTACAAGCCTTTGGGTGAAAAGATTCTTTCTCAATTCAATCCTAAATCTGCTCCCTCTAATATTGAGGTTATTCCATCTTGTCTTAGCTTCACCTGCCAGTGGAACCATTCTCTCTACTTTTTTCTTAACTCTTCCCTTCATAATTTTTTTAATGTTTCTCTTAGATCCTCCGCTCATTCTTCTAAATTCCAATGAATATAATGCTGATCTACTTAGTCTTTCCTCATAAGACAACCCCCTCAATTCCAGGTTCACCAGGGTGAACCTCCTCTGCACCATCTCCCCTGCCAGTACATCGCTTTGCAAGTAAGGAGGCCAAAACTGCTCACAATACTCCAGGAATGACCTCACCAGCACCTTGTACAGCTGCAACATTACCTCCCTGCTTTTAAATTCAACCCCTTTCGCAATGAAGAACAAAATACCATTTACCTTCCTAATTGCTTGATGTACCTGCATGTCAAACTTCTGTGATTCATGCACAAGGACACCCAGGTCCCTCTGCACAGCAGCATGCTGCATCTTTTTACAACTCAAGTAATAATCCGTTTTACTTGTACTCCTAACAAAATAGATTACTTCATATTTATTAACATTGTATTCCATCTGCCAGACCTTTACCCATTCATGCAATGCAACTATTTTCCTCTTCAAAGCTTCACAGTAGTCTGCACACTTTTCTCTGCCACTCATCTTCGTGCCATCTGCAAACTTTGACAAACTACGCACGCTCCCAACTCCACATCATCTATATAAATTGTGAATAATTGCAACCCCAACACTGATCCCTGAGGCACACCACTCAGCATTGATTGCCAGCCAGGATAGCACTCATTTATACCGACTCTTTGCCTCCCGTTAGTCAACCAATCTTTTATCTATGCTAATACTTCAGCTTTAACGCCATCCGTCTTTATCTTATGTGGCAGCGTACTATGTGGCACCCTGTCAAAGCCTTTTTGAAACCTAGAAACACCACATCCACTGCGGACTCGTTGTCTATCTTGCTCGTAATGTCTTCGTCGATTTCCAAAAGACTTGTTAAGCAAGATCTGCCCTTCATGCATCCTTGCTGCATCTGTACAATGGGCTGTTTTCTATCAAAATGCTTTGCTATTTCTTCCTTAATAATACAGTCAAGGCATCTTCACCACTACTCAGATTAAGTTAACTGGTTTACAACTCCCCAACTTTTATCCACCAGCCTTTTTAAACAATGGCGTCCCATTTGCTGTTTTTCAATCTGCTGGGACTGCCCCAGAGTTCAGCACATTTTAGAAAATTACCACAAGTGCACCTGTTATTTCTCCCGCTATCATTTTAGTACCCTGGGATACATTACATCAGGACGAGGGGATTCGTCTACCCTTGGCTCCTTTAGCTTGCCCAACGCTACCTCCTCTGTAATAATGATTGTTCACAAGTCCTCACCTACCTTCATCTCTTTGGTAAAAACAAGGACTGCAGATGCTGGAAATCAGATTCTAGATTAGAGTGGTGCTGATAAAGCACAGCAGTTCAGAGCATTCCTGATGAAAGGCTTTTGCTCGAAACGTCGATGTTTCTGCTCCTCAGATGCTGTTTGAACTGCTGTGCTTTACCAACACCACTCTCATCTAGAATCGTCATCTCTTCGTCGATCACTGGCATGTTATTAGTGTTGTTTACTATGAAGACTGATACAAAATACCTGTTCAATGCCTCAGCCATTTCATCGTATCCTATAACTAAATGCTCCTTCTTATCCTTTCAAGGAGCAACATTGAAGTTAGCCACTTATTTTCATTTTATATATTTAGGGAATCATCTGCTATCTGTCTTCATATACTGTGCTAGTTTTTTTTTTCTCGTGTTCTATCTTACTTTTCTTTATAGCTCTTTTCATGGCTTTCTGTTGACCTTTAATCTTTTCCCAATCTTCTAGGTTCCTGCTGTTCTTGGCCACTTTGCATTCCATTTCTTTCAATTTGATAACCTTGCGTATTTGCTTAGACACACATGGCAGATTTCCCCTTTTCTTCGAGTCTTTTCTTTTCACTGAATATACTTTTGCTTAGGACTTTGAAAAAAATTGTTGAAAATCTTCCACTGCTCGTCAACTCTCACCATAAAGTATTTGTTTCTATTCGACTTTTGCCAAGTCCTCCCTCCATTCTGTTGTAGTCTCCTTCGTTTAAGCACAGGACCCTGGTATTTAATCACATTTAGTCAGACAGCACTGCAAAATAGAAAGCAAGCTAACACTTTGAGTCTAGTTGATTCTTCATCGTCTGTATTCTGATTCCCTTTAAATGAAGGCGTTTAAAGAGACACATCACTGAAACCTGTGGCACACCAGCGTACACCCGTCTGCAGTCTCACAAACGGCCTTCTACCACCACCTATGTTCTCCAATAATTTCTTCAGTGCTTACCTTCCCCTGTTTGCATATGTTCCTCCCAATGCACTTTGCTTTAATGTTTTCTGCTAACTTACCATGTGTTCTGATTAAAACTCCTCCTGAATATCTGACTGTACCATATTCACTGTTTCACCATCATTTACAAATACAAGAGATATCTTCAAGAAAAATGTTGTAAATTGTAACTTTCCTTTCATAAATGCAGAACAATTCACTTGGAATTTGCTATTACTTTCTCAGTGTCCAATAAGATCTTCGTTACAGTAGGTTGCAACAGCTTCCCTACTGTGGACAACAACTAACTGGCCTGTAGTCCTCCACTCTCCCACTTCTTCCCTTCGTAAATCATTTGAATGCATTTATAAGGTTCAGAAGTGAATACAGAGAAATACAGTGGTCCCTATTGCAATCAACATGTGTATTGCTGTTTTCTCTGAAATTTCAGTATGAATTATATCTAGTCTGTCAGACTTATCAATCCTCATCCCAGTTCTGTTTCCAAAAACTATCTCATAACTGTGTATGAATTATTTCATTCTTTTGTTACAAAGGTCCCTTGGTGACTTGGTATTTCTGGGAGATTTTCTGTATCTTCCTCTTTGAATACAGATACAATGTAACTTTCGGCTCCTTGTCATTTTTCTGTTCTCTGCAATAAATTATCGTATCCACACATTCGCTGTGCCACATTTGATCTTGATATCATTTTCCTTTCAAGTGTCAACAGACGCTTTTAGCCAGTATTTACAATTAACAAAGAAAATCACAGCACAGGAACAGGCCCTTCAGCCCTCCAAGCCTGTGTCGATCCAGATCCTCTATCTAAATATGTCACCTATTTTCTAAGGACCTGTAGACCTCTGCTTCCTCATATTAAATGACGCTATCGTCCCCACCTCTGCTACCCAGCTGGCAATGCATTCCAGCCACCCACCACCCTCTGCGCAAAGAAGCTTTCGAGCATATCTACAATAAAGTTTTCCCCTTTCATCTTGAATTCTTGACCCCCAGTAACTGAGTCCCCTACTCTGGGAATAAGCTTCTTGCTATCCACCCTAATTACATCTCTCAAGATTGTGTGGACATCAATCAAGTCCTCCCTCAACCTCCATCTTTCTAATAAAAATAATCCTAATCTACCAAACCTCTATTTATGTGTCGTTCTCTTCATGCTAGGCAACATTCTGGTGGAAATCCTCTGCCCTCTTTCCAAAACATCGAGATCCTTTCAGTAATGTGGCAACCAGACCTGTCCGCAGTATTCCGAATGTGACCGAACCAAAGTCCACTCCAACTGGAATACAGCCTGCCTACTCTTGAATGCAATCGATTCCAACAGATTCCCTCCTGTGGGTGACGAGTTAACCACTGTGGTTCTCCACTTCTTAAATTGTTATAATGCAGGAAGGAAAGTATGCTGTATGCCTTCTTGATCATTCTATCGACCTGCCACTTTCAGCGAACAATGGACCTGAACACCCAGATCTCTCTGTACATCAATTTTCCCCAGGGCTTTTTCCAGTTACTGTATAATTCGTTCTCGAATTGGATCTTCCAAAATGCATCACCTCACATCTGCCTTTTCTCCACCCAACTCTCCAATCTATCTGCATTCAGCTGTGTTCTCTGAAAGTCCCCTCAACTTTCTGCTCCTCTAACAATCTAAGTATCATCTGCAAATTTGCTAATCAGACCACATATACCTTTCTTCAGACCATGTAAGTATATCACAAAAAAACAGTAGTCCTAGCACGGATCCTTGTGAAACACTATACAGAACAGTTCTCCATTTTGAGAAACTCCCCTCCATTACTACTCTCTATCTCTTGTTACCCAGCCACTCCTCTATCCATCTAGCTAGGACACCCTGCACTACTGCGACTTCGCCTTCTCCATCAGTCTATCTCATCAAACGCCTTACTGACGTCCATACCTCCCACAGGACTACCTCACACTGATCAGAAGTAAACTCCAT
>NC_057716.1:114279147-114286344 GCF_004010195.1 Chiloscyllium plagiosum
GGTAAGAAGTGTTCATTGAAGACCTCATCTAATTCCTCTGGCTCCATGCACAGATTGTCCCTTTGGTTTCTAAGACTCCCCACTACTTAGTTGGGAATCATCTTACTCTTACTATTGGCATAAAATACCTTGTGGCTTTTCGAATTCTGTGAGAAGCTCGGGAAGGGATTGCAGGGCCCTTTGCAGATATATTTGTATCATCAACAGTCCCAGTGAAATGCTGGAAGACTGGCTAATACTTGTCCATCAGTTAAAGGCTGCAAGGAGACGCCAGAAAATGACAGACCGCTGAGACAGACATCGGTGGTGCTTAAATTGTTGGAATAGATTCGAAGAAATTCATGCAGATGGGAAAGCAATGGCAGATTTAGGATAGTCAGTGTGGGTTTATGTGTGAGAAATGATATCCCACAAACCTGATTGAGTTTTTGAGGAAGTGGACAGGAGGAAGAGTGGGAGATGGTGTGTAAAAGGTTCTGCATAGTCGACTGGTTAATTAGTTGGGATCCAGGGAGAGCTGCACTAATGGATACAAAGTTGGTTTGATGGTAGGAGACAGAGGGTAGTGGCATGGGTTTGTTGTTCTGAATGGACATTGTGACGATTAGTATGTGGCAACGATTGGCGCTGGATCGGTGGGCGGCACAGTGGCACAGTGGATAGCACTGTTGCCTCACATCGCCAGAAACCCGGGTTCAATTCCCGCCTCAGGCGACTGACTGTGTGGAGTTTGCACTTTCTTCCAATGTCTGCGTTGGTTTCCTCTGTGTTTCCTCCGGGTGCTCCGGTTTCCTCCCACAGTCCAAAGATGTGCAGGTCAGGTGAATTGGCCATGCTAAATTGCCCGTAGTGTTAGGTAAGGGGTAAATGTAGGGTTATGGGTCGGTTACGCTTCGGCGGGTCGTTGTGGACTTGTTGGGCCGAAGGGCCTGTTTCCACACTGTAATGTAATCTAATCTAGACTGTTTATCTTCATTTATATAAACGATTTCGAAAAGAATACAGAAGGCATAGTTAGTACATTTATGGGTGACACTAAAGTTAGCGTCAGATGGTCAGTGAAGAAGGTTGTCTCATGTTACCATGGGATGTTGATCAGGTGGGTCAGTAGGCTGAGGACCAGCAGATGGAGTTTAATTTATTTTCATGCGAGGAGTTGTATTTTAGTCAGGGGAAACAGAGTAGGACAAAACAGTTAATGGTGCAGCTCTGAGTAGTATTTTCAAAGAGAGAGAGATGGGTACTGGTACACAGTTGCTTGGATGTGGTGCCACAGGTAGACAGGGTGGGGAAGAAGGCGTTTAGATCCATTTACCTTCATTAGACAGAGCTTGGGAGACTGAGTTGGGACACCATATTGTGGCTGCACAGGATATTGGTGAGACCATTTGTAACAATTTAATGATGACCATAAAAGCATTGGTAATCATCAGGGAAATCTCATCTGGTCCACTTATACCCTGAAGAGAAGGACATCTGACATTCTAACTCGGTTTGGCTGAGACGTGTTTCCAAACCCACAGCAACATGGCTAACTCTGAGCTGCCCTCTTGCAATTAGCAGTGGGTAATGTAAGCTGATCCAGCCAGTGACACACACATCCCAAAAGAGGATATTTCCCTCCCTACTTCACATCTGACACCAGCGTGGAGTTGATCTTTAACCTGCAGATTGGGAATGTTTGTGTGTGTGTGGTGGTATGAGTGTTCAGTTCTGTGTGTGTGTGTGTGTGTGTGTGGTGGTATGAGTGTTCAGGTATGAGTGTTCAGCTCTGGGTGTGTATCTGTGTGTGTGTGGTGGTATGAGTGTTCAGCTCTGGGTGTGTATCTGTGTGTGTGTGGTGGTATGAGTGTTCAGCTCTGGGTGTGTATCTGTGTGTGTGTGGTGGTATGAGTGTTCAGCTCTGGGTGTGTATCTGTGTGTGTGTGGTGGTATGAGTGTTCAGCTCTGGGTGTGTATCTGTGTGTGTGTGGTGGTATGAGTGTTCAGCTCTGGGTGTGTATCTGTGTGTGTGTGGTGGTATGAGTGTTCAGTTCTGTGTGTGTGTGTGTATCTGTGTGTGTGTGGTGGTATGAGTGTTCAGTTCTGTGTGTGTGTGTGTATCTGTGTGTGTGTGGTGGTATGAGTGTTCAGTTCTGTGTGTGTGTGGTGGTATGAGTGTTCAGTTCTGTGTGTGTGTGTGTGTGTGTGTGTCTGTGTGTGTGTGGTGGTATGAGTGTTCAGTTCTGTGTGTGTGTGGTGGTATGAGTGTTCAGTTCTGTGTGTGTGTGTGTGTGTGTGTGGTGGTATGAATGTTCAGTTCTGTGTGTATGCATTGGCACCTCTTCATCAAGCAGAACAACCCTCGCTTATCGCTGTATCTTTCTCCAGTCCCTAAAGCATTCCTTATGTCTGTAACTGCCTTTCGGCCCAAATATGCTCCTGTTCCTCCAGTTTCTGTCATTATCGAATCTCCTTTATCCCCTCCTGCCCTGTTAATGTCTGGTCAAACCCCATTGACACTTTCTATCTCGATAAACTGGTTTGAGTCCCACAACTTGCTCTGTATTTGTAATTCTTTCCCTGTCCCATAATCCTCCATATCTCTTGAACCAACTCCAGCACATATTGCCCTCCCTCACTCTGTGAACCCCTTCTGCCACAACAATCCATATCGGCTTTTTATTGTCGTTGAGGCCCTTATCACACTTCATGTATCTGTCAGCACATCCAGTACATTCAAGTCTCCCGTATCATCTCATTAAAGACCACCAATGTTTCCGCTTCCTACAACACTCCTCTTACTGGGATAACCCTTGCTCTCCCTTAAACACCTGCTTCAAAATTTTGATCGCTTTTTTGTCAGTTTCTGAGACACTCTGCCTTCAGAATTGTTAGCTTTTATTGACAGTCTTCGAAGCCTGTTTTATTCTAATATGATCCTTAAAGACCCGAGGCAGTCGCTGATTGGTATTTCTTGCTGAAGTTTGGTCTATGCCAAGGGAATGTCCTTTTGTTGAATATTTTCTAGCTGTTAATTTAGAGGCATACATTTCAGTCTGTTTACCCTGTTAACCTTGGGCAGTTCTCCCCTCATAGCCATGTGGTGTGTTTTGCTTAAATTTCAGACTGTCGGGTGTACTTGGAGTGGTCACTGAGGAACTTCATAATCCATTTGAATTCCACCTTATCACCCAAACCTCCCCGGCCCCATGCCACTGTTGGCCAAGGACAGAGTGACTCTGATCAAAGACAAAGAAACCATTAAACAACGCGGGGGAGCACTTCAGAGACTTCCTCAACCAGGGCTCTGTCATCGATTAGAGCGTCCTTGACCATATCCCACATAACGCTACACACCACGGGCGCAGCAATGCCCCAGCCCCACATGAAGTAGAGGAGGCTGTCTGCCAGCTCAACAACAACAAGGCTGCTGAAGCAGACGGTCTCCCTGCTGAGGTATTGAAATGCGGAGGCACAGAGCTCTTGCAGCTATTCCAGATCCTGAGTCAGTAGAACTCTCCACTCCAGAGAGACGAGGCAGCACAGGCCAGGGATGGCAACTGGGATTTTCCAGATCTCAGTGGGACTCAGGACCATTCTCCATATGTAACTCTCACTGCCTCAGTCTAATTATCTATTCTGTCTGTCTCCTGTAGGTCCTCAGGAAGATCCTGACTCAATAGACTTCCCAGCTGCTGGGTGTCTCATTGGAGATGGTTGGTCAGCCAAAGAGACAAAGGGCAGGGAGACATGGAGCCTTCAATAAATCCTGAACTGAGGTAAGATCACTCACAGTGCACAGCGCAGAAAGCAATGAGAGGGCTCCAAACATCGGCCAACAAGACATGACATAGTTACAGTGCTGCATGGGGAGCACAGTCCAGACACACCCCAAGCTCAATTACCGCCCCTACTTTAACTTACTTTGCACTGAGATAGCATCGGGAATTCAGAGTTATCAATGCAGGTCTGTGCTGTCTTAGTGAGCATCCGTACAACAGAGGTGAAAGCAAGCCTCCCACAAGAGGGTGGGAATGCTGCCTGAGATCTTTCTGTTCTGTGTTCCCTCTCCAACACTATCTATGGCATGTCTGATGGACCAGTCTCTTCAATAATTTGTAATTCCTCCATTAGTTCCCATCCCTGCAACCTCCTCCGTTCCCTATAGTTCCTCCCCATATTTGAAATGTGCTGTATTCCAGACTACCATCCCTATCGCTGTAAGTTGCTTCAGTGTCTACAACATGCCATACCTCGATAGTCTCTTCTTCCAGTAACTTGATACAGATTCATACAGCACGAAAACAGAACCATCAGTCCGACTAGTCCATGATGACCAGGTTTTCCAAACTGAACGAGACTCATTTGCCTGCGTCTGGCCCATATCCCTTCAAACCTTCTCCTCTCCGTGTACCTGCCGAAATGACTTTTCCATGTTGCAATTGTTCTTGTTTCGCCCAAGTGCCCCTGGCATTCCTTTCCATCTCTCCACTATCCTCTGCCACTGTTACCTCAGGGAGATTGCTTATGTCTTCCCCAGTGAAGTCAGATCTGAAGTACCAACACAATTCTTCTGCCATTTCTTTGTTCCCCGTAATATATTCCACTGTTTGCGTCTTCAATGTCCCAATTTTAGTCTTAACCATTTTTTGCCTTTCAAATAACTAAATAATTGCTTTTACTATCCTCCTTTATATTATTGCCAGTTTACCTTCGTACCTCATTTTTTTTCCTCTGCGTATTTCCTTCTTAGAAATCCTCTGTTGTTCTTTAAAGCTCCCCAGTCCTCCGTTTTCCCACTTATCTTTGCTATGTTATACTTTCTCTCTATTAACTTTATATGTTTCTTAACTTCCCTAGTCAGCCACGGCCACCCATGCCTCCTTCTAAGATCTTTCTTCCTTGTTGGAATGAACTGTTCCTGCAACTTCTGCATTATACACAGAAATATCCGCCATGGTTCCTCAACTGTCATCCCTGCTAAGGTATTGCACCATTGAATTTTGGCCAGCACCTCCCTCATAGCTCCATTTTCCCCTTTATTCAGCAGAAATATTGTCACTTCCGATTGTACCCTCTCCCTCTCAAATTGCAGATTGAAGCTTATTGTTATATGGTCACGACTTCCCAATGGCTCCTTCACTTCGAGGTCCCTGACCAATTCTGGTTCCTTGTTCAATCCCAGATCCAGAATTGCCTTCTCCCTGGTCGGCTCCAGCACCAGCTGTTCTAAGAATCCATCTCTGAGGCACTCCCCAAAGTCTCTTTCTTGAGAACCAATGCCATCCTGATTGTCCCAGTCTACCTGCATGTTGACATCCCCCATAACAACTGTAGTAACATCTTTGCGACAGGCCAATTTTGGGTCCGGATTTAACATGCATTCGACATACAGACGACTGTTTGGAGCCCTGTAAATAACTCCCAAGAGGGTCATTTTAGCCTTAGTATTTCTCATCTCTATCCACACTGACTCTGCATTCCCTGATTCTAGATACCCCCGCGCAAGGGACTGAATATCATCCCTTACCAACATGGCCACGCCACCCCCTCTGCCCGTCAGTCTGTCCTTACGATGGCACGTATAGCCTTGAATATTCATTTCCCAGGCCCTGTCCACTTGAAGCCACGTCTCAGTTATCCCCTTAATATCGTATCTGCCAATTTCCAAAAGAGCGTCGAGCTCATCCATCTTATTTCTAATGCTTCTTGCATTCATATATAGTATTTTTAATTTGTTACTGCCCTCCCCCTTCCCATCAACTCCTATTTCACTCAACCTTACAGCATGATCCCTTTCTGAGTTTTCTGCCTCATTGATACAGTTGTCTTTCTTGACTTCCCTTGTTCTAACTTGCCCTCCAATTTCCTTCTTAAGCATCCAGTTTGTCCGCTCCCCCCCCCCCCCTAATTAGTTTAACCGTAGCTGTGTTGCAGTAGCAAACCTGCCTGCCAGAACGCTGGTCCCTAACCTATTAAGGTGCAATCGTCTCTCTTGTAGAATTTGTGCTTACCACAAAACATACCCCAGTGATCCAAGAATTTAAATCCTTGCTTCCTGCACCAGTTCCCCAGCCACACGTACAAGTCCATTATCTCCCTGTTTCTGGCCTCACCAGCCCGAGGAACTGGAAGCAAACCGGAGATAACCACCTTGGACGTCCTGCTTTTCAGCCTTCTTCCTCGTTCCGCTGTAGTATGTTCCTCCTCTTCTTCCGACATAATTTGTGCTGACATGTACCACCACCTCTGGCTTTCACCTTCCTCTTTGAGGATTTCCTTCACTCTGTCTGTGGTGTCTTTAACCCTGGCACCAGGAAGGCCACACACCATCCTTAAGTCCCGTCTGCTGCCACAAAAACCTCCTTGTCAAAGACTCCTGAGCTAAAGCCTCACTCTTGAATCCACAGGAACTTCCTTGGACCCTCTTTTTGGGGCAAGTCTGTGGACCTCTAACTTAGGTTAGAGGAGGAGGGAGGCCCCACTTTGTAGGACCTGGGGTCTAGAGCACATCCACTCAAATAACAATCACTTACCTTCCCGACCGGCTTTGCGCTCTGCCTTCACTTCCGCGTAGCTCCCGCCGGTCTCTGATGCAGAGCTATGAGAGATGAAGAAATGGTGACGCTGGAACACGAGGAGTGGCAGCGATCACTTAATTCCAAAATAGACATTGATAGTGTGAGAATTTCCATACTGCAACCAGGATTGATTGGTTTGATTTATTGCTACGTGCTCCTCAGTACAGGGAAAAACTTTATTTATGAGCAGTGGAGGGAGATCATAGTAAGCATGAACAGACAGATCACAGGGTGGAAATAGGCTGAGACAGAGTAAGGCATACAGGTTACTCTGCACAGGACGTGCACTCGACAAATCAACATGAACACGATCAGCATTATTTGAACTTAGAGTCCATTAATCCGTCTAACGTGGCTTTCCTAATGGTTCATATGTCTAAATTAACTCTCCCCACGTTATTGTGATGTCGGCATGTGAACCCGTACTGAATGTCATGTTGTTCACAATCCCTGGCAACAGCCACAATACCTTCATTCTGAAACAGGTAGCCATTCCCACCAGCTTCCGCCCTACATAGAGAACACTCGTCTATCTTCTCGGAGATGGAAGGTGCCTTCTTGAGACTTCCCAAAAGACATATGGCTTCCCTCCTCATCATTAGAAAACTACGTTAAAGTCCCACCTGTGTATCAT
>NC_057716.1:114286795-114306716 GCF_004010195.1 Chiloscyllium plagiosum
CTATTGGGGTCTCCACAGAATTGGAACCTTCAGTGGATGTTTCATGGCTGCTACTCTCTCTGAATTTTCTCTTCATGATGTTTTTAACTACTGGATTGGAGAAATGTTTGTGACAAGCTGTGTCTGAATATTCCTTTCTACCAGGAGCTGTGTTTATGGGATTTTCCTATATTGGAATAGTTCCTAGATCTATTATTCTGTTAACTTGTCCCATAGAACTTCGTTATTCTAAATTCTTCTTTCTCTGGTTTCATTTTATCTTTCGTGTTTAAGTAGATGGTGTTTTGCTTCATACCGGGTAGTTTGACCAGTCACACTGCATCTGGAACAGACACTTTACATTTCCTTCAAAATAAAATAAAACATCAGAGTCTAGGCTACCGCCTTCAAATATTGTGGAGGGGCTCTGGTGTGATCCATCACACTAGACTCCTTCTCTTCCTGAGTAATAGGCTGGAGGCACTGAATGGGCTGTCCCTGTTCTTCTCCAATAGAGTCAATGGGCTGAATGACTTGCTCATATTTCTGTGAAACCAGCGTGAGGTGCTGAATGAACTCTTGTTTTACTGTGGCCATGTGCAGTGTCTGGCAGTGCTGTTACATGAATTTTACGGACCATTTAACAGCAGAATCCTCAATGGAGTCCGGGTCTTGCTGCACATGAACACAGACCAGTTTACGAGCTGACAGGAGAAAAATTATTCTGAACATTGTGGAATCTTCAGTGACTATCACTACTTCTGATCCTATGGTGGGGATGGTGGGAGTGGGGAGACGTTGATGATGCATCTGACGATGTTTGTGAAGGGGATGCTACCTTGATGATGTCCCACAGAGGTGATCCAGGACTGAGATGATGAACATCTTCCTTGTGTTATGTTTGACACCAAACACTGGAGAGTTTACAATGATTCTCATTAAGTCCAGTTTTGTTAAGCTCCTCTATGTCAACAGAAGCCAACCACTGCCTTGATATCAGGGCCAGTCATTTGTACCTGAACCCTTGTGTCAACCTCTTTTGTTCATATCAAGAGGTCAAGATATAGGAGAAGCAAGCTTTTTTCTTCAAACAGGTGGTATTGAATGTCAGGATTTCTCTTCTCAAGAGTGTTGGGGGAGCTAGATGACTGAAAGCATTTGAAGAGGACGTAGATAGATATTAACCTGTCAGAGAGTTGAGGACTATGAAGAATTGGGTATGAAAGGATTTGAGACCAAGAGCAGATCAGTCATAATTTTAGTGAAGGGCAAAGCAGGCTTGGGCGGTGAACGATCTGCCCCTGATTCTGATGTTCTCATATTCTGTTTTGGAAAGTTAGTGGGTGTTATTTTCCTGGAAGGTATTTTATTGAATATTGCAGTGAGTGAGACCAGAGGATTTCCTGAGCCATCTCTGGGTGAGGTATAGGGGCTGTATTCACAGTAAATCTAGGTCTACAAAATGACCAACAAATGAAGCACAAGTTGCTAAGAGGGGAAGCTCTATAAATAGAGATGCGGGGCCTCTTTCATACCCAGCCTGGGTTTTCTAACTAAATTTCCCAAATCCCTTCAAAGCGTGTGTGACAGTCTTGAAGGGCCGAATGGTCTCCTCTCTTTCTGTGCACCAGGTTATAGCAGGAAGTAGCCTCCCACTGCTCCTGTCTCGCAGGTTTGAGGGGCTGAATGGAACACAGGAACATGGTACTGAGGAGCAGGAGTGAATCATTAGATACTTTGAGCCTTTTCCACCAGGCAGTAAGATTGTGACTGATCAAGTTGTGGTCTCAGCCCCACTTTCCTGTCTGTATCCCATTATCCGTGACTCACTTCCCTGTCAAATATTTAACTAATGCAGCTTTCAATCAATGTGAACACAGAGACACGATAAACTTTCAGTGAAGAGAAATCTGACTTGAAATGTCCTATCAGAATTTTTCGTCCTCTTATAGAATCAGAGAGTCATGCAAAATGGAAACAGAGCGGTTAGTCCAATCTGTTCACTCCGATCAGATATCAAATCTGATCAAGTCCCATTTGTCAGCATTTGGCCAATATCCCTCCTCTTTCAGATACTTCTTAAATGTGCGATTGTAACCGCCTTCAGCACTTCCTCTGACAGCAATTTCTGTACTCACACCACTCTCTGTGTGAAACATTTATCGTCGGGTCCCTTCTAAATCATTCGCCCTCTCCCCTTCAACCTATGCCCTCTAGTTCTCGTCTCCCCTATCCTGGGGAGCAGAACGTGGCTGTTCAGAATATCCATGCCCCTGATGGTTTTATAAACTTCTATAATGTCACCCCTCGGCCTCCAACACTCCAGGGGGAGACACCTCAACCTATTCATCCTCTCTGTAACGCTCAAACCCTCAGGTCCTGGAACATCCGTGTCAATCATTTCTGCAGACAACCGAGTTGTGTGCCGTATTCTTAAAGTGGCCTCACCAACATCCTGTACAGATGCAACATACCACCACAACTCCTATGACTGATTAAGGCAAATGTGCCAAATGTGTTCTGCACCACACTGTCGACCTGCGACTCCACTTTTAAGGAACAAATAAACCTGCAGCCCTAGGTCCCTTTGTTCCACAACACCCCCCAGAACCTGACAATGAAGTGTATGATTTCTGTCCTGATTTGCGTTCCCAAAATGCAAAACCTCGTATTTATCTAAATTAAACTTTATCTGTCACTCCTTGCCCATTTGCCCCATCTAATTGTGGTCTCGTTGTACTCTGAGATAATCTACTACACCACCTTTCTGATGTAATCTGTGAATTTGCTAGCTATGGCCCCAATATTCACATCCATATCCTTGATATAATTAATGAAATGCAGTGAACTCAGTACTGATTCTTGCAGCACACTGCTGCTCACAAGCCTCCAGGCCGAAAAATATCACTCTTCCTTCAAGCCAATTATGACTAGCTTCCTCTGTATCCCATGTGACCTAACCTTACTAATCTGTCTACCATTCGAAATGTTATGAACACCTTGCTGAGGCCTATGTAGACAAAGTCTACCAAACTGCCTTCATCAATCTTCTTTGTCACCTCTTCATAAAACTCAATCAAATTAATGAGACATGATTTCCCATGCAGAAAGCCACGTTGTCTAACCCGTGGATATTGCAAACAGAGAATTTATATTTACATTTCTAAATACACTGCCACACATAAACACTGCAATTTCAAATTGGAAGAACTTTGTCCAGATATTAGTGTAACTCTTGACAAAAGGAAAAATTGAGAGTTAGTCGAAAATGTTATTCTGCTTCTGAAGATATGCTACTCACACAAGTTGCTAGCAATGGGATTTTATCCTGGAACAGTTGGATTTGGCTGAATTCCCTTTGCATTTGGCAGTGAGGAGATTCCAATGAATTCTGATCATGGATTGCCCCAAGGGTAGTACGGTGGCTCAGTGGTTAGCCTCGCCGCAACAGGGACATGGGTTCAAGTCCAGCCTCGGACAACACTCTGTGTGGAGTTTGCACATTTTCCCCTTATCTGTGTGAGCTTCTCATGGGTGCTCCGGTTTCCTCCCACGGTCCAAAGCTGTGTATGTCATTTGGATTGCTTATGCTAAATTGTGCATAGTGTTCAGGGGTTTCTAGGTTAAATGCATTAGTCAGGCTAAATGTAAGGGAACGGGTCTGGAAAGTTTGGCATGGACGTTTTCGGCTGAAGGGCCTGTTTCCACTCTGCAGGAATTCTATAAAAATAAGAATCGTAACGCTGACTGTAGAGGGTTTTTTTTTTAGCTCACACACATTGTTGTGATGAGGAACAATGAAGGAGAGAGAGTGCAATCAGCTGTTCCTTCTCGGGCAGATTACACAATGTAAGCGACTCAAGGGGATGAATGGCCACATCCTGTTGCTCTGTAAGTAACTCAAGCGGCTGAATGACTACTTCCTCATCCGATTGGACAGGGCCAAGTGCCTGTAGAGGGTATTTTTTTTAGCTCACACACATTGTTGTGATGAGGAACAATGAAGGAGATAGAGTGCAATCGGCCGTTCCTTTTCGGGCAGATTACATTTTCTCCCACACTGAGTTGAATCACACAATAATGTCATGCTCTCCCAAACTGGACCATGTGAGGTTTCTTTGTACATTGTCCAAACTATGTCTCCATCACATTCCCTGCTCCATGTGAGTGCATTATTGCTGTTGTCATGCACAGAGCCATACACTTAGCAGAAAATGATCTCAGTCGATTTGAAGATATGTTTATATGTTAAGTGTCATTTAAAAATAAAATGTTTAATGTATTCAGAAAATTGTGTTAAAATGAATGCATTTTGTAACAAATACAGAAATTCCTGGAAAAGCTCGGCAGGTCTGTCCGCATCCAGATATCTTTTCCATGTTGTAGTTGTACCAGCCTCCATCACTTCCTCTGACAGCTCATTCCATACGCACACTACACACTGTGTGAAAAGGTGCCCTAGGGCTCGTCAAAATCTTTCCCCTCTCACTTTCAATCAAGGTCCTCTAGTTTTGGACGCCCCTAACCTGAGGAGAAGCCCTGCCTACTCACTCTATCCATGACCATTATGATTTTATTAACCTCTACTGCTCCGAAATGTGACTTCAATCAACACGAATGGCTGTACTTTCAGTCATCCCTGGCCGAAATTCTGAAATTCAATACTGACACCTCTTCCTTCTCCATCAAGTCACAATTTAAATCCATTTTTAATCAGTTTGTTCAAATATATTATGAAACATTTCTGTGGGATTCACACCTAGACCTTTGTGCCCAGAGGTAGGGACACTAGCACTACTCGGCAATACCCATAAAGCTGTAGCACTATTCTCCTGTGTCTTTGCTCATCAGCATGTTCTGACATGCTGTGACATACCTCTGCAACAGGCAGGACATAAATCCAGACCTTCTAGTCCAGAGCTAGGAACACCACCACACAAGTTCAGGAATTGAAATAAAATCCAGAGCTCTGGCTCAGAGGCAGGGACACTACCCACTACACTACCATACCCAGATTTTGGGTCATATTTGAAGTGCCAGCTTTCGGCTCGGTGTGGATTTACTATAATGGAGTTACCATTACTAAACGACACAAAACTCTTTGTATTGTTAAACAGTTGCAAGATATTTGTCTCAACTATAGGATGTTGAGTGCGCGTGCTGTGCCATTGAAATTAACAATGAACATCCTTACTTGCTATTATCTGTAGTCTGCAATATTAGGGAAAGAAATCCTGCAGACACACTCTGCCCAATGAAGGGTGTCAAATAGATATTTATTACTAAACACCAGAGATGAAGAAAGACCATAATTTCTGGCCCCAAAACACCAATCACTATTACCCACATCTAGCGTGTGACTGCCCTCTTCCGAAAACCATGAAATGATACCAGGCCGCTGATAACTGTCCGGCCTTTCCTGCCCACTGACTCTGTATGCAATCTGTCCCTCCTCCCCCTAACCACACAAAGCAAACCAAGCTCAGTGTCTTTGTGAAAATCAAGACTGAAGTGTGCAGTCTTCCTGGAGAGGGGGAGAGAATTTTAAATTAAACAGGGAAGGTGAGGAGGTGGTAATAACACTCACTGAACTGAGAAGTGGCAGATGGAGTTTAGTTTGGAGTAATGCGAGGTATTGGATTTTGTAAATCAAACAAGAGCAGGACCTATACAATTAAAGGTATGACCTTTGGCAGTGTTGTAGGACAGAGACCTCGGCCGTCTGGTATAAATATTTAAAATTTGCTTCCCATATAGATAGTGTGGTTCAGAAGGTGTTTAACACACTTGTTTTCATTGGTCAGACCTTTGAGCATCGGAATTGGGATGTCATGTTGAGGTTGTACAGGACACTGGTGAGACCACTTCTGGAATACTGTGTCCAGTCTGGTCACCCTGCCCGCTCATTCCATAGACACACCACCTTCTGGGTGAAAGAGCTGCCCCTTAGGTCGCTTTTAAATTTTTCCCCTCTCACCTTAAAACTATTTCCTCTAGTTTTCGACTCCCCTCCCCTTAGAAAATATTTTGATTTTTCACTTTGATATTATTGACCTTGATATTATTAAGCTGGAGAGGGTTCAGAAGAGATGAACGTGGATGTCGTTGGGAATGGAGGGAGTGAGCGATAAGAAGAGGCTGGATTTTCTGGGGCTTCTTTCACTGCAGAGGATGAGATTAAGGGGTAACTGCACAGAAGTTTACAAAATCGTGAGGGGTACAGATAAGCAGAAGTGCTGATGTCTTTTCCCTAGGGTTGGGGATTCAAAACTGAGGGATATTTGAAGGTGCGAGGAAAAAAGATTTACATAAGTCATAAAAGGTAATTATTGGCTTGTGTGTGGAATGAACTTGCAAAGCAAGTGATGAAAGCAGGGACAGTTACAACTTTTAAAGGACATTAAGATCAGTACATGGATAAGACATCCATTTGGATGGTGCTGTGACCACCTGCCCTCTCCCTCCGCCTCTCTGAATGGATCCCTGTTGGTTTTTACCCTGTGCCAATGCCTGTGCAATGGCGTGGCGAGGCCAGCAGAGGGTGGCATTGCAGCACCTTAAGAATCACAGAGACTGCTAGACCAGCCCCACACAGAGATACACAGAAACACACACAGGAATTGTTAGGACACGGCATTGAGCTCATCTGGTAATTTAAACTAAACATTAAAGAAATGCTCAATTTGCCTCGTAAACTGTTAAAATATGAGTGACAGAGAACTCCAAAATTCCACTGTTTCTATAAAAACATCAATTTATTTTTAAACTCTGAAAGTGAACATTTTATATCAAGCATTCACACTCTGAGACCCACTTTCTCTTAACTGCTTATTGCCCCACTCCAACTCTATAATAATATACTCTTTCAATCAGACACTTATTAAAATTACATCAACTTAATTTCAAAACCACACAGCAGCTTTTGTTTTTGTGTCTTCTTCCAGCTGTAGATCTCCCTGGGCCTTTTCCTTTCTTTTTACTGCGGATATTTTTCATATGAGAAGGTACCTTTGATAGAACGTGTTTCCATGTCTCTTGGATCTGCGTTGATGGCATTTCCTTGGTCTGCAGTTTTCAAAATGCCTGCATTTTAGATGTCCACAAAGTCGGATTATCTCATTTGTTTGATTTTTGAAAAACAATAAATTCAAACTTGATATGGTTTTTAGTATCCTGGGGGATAAATTAAATTGATTGGTAAAATTATAATTGTTGTCCAAAGAGCAATCATCCCAGGGATCTATTTCACAGCCAAATGTGACAAATTTTCAATTGTCCTTGACACTCTGTGTCTGCCATCCTCTCATATACACGGGTGCTTGTAAGCCATCAGTTAAGAAAGACATTCATTCTTTCTTAAATGTACAGTACGCACTTTCAACTCCATAAGATTAATACCATTATGTCAATATGGATAAGTGGAGCCTATCCAGATTTCTCTTGCTCCATGGTTTATCAATCTTTCATTCACTCCGTCTGGTGTGTGTCTGGATTTTTGTTGCTCTGTTGACAACATCTCATTATTTGACTCCCTCCGTGGGAATATAGCAGTATTTCAGTTGCTCACACTCGTGCGTGGGGCAGGGTTTCAGTTGTTTCTTGGGGACTGTGATGCTATGACAATCTCAGTGTTTGCAGATGGCAGCAAACCTGGAAAAACTGTAAAGTCAATGCAGGACAGTGTGGAACTCTAACAGGACAATCACACGTTGGTGTAGTATTCAGATGCATGGCAGCTGGGAATCAATGCAGAGCAGTGTGAGGTGATGCACTTTGATTGGAAGAACATTGAAAGACATTTTAAAACAGGCTGTACCGTTATAAAGGGGGTGCAGGAGCAGAGAGTCCTGGCTGCAGATAAGCACAGATTATTGAAGATGTCAGGACAAGTGGGGAGAACAGTTACTATCACAGATTAGTTTCAGTATCTAAGCTGTTTACAGGAGGAGGTGTAGGACGGAGTCTTGATGCTCCCTTCCTGGGAGGTGGGGGAGATGATGTGTTGTGAGCCCACCCTCCTGCCCGCCGAGACCGTGGGGATTCCATTTGTACCAGCTCGACACAAAAGGGAGATGGCATCAGGGCCACGGTTTCTAAGTTGTGCCGGGGGAAACGGAGCTGCCAGTGGGTTTAAAATGAGAATAGCCCTTTACTGAACATTGCTCCTTACTCGTTTCGTGGGACATGGATGTTTCAGAATCTCCACACGAGGCGTCCCGGTGCTCTCCGGCTCGTACCAGGGTCCTCCCCACATGGTGGGTGGATTGGGGTGAGGGAATGGATATCGGGCACTCCAACACCCGGCTTGGCCCTTTCTGTCCCATTCCAGGCTCTTTCACCTGGAATGGGAGAAAGGGAGGGACGGAGTGAGGGTGGGAGTGGGTGTCCCTGCTGTTCGTACTGGTGTAGGTGTGGGGGGTGCGGGAATGGTGAGGTGTCAGGAGGGAGAATGTCCACAGCGTTTTATGCTTGCAGTGTTGCTAGTGTAGAGGGTAAAGTGGAGGGGGAGAGATAGGTCGAGAGAGAGAGAGAGAGAGAGAAAGAGGGGGGGGGGGGAAGGTGTTGGCCTGTAGTATAGAGAATGGTGGAGCATGATCTTTTTTCGGGGTAGGCGCTATAACAGATATACAGTGAGTGTGAGGGAGCAGAAAGAAGACGGTGAGCCTTATCCTGACAGAACGGGGAAGGTTATTGATGGTTCTCTTGTATTGCTGGACATTTCCTCAGACCTCAGATCCTGCACTGAGCTGGGTGGTGAGCTCAGACCATGCTCAGTGGGTCTGATGCTATGGCCCACTCTGGGAAGAGAGTCGTTCCCCTCTGTACTAGCCCATCCACCAGGCCCTCCGTGCCCCTGTCGACGAACCATGGTGTATTTTCCCATTATCTGTCATGCTCGGGGTAATCTGTGCAGAGCAGCTCAAAACTGAGAATGCTTAACCGTGTGCACATTGGTCTTTTAAACGTAGCACCAGTGTTAGGGATCATGGAATATCCAGCGACATCCGGACGAAGGTGAGTACCTCCAGCCATGATGGGTGGGAGAATCGGGCTGGTATTGAAAGAGAGGGACGCCATGCAGTGGGGTGGGTCGTTAATAAGGTGAGTTCAATACGACATCATCAGGAAATTAGCTCAGCCTCGTGCAAATAATCCCTCTGTCACACTGAAGGAAAATCAAGCAAAGATAAATTATTGTTAGAATCTGCCCAGTGTCACACATTCAGTGCAAACCAATTCCAGTTACAAAGGTGCAGAACAAATGCTCATCTGACCTCACACCAACATCCATTTTTCCCATCTTGCCTGGAAATATTAGCTCATGTTACAGGATGCTATCGAAGTGTCTACATTTCAGCATTCTGAAACCTGCGAAGACATCCTTCCATGACACTGCCACTCAGAATACCCCTCTCTGTCGACTTCCCAAACCACTCCGATGTGGTGATATTTCAACTGACTCTCCCCCTATTTCTCTCTGAAAAAGATATTTACACCAACAGCAACACCTTATCATGGCACAATGGAGATATGGAGCTTTAAATGGATCGGAGCATGTGCTGCAAGTTTGCCCACGCTGGACAGGGATCTAACACAGAATTAATGAGGAATGCACAGTGGTGGTGTACACAGTCCAACATGCTGGGAGGGTAACTGCTCCTGGTTTACAGATCGATGCACTGGGATGGTGTATACAGTTCTACAGGCTGGGAGGGGAACTGCTCCTGGTTTGCAGTTCAATGCACTGGGGTTGTGTCCACTGTTCTTCATGCTGGGAGCGTAACTGCTCCTGGTTTACAGATCAATGCACTGGAGTGGGTTATACAGCTCAACATGCTGGGAGGGTAACTGCTCCTGGTTTACAGATCAATGCACTGGGGTGGGGTACACAGACCTACATGCTGGGAGGGGAACTGCTCCTGGTTTACAGTTCAATGCACTGGGGTGGTGTACACAGCTCTACATGCTGGGAGGGTAACTGCTCCTGGTTTACAGTTCAATGCACTGGGGTGGTGTACACAGTCCTACATGCTGGGAGGGTAACTGCTCCTGGTTTACAGTTCAATGCACTGGGGTGGTGTACACAGTCCTACATGCTGGGAGGGTACTGCTCCTGGTTTACAGACCAATGCACTGGTCGTGTGGCCACCCCAGTGCACTGATGTGCAACCAGGCACATTTATAATCCCAGCATGAAGGACTGTGTACACTCCCCCAGTGCACTCACCTGTAATCCAGCAGCAGTTCCCCTCCCAGCATGTAAAACTCTTTACAGTGCATAGATCTGTCAACCAGGAGCACTTACCGTACAAGCATGTAGAGCAGTGTACATCACCTCCGTGCATTGATATGTATACCAGTAGCAGTTATCCTTCCAGCATGAAGAACACTGGACACAACCCCAGTGCATTGATGTGTAAACCAGGAGCAATTACCCTCCCGCATTGTGGGCGGGTAACTGCTCCTGGTTTACAGATCAATGCACTGGGTTGGTGCACAAAGACCTAGATGTTGGGTGGGAAACTGCTCCAGTTTTACAGATCAATTCATTGGTGTGGTGTACATGCTCTTCTTGCTGGGATGGTAACTTCCTGCTGAACAGATCAATGCACTGTTGTGGTCTATACAGCTCTAAAAACTGGAACGATAACTGATCCTGGTTTACCAATCAAAGCACTGGGGTAGTGTACACTGTCCAAGATGCTGGGACGGAATCTGCTCCTGGTTTACAGGTCAATGTACTGGGGTGGTGTACACACCTCTACTCGCTGCGAGGGTAACTGCTCCTGGTTCACAGATCATTGCACTGGGTTTTGCACACAGTCCTACATGCTGGAAGGGTAACTGCTCCAGGATTACTGATAAAACACTGGGATGCTGTGCACAGTCCTACATGCTTGCACCGAATCTGCTCCTGGTTTGCAGGTCAATGCACTGGAGTGGTGTTCACAACGCTATATGCTGGGAAGTTAATTGCTCCTGGTTTACAGATAAATGCACTGGGGTTGTGTCCACTGTTCTTCATGCTGGAAGGATAACTGCTCCTGGTTTACATATCAATGCACGGAGGTGGTGTACACTGCTCTACATGCTTGTACGGTAAGTGCTCCTGGTTGACAGATCTATGCACTGTAAAGAGTTCTACATGCTGGGAGGGGAACTGCTGCTGGATTACAGGTGAGTGCACTGGCGGAGTATACACAATCCTACATGCTGGGATTATAACTGTGCCTAGTTGCACATCAGTGCACTGGGGTAGCCACACAGCCCTATATGCTGAGAGAGTAACTGCTCTTAGTTTGCAGATCGATGCCCAGGGGTGGGCAACACAGCTCTACATGCTAAGAGTGTAAATGCTTCCAGTTTGCAGGACAATGCAATAGTGGGGGCTACACAGCCATACATGCTGGGAGGGAAACTGCTCCTGGTTTACACATCAATACACTGGGGTGGTGTACTCATCTCTATATGTTGGGAGGGTAACTGCTCCTGGTTTACGGTTTAATGTACTGGGGTGGTCTACACAGTCCTGCATGCTGGGAGGGTAACTGCTCCAGTTTACAGATCAATGCACTGAGGCGGAGTACACACTACTGTATGCTGGGCTTATAACTGCGTCTGGTTTGCAGATCTATGCACTGGGGTGTTGTACGCAGTCCTACATACTGGGTGGGTTACTGCTCCAGCTGTACAGATTAATGAAATGGATTTGTCTATAAAGCTGTACATACTGGGACGGTAACTGCTTCTGTTTACTGATCATGGCACTGGGGTGGTTATTGATCATTGCACATGCACAGTCCTACATGGTGGAAGGGTAACTACTCCTGGTTTACAATTCGATGTACTGGAGTGGTGACACAGTCCTAAATGCTGGGAGCGTAACTGCTCGTGGTTTACAGATCAATGCACTGCAGTGGTGTATACAGTCCGACACGCTGTGAGGGGAACTGCTTCTGGTTTACAGATCAATGCACTGATGTGGTTTGCACAGGCCTGCATGCTGGATGGGTAACTGCTCTGGTTTACAGATCAAAGCACTAGCGCGGTATACACAGTCTTACATGTTGGGCAGGTAACTGCTCCTGGTTTACTGATGAATGCACTGGGGTGGTGCACACAGACATACATGCTGTGAGGGGAACTGCTCCAGTTTCACAGATCAATTCATTGGTGTGGTGTACATTGCTCTACTTGCTGGGATGCTTACTGCTCCTGCTGAAACAGATCAATGCACTGTGCTGGTCTATACAGCTCTACAAACTGGGACGACAACTGATCCTGGCTTACAGATCAATTCACTGGGGTGGTGTACACGGTCCTACATGCTGGGAGGGTATCTGCTCCTGCTTTACAGATCAATGCACTGGCGCGGTATAAACAGTCTTACATGCTGGGAGGGTAACTGCTCCTGGTTTACATATCGCCTCACAGCGTGTCGGACTGTATACACCACTGCAATGCATTGATCTGTAAACCACGAGCAGTTACGCTCCCAGCATTTAGGACTGTGTCACCACTCCAGTATATCGAATTGTAAACCAGGAGCAGTTACCCTTCCACCATGTAGGACTGTGCATGTGCAATGATCAATAAATATCAATGCACAGGGGTGTTGTACAAAGTTCTAGATGGTCGGACGGTAAATGCTCTTAGTTTACATATCAATGCACAGGGGTGGTGTACACAGCTCCATATGTTGGGATGTTAACTGCTCCTAGGACACAGATCAATGCATTGGGGTGGTGTTCACAACGCTAAATGCTGGGAGGTTATCTGCTCCTGGGTTATAGATGAATGCACTGGGGTAGTGTACACAGTCCTCCATGCTGGGAGGTTAACTGCTCCTGGTTTACAAATCAATGTACTGGGGTAGTGTACTCAGTCCTCCATGCTGGGAGGGTAACTGGTCCAGGATTACAGATCAAGGCACTGGGGTGGTGTACTTAGTTCAAAATGCTGGGAGGTTAACTGCTCCTGGTTTAGAGATCAATGCACTTGAGAGGTGTACACAGTCCTACATGCTGGGAGGATAAATGTTGCTGGTTTACAAATAATTGCACTGGGCTTTTGTACGCAGACCTACATGCTGAAATTGTAACTGCTCCAGGATTATAGATCAAAGCACTGGGGTGGTGTACATAGTCCTACATGCTGGGACGGAATCTGCTCCTGGTTTAAAGGTCAATGCACTGGTGTGGTGGACTCTATCCGACATGCTGTGAGGGTAACTGCCCCTGGTTTACAGATCAATTCATTGGGGTGGTGTACATTGCTATAATTGTCGGATGGTAACTCCTCCCGGTTTACAGATCAATGCTCTGTTGTGTGTATACAGTGCTTCATGATGGATGGTTACCTGCTCCTGGTTTACAGTTCAATGACTTCGGTGGTGTACACAGTTTAACATGCTAGGAGGGTAACTGCTCCTGGTTTACAGATCAATGCACTGGTGTTGTGTCCACTTCTCTTCATGCTGGTAGGGTTTCTGCTCCTTGGTCACTGATCAATACACTGGGGTGGTGTACACAACGCTAACTGCTGGGAGGGTAACTGCTCCTCGTTTACAGATCAATGCCCTGAGGTGGTGTACACAGTCGTAGTTGATGTGAGGGTAACTGCTCCTGCTTTACTTATCAATGCACTGAGGTGGTGTACACTGCTCTACATCCTTGTACGGTTATTGCTTCTGGTTTACAGATCGATGCACTGGGATGGTGTAAAGAGTCCTTCATGCTGGGAGGGGAACTGCTGCTGGATTACATGTGAATGCACTGGGGGAGTGTACGCAATCCTACATGCTGGGATTATAACTGCGCCTGGTTTGCACATCAGTGCAGTGGGGTGGCCACACAGTCCTATATGCTGGGAGAGTAACTGCCCTAGTTTAGAGTTCAATGCACTGGGGTAGTGTTCACAACGCTTCTTGCTGGTAGAGTACCTGCTCCTGGTTTACAGATCAATGCACTGGGGTGGTGTACACAGTCCTACATGCTTGGACGGTAACTTCTCCTGACTTACAGATCAATGCACTGGGATAGTGTACACAGTCGTACACGCTGGGTGGACAACTGCTCCTGGATTACAGATCAATGGACTAGGGTGGTGCACACAGTCCGGTATGCTGGGAGTGTAACTGCTCCTGGTCTACAGGTCAATGCACTGGGGCATTGTATACAGTCCGACATGCTAGGTGGACAACTGCTCCCGGGTTACAGATCTGTGCACTTGGGTGGTGCACACAGTCCTACATGCTGGGAAGTTTAACTGCTCCTGGTTTATTGATTAATGCACCAGTGATGACTGCACAGGTCGTGGTGCTGTTCAGAATATTTAGTTATGTAGCCTGTGCATCTCCCCATGCTGGATGGATATTTGTTTCAGTTTCATACATCAGTGCACTGCCGTGTTCTGCATTGCTCCCCGTGCTGCACTGATATCCAAGCAGGGTTTATGGATCAATGTAGTTCTGTGGTCTGCACAGCTCCCGTTGATGGACAGATATCTCACCCGGGTTTATAGATCAATGCACTGCTGTGGTCTGCACAGCTCCCCGTGCTGGACAGATATTTAGTCCGGGTTTGGAGATCAATGCACTGCTGCGGTCTTCACTGCCTCCCCGTGCTGGGCAGATATCTGGACCATTTTATAGATCAATACACGGCTATGGTCTGCATATATCCCCTTGCTGGTCAGATATCTAGTCCGTGTTTATAGATCAATGCACACAAGTGTGTACACAGTCTTACATGCTGGGAAGGTAACTGCTCCTGGCTTACAGATCACTGCACTGTGGTGGTGTACACAGTCCTACGTGCTTGAAGGGTAACTGCTCCTGGTTGAGAGATCAATGCACTGGGTGGTGTGCACAGGTCGACATTCTGGGAGGGTAACTGCTCCTCGTTTACAGATCAATGCACTAGGGCGTTGTACACAGTCCTATATGCTGGGTGGGTAACTGTTCCAGTTTACAGATCAATGCAGTAGGGTGATGTACACAGTCCTACATGCTGGGAGGGTAACTGCTCATGGTTTGCACATAGATGCACTGGTGTGGTGTACACAGCTCTACACACTGAGAGGATTATTGCTCCTGGTTTACATTTCAATGCACTGGGGTGGTGTACACAGTCATACATGCTTGGAGGGTATCTGCTCCTGGTTTACAGATCAATGCACTGGGGTGGTCTACACTGCTCTACTCACTGGGACGCTAACTACTCCTGGCTTACAGATCAATGTACTGGGATAGTGTAGATAGTCCGCCATGCTGGGATGGTAACTACTCTTGGTTGACAGAGCAATGTACTGGGATGGTGTACACAGTCCTACATGCTGGGAGTGGAGCTGCTCCTGGTTTGCAGTTCAATGCATTTGGTGTGGTGTACACAGTCCTACATGCTGGGAGAGGAACAGCTCTTGGTTTACTGTTCAATGTACTGGGGTGGTGTACACGGTCCTACATGCTGGGAGGTTATATGCACCTGGTTTACAGATCAATGCACTTGGGCGTTGTACACAGTCCTACATGCTGGCAGGGTAACAACTCCTCGTTTACAGATCACGCACTGGGGTGGTGTACACAGTCCTAGTAGCTGGACAGGTAACTGCTCCTCGTTTACAGATCAATGCACAGGGGTGTGTACGCAGTCCTACATGCTGCAATAGTAACTGCTCTTGGTTTACAGGTCACTGCACTGGGGTGGTGTATACAATCCTACATGCTGGGAGGGTAACTGCTCCTGGTTTACAGATCAATGCACGGAGGTGGTTTACACAGTCCTTCATGCAGGGAGGGTAACTGCTCTTGGTTTACAGGTCACTGCACTGGGGTGGTGTATACAATCCTACATGCCAGTAAGGTAACTGCTCCTGGTTTACAGATAAATGCACTGGGTTGGTCTACTCGATCCTACATGCTGGGAGGGTAACTGCTCCTGGTTTGCAGATAGATGCACTGGTGTTGTGTACACAGCTCTACATGCTGGGAGGATAACTACACCTGGTATACAGATGAATGCACTGAGGTCTTGTTCACAGCTCTACGTGCTGGGATGTTAAAAGCTCTTGGTTTACTGATCAATGCTCTGGGGTGGTGAAAAGAGCTCTTCATGCTGGGAGGGTATCTGTTCCTGATTTACAGAACAGTGCACTGGGGTTGTGTATACAGTGCTGGGAGGGTAACTGCTCCTGGTTTATAGACTAATGCACTGGGGTGGTGGTCACAACTTTTTCTTGCTGGGAGGGTAACTGCTGTTTGCAGATAACTGCACTGGGGTAGTGTACACAGCTCTACATGCAGGAAGGTTAACCGCTCCTGGTTTACAGATCACTGCACGAGAGTTGTGAACACAGGTCTACATGCTGGGAGGGTAAATGTTCCTTGTTTACAGATCAATGCACTGCTATGGTGTACACAGTCTTACATGCTGGAATGGTAACTGCTCCTGGTTCACAGATTAATGCACTCGGGTGGTGTAGACAGACCTACATGTTGGGATTATATCTGCTCCTGATTTTAAGACCGATGCACTGTGGTGGGCTCTACAGTCCTACATGCTGGGAGGCTCAATGCTCCTGGTTTTCTGATCTTTGCACTGGTGTGGGCTATACAGCTCTACATGCTTATAGTGTAATTGCCCCTGGTTTAAAGATCAATGCACTGTGGTTGTGTACAAAGTCCCATATGCTGGGAGGGTAACTGCTCCTGGTTTACAGATCAATGCACTGGGGAGGTCTATACAGCTCTATATACTGGACGGTAACTACGCCTGGTTTACAGATTAATGCATTGGGGTGGTGGACACAATCCTACAAGCTGAAAGGGTAACTGCTCCTGGTTTACAGTTCAATGCACTTGTGTGGTGTACACAGTCCTACATGCTGGGGAGTGTAACTGCTCCTGCTTCCCAGATCAATTCACTGGTGTGGTGTAGAATGTCCTACATGCTGGGATGGAAACTGCTCCTGGTTTACAGATCAATGCACTGGGATGGTGTACACAGCCCTACATGCTGGGCTGGTAACTGCTCCTGGTTTGCAGATAGATGCACTGGGTGGTGTACACAGTCCTACATGCTGGGATGGTATCTGCTCCTGGTTTGCAGCAAGATGCTCTAGTGTGGTATACACAGCTCTACATACTGGGGGGATTACTGCACCTAGTTTACAGTTCATTGCATAGGGGTGGTGTACAGAGTTCTACATGCCAGTAAGTGTAACTGCTCCTGGTTTACAGATGGTGTGGTGTACACCATTTCCTCTTGGTTCACAGATCAATGCACTGGGGTTGAGTACACAGTCCTACATGCTGGGCGGGTAACTATTCCTGGTTTACAGATCAATGCAACAGGGCATTGCACACAGACCTACATGCTGGGAGGGAAACAGCTCCTCGTTAACAGAGCAATGCACTAGTGTGGTGTACAAAGCTCTACATGCTGGGAGGGTAACTTCTCCAGTTTACAGATCAATGCACTGGGGCGGCATACACAGTCCGATATGCTGGGTGGGTAACTGCTCCTGGGTTAAATTTCAATACACTGGGGTGGTGTACACAGCTCTAAATGCTGGGAGGATTAACTGCTCACGTTTACAGATCAATGCAATGGGGCGGTGTACACAGTCAGAGATACGTGGTGGGTAACTCCTCTTGGTTTACAGATCAATGCACTGCGGTGGCGTGTACAGTCCTACATGCTTGGAAGGCAAGTGTTTCTGGTTTACATATTAATGCAGGAGGACAGTGCACACAGTCCTACATGCTGGGATTATAAGTGCTCCTGGTTTGCAGATAGTTTCACTGGTGTGGTGGACACAGTTCTTACATGTTGAGGGGGGGGGGGATTACTGCTCCTAGTTTACAGATCATTGCATAGGGGTGTTGTGCAGAGTCCTACATGCCAGGAAAGTAACTGCTCCTGGTGTACAGATCAATGCACTGCGGCGTTGCACACAGACCTATGTGCTGGGAGGGAAACAGCTCCTAGTTTACAGAGCAATGCACTAGGGTGGTGTACACAATCCGACATGCTGGAAGGGTATCTGTTCCTGGTTTACATTTCAATGCATTGGGGTGGCATACACAGCTCTACATGCTGGGAGGATAACTGCTCCAGTTTACAGATAAATACACTGGGGCAGTGTACACAGTCCGACATGCTGAGCGTGTAACTGCTCCTCCTTTATAGTTCAATGGACTGGGGTGGTGTACACAGTCCTACATGCTGGGAGGGTAACTGCTCCAAGTTTACAGATAAATGCACTGGGGCGTTGTACATAGTCCTACATGCTGGGAGGGTAACAGTTCTTCGTTTACAGATTAATGCACTGGGGTGGCTTACAATTTCCTACAAGGTGGGCGAGTAATTGCTCTTGTTTACACATCAGTGCAGAGGTGTGTGTGTACGCAGTCCTACATGCAGGAAGGGTAACAACTCCTGATGTACAGGTCAATGTACTGCGGTGGTGTATACTGTCCTACATGCTAGGAGAGTAACTACTCGTGGTTTACAGAACAATGCACTGAGGTCTTGTTGACAGCTCAACATGCTGAGAGGGTAACTGCTCTTGATTTACAGAGCAGTGCACTGGGGTGGTGCACACAGATCTGCATGCTGGGAGGGTATCTGCTCCTGGATTGCAGATAGAGGCACTGAAGCGCTGTACATAGCTCTACATGCTGAGATGATTACTGCTCCTGTTTGCACATCAATGCACTGGGGCAGTGTTCAAAGTCGTACATGACGGGGCAGGTAACTGATCCTGGTTTACATTTCAATGCACAGGTGTGGTGTACACAATCCGACATGATGGTTTAAAGACCAGTGCATTGGGGAGGTGTACCCAGTCCTGCATGCTGGGACGGTAAGTGCTCCTGGTTTACAGATCAATGCACTAGGGTGGTGTACATAGTCCTACATGCTGGGTTGGTAACTGCTCCTGGTTTGCAGATAGATGCAGTGGTATGGTGAACACTGCTCTATATGCTGGGAGGATTACTGCTTCTGGCTTAAAGGTCAATGCACTGGGGTGGTGTACACAGTCTAATATGCTAGGATGGTATCTGCTCCTGGTTTGCAGCAAGATGCAGTGGTGTGGTGTACACAGCTCTGTATGCTGGGGGGATTACTGCTCCTGGTTTACAGATCAATGCCCAGCGGTAGTGTACACAATCCTACATGCCAGTAAGGTAACTGCTCCTGGTTTAGAGATGCACTGAGGTCTTGTTCACAGCTCAACATGCTGGGTGGGTAACTGCTCTTGATTTACAGAACAGTGCACTGGGGTGGTGTACACAGATCTGCATGCTGGGAGGGTATCTGATCCTGGCTTGCAGACAGAGGCACTGAAGCACTGTACACAGCCCTACATGCTGGGTGGGTATCTGCTCCAGTTTACAGATCAATGCACTGGGGCGGTGTACACAGTCTGTCATGCTGGACGTGTAAGTTCTCCTCCTTTACAGTTCAATGCATTGGGGTGGTTCACACCATCCTACATGCTGGGAGGATAACTGCTCCGGGTTTAGAGATCAATGCTCTGGGGCGTTGTACACAGTCCTACATGCTGGGAGTGTAACTGCTGCTGAGTTACAGATCAATGCAATGGGGTGGTGTACACAGTCCTACATGCTGGGAGAGTAACTGATTCTGGTTTACAGTTCAATGCACTGGGAAGGTGTATGCAGTCCTAAATGCTGGGAGGGTAACTGCTCCAGGTTTACAGATCAATGCACTGGTGTGGTGTATACCGTCCTACATGGTGGAAGGATATCTGCTCCTGGTTTACAGATCAATGCAATGGGGTGGTGCACACAGTTCTATATGCCAATGCGGTAAGTGCTTTTGTTTTCAAGATCCATGCACTGGGGTGGTGTACACAACTCTCCATGCTGGTGTACACAGCTCTATACTCTGGGAGGGTAACTGTTCCAGGTTTA
>NC_057716.1:114307036-114312570 GCF_004010195.1 Chiloscyllium plagiosum
CATGCTGGGAGGATTACTGCTTCTGGTTTAAAGATCAATGCACTGGGGTGGTGTACACAGTCTAATATGCTGGGATGGTATCTGCTCCTGGTTTGCAGCAAGATGCAGTGGTGTGGTGTGCACAGCTCTGTATGCTGGGGGGATTACTGCTCCTGGTTTACAGATCAATGCACAGCAGCGGTGTACACAGTCCTACATGCTGGGAGGGTAACAGTTCTTCGTTTACAGATTAATGCACTGGGGTGGCTTACAATTTCCTACAAGATGGGCGGGTAATTGCTCTTGTTTACACATCAGTGCAGAGGTGTGTGTGTACGCAGTCCTACATGCAGGAAGGGTGACAGCTCCTGATGTACAGATCAATGCACTGTGGTGGTGTATACTGTCCTACATGCTAGGAGGGTAACTACTCGTGGTTTACAGAACAATGCTCTGAGGTCTTGTTGACAGCTCAACATGCTGAGAGGGTAAGTGATCTTGATTTGCAGAACAGTCCACTGGGGTGGTGCACACAGATCTGCGTGCTGGGAGGGTATCTGCTCCTGGATTGCAGATAGAGGCACTGAAGCACTGTACATAGCTCGACATGCTGAGATGATTACTGCTCCTGTTTGCCCATCAATGCACTGGGGCAGTGTTCAAAGTCGTACATGACGGGGCAGGTAACTGTTCCTGGTTTACATTTCAATGCACAGGTGTGGTGTACACAATCCGACATGATGGAAGGGTAACTTCCCCTGGTTTAAAGACCAGTGCATTGGGGAGGTGTACCCAGTCCTGCATGCTGGGACGGTAAGTGCTCCTGGTTTACAGATCAATGCACTAGGGTGGTGTACATAGTCCTACATGCTGGGTTGGTAACTGCTCCTGATTTGCAGATAGATGCAGTGGTGTGGTGAACACTGCTCTACATGCTGGGAGGATTACTGCTTCTGGTTTAAAGATCAATGCACTGGGGTGGTGTACACAGTCTAATATGCTGGGATGGTATCTGCTCCTGGTTTGCAGCAAGATGCAGTGGTGTGGTGTGCACAGCTCTGTATGCTGGGGGGATTACTGCTCCTGGTTTACAGATCAATGCCCAGCGGTAGTGTACACAATCCTACATGCCAGTAAGGTAACTGCTCCTGGTTTAGAGATGCACTGAGGTCTTGTTCACAGCTCAACATGCTGGGAGGGTAACTGCTCTTGATTTACAGAACAGTGCACTGGGGTGGTGCACACAGATCTGCATGCTGGGAGGGTATCTGATCCTGGCTTGCAGACAGAGGCAATGAAGCACTGTACACAGCCCTACATGCTGGGTGGATATCTGCTCCAGTTTACAGATCAATGCACTGGGGCGGTGTACACAGTCTTTCATGACACGTCTAAGTGATCCTCCTTTACAGTTCAATGCACTGTGGTGGTTCACAACATCCTACATGCTGGGAGGGTAACTGCTCCGGGTTTAGAGATCAATGCTCTGGGGCGTTGTACACAGTCCTACATGCTGGGAGTGTAACTGCTGCTGAGTTACAGATTAATGCAATGGGGTGGTGTACACAGTCCTACATGTTTAGAGGGTAACTGCTCCTGTTTTGCAGTTCAATGCACTGATGGGGTGTACACAGTCCTATATGCTGGGAGAGTAACTGATTCTGGTTTACAGTTCAATGCACTGGGAAGGTGTATGCAGTCCTAAATGCTGGGAGGGTAATGCAATGGGGTGGTGTACACAGTCCTACATGTTTAGAGGGTAACTGCTCCTGTTTTACAGTTCAATGCACTGACGGGGTGTACACAGTCCTATATGCTGGGAGAGTAACTGATTCTGGTTTACAGTTCAATGCACTGGGAAGGTGTATGCAGTCCTAAATGCTGGGAGGGTAACTGCTCCAGGTTTACAGATCAATGCACTGGTGTGGTGTATACCGTCCTACATGGTGGAAGGATATCTGCTCCTGGTTTACAGATCAATGCAATGGGGTGGTGCACACAGTTCTATATGCCAATGCGGTAAGTGCTTTTGTTTTCAAGATCCATGCACTGGGGTGGTGTACACAACTCTCCATGCTGGTGTACACAGCTCTATACTCTGGGAGGGTAACTGTTCCAGGTTTAATGATCAATGCACTGGGATGGTGTACACAGACCTACATGCTGGGATCTTTATCTGCTCTTGGTTTATAGATTAATTCACTAGTGATCACTAAACAGTTTGCGGTGCTGGTCAGACTATCTGGTTGATGTATTCTGTGCACCTCTCCATGCTGGATGGATATTTGCTTCATGTTCACATTAGTCCACTGCTGTGGTCTGCGTAGCTCTCCATGCTGTACAGGCATCTAAGCGCCGTTTTATGGATCAATGCACTGCTGCTGTGGTCTGCTCAGCTGCCAGTGATGGACAGATATCTCACCCGGGTTTATAGATCAATGCACTGCTATAGTCTGCATAGCACCCCGTGTTGGACAAATATGTAGTCCATGTTTATAGACCAATGCACTGCTGTAGTCTGCACAGCTCCCCGTGCTGGGCAGATATCTAGTCCGGGTTTATAGATATATGCACTACTTTGGTCTGCACTGCTCCTGGTGCTGGACAGATATCTAGTCCGGGTTTTTAGCTCAATGCACTGTTGTGGTCTGCATAGCTCCCCATGCTGGACAGATATCTGGTCCGCGTTTATAGATCAATATACGGGTGTGCTTTGCACTGCTTCTCATGCTGAATGCTTGCTGGAGGAACACAGCAAGTCGGGCATCATCAGGAGGTGTAGAATTTGATGTGTCGGATGTAGTCCTCCTTTAGGACTCTTACAGAAGAGTTACACTCGAAACGTCGACTTCACCACCTCCCGATGCAGCCTGGCTTGCTGTGTTCTCCCAGCTTCCTGCATGTCTACTTTGGATTCCAGCATCTGCAGCTTTCCAGTCTCTATCCTGGCTTCCCGTTCTGGACAGATGTCGAGTCAGCGTCTGACGATAAGTGCGTTTATATGGTCTGTGCAGTGTTCCACTCTGAACATATTGCTGGGTTACAATGAGCAGTAAATTGGCCTGGTCGGCACAATGTTCCACGGTGAACAGATATTTCCTCTGGGTTTCTGGTGTCCGGGCTGGTTCTGTGGGGTGGATTGAGAATGTGGTATATCGAACCATTTCAGCTGACCTGGCAATGCTTTTCGTTGCCATTATTGTGATTGGGCCCTCCGTCTCTCACCCCATTAATGTTACAGTGTGGCCGTGCCCAGTACATCATGTTGGTGGAGTGGATGGGGGGAAAAGTGATGGACAGGTCAAGGAGTTCCCCGGAATGTTCTGTCCCCCAAATTCTATAAATGACACTCCCCAGACTGTTTAGTCCCCAACATTCTATAACTGACACTCCCCGGACCGTTCTGTATCCGACATTCTATAACCGCTATTCCCCAGAACGTTCTGTCCCCGACATTCTATAACCGACATTACCCGTAACATTCTGTCCCCTGACATTCTCTAACTGGCATTCCCTGGAACATTCTGTCTCTGACATTCTTTAACTGACATTCCCTGGAACATTCTGCCCCATAACATTCTCTAATGGACATTCTGCAGAACATTCTATCCCCGATATTCTATAACTGACATTCTCCGGAATATTCTGACCCTGACATTCTCGAACTGACATTCCCCGGAACGTTCTGTCCCTTGATATTCGATAACAGACATTCACCGGAATATTCTGTCCCTGACATTCTATACCGGACATTCCCCGGAATATTCTTTCCCCAACATTCTATACCGGACATTCCCCTGAATATTCTGTCCCCAACATTCTATAACTGACATTCCCTGGAACGTTCTGTCCCCAACATTCTATAACTGACATTCCCTGGAACCTTCTGTCCCTGACATTGTTTGTGAACGGCCGGACGTCAGTGAATTGAACAAACGTTAAGATCCCGAGGGAAGAGATCCCGTTCCAGGGAGAAGAAGACACTGTTCCGAAGACTGCTCAGATAGTTAAATGGGTGAATATGTTTTCGCTGTGTTTACATTTCTTCACGACACAGGATCGACCACAATTTCAACCAAAATACAGAAATTCCCAATCAACGTTTGTCTTCAGGAAACTGGGAGAGAATCCTTCAGGACAGCAACGTTTCCACCCTCCGTATCAGGAACTGGAATGAAGACACCTGTGTCTACTCTCGAGTGATCGAGTGTGTGGGAATGTTCCAGAAACCATCTTCCTTATGGATGTATTTCTGCGTGTTTGGGGAGGGAGTGTTTCTCGTGATTTATGTCACATTTTTGTCACAAACTCTGGCCTTCCCATTTGTTATTCCAGCTTCAATTGTTTTAATAAATCTTTGAATAGTGACACATTTGAAAATCCTACTGGGTCCCCAATTAAACTGGTACCTTTGCTCCAGGTTGATGGATAATGTGTGTGTTTTCCTTCCTCGAAATTAACATAGTGCCATCTACGTCCTGCTTTATAAAGATTGTGGATTGTCTCCATGTGTCAGACGTTACCTGGGGGCCATGGCAGCGGCGGATCTCCTGGTCATTATCCACGACCTGATCCTGAGACACATTGCTATTGTTTATCGGCAACAGTTTTATTTCCTGTACTCCGTCCCCGTGTGTAATATCCCCGCCGTCCTGCTTTATGCAGCCACTGACTGCTCTGTTTGGTTCATCGTCACTTTCACCTTTGATCGGTTTGTGACCATTTGTTGCCAGAAGCTGAAAACTAAATATTACATGAGAAAATGGCGGCTGTGGTTCTGGGAGCAGTGACTGTGCTGAGCTGTTTAAAGAACATTTCCTGGGATTTTATGCTCACGGCTCGGTATTATCTGGGGAACCGCCCCTGGTTTTGTGAGGTAACAGACGCTGTTCTATTCTCCATTGTCTGGGTCACAATCGAGTCCCTCCACCACATTCTAACCCCGGGTGTCCCATTTCTCCTGATTCTGCTGCTCAATGTTCTCACCGTCAGACACATTTTGCTGACCAGCAGAGCCCGAAGGAGACTCCGCGCTCACACCAATGGGGACGCTCAGTCTGACGCTGAAATGAGAAACCGAAAAAAATCCATCATTTTACTGTTTGTGATCTCGGCCAATTTCATCCTGCTATGGTCAACGTTAATGGTGTATTCCATATGGGACCGTATGTGGTTTATTGGGTATCGGTCTGTGTCTCTCCATCACTTCGTGCAGGAATTGGGGTTCATGCTGCAGTTCCTCAGTTGCTGCACAAACACCGTGATTTATGCCGTGACCCAGACTAAGTTGAGGCAACAGCTGAAGAATGTGCGGAAATATCCCTTCACCCGAATCCATCAATCAATCAAATTCCCTCATTAATCAATCCCTCCTGGATTTTCTCATTTCAGTTCAGTGTTTCAGTGATGGAGCAGCCTGTCGGTATGGTAACAGACTGAGGGTAGCGCTGGTTTGTCCATCCATATCCCACAGGGGGGTTACAGGGACACATTTCAATGTTTCTAACAATTCAGGGTCCAGTAAGAAAAGGCACCATCCCACTGACTGTATCCCT
>NC_057716.1:114313070-114330640 GCF_004010195.1 Chiloscyllium plagiosum
CGAAAGAAAGGCTGCACATGCGCCTGGCTGCACCTTGCCCCCTATAAAGATGGCAGATCCGCACATGTCCAATGAATCGTTGTCCCGAATAAAGATGGCGGCGCTCACTCAGGCCTGCAGCCACGCTGAGGCCATCCCTCATTTACTGCAAATACGCGACTGGGACGTTCAAATTTGTGTTTTCCGACGTGCACAATTTGTTTGTAAAACCTCTCCGCTCATAGCAACGCAGTTTTTCTCCCGTTTCCCTGTTTATTTCTTTCCTTACCGTATCCTTTCTCTCCATAACTTCCCGAACATTCATTTCAGCGACTCTGCGCCGCGCGCAAGGGTGATCACATGGTTTAGTTTAGCTCCGCCCTGCATTCACTTTGATTGGTTGGAGGACCAACCTCACGCTTGGCCCTCCTGCTCCGCCCACCGTCCTTTCATTGGTCCGGTGCTGACATCAATCACACGCGGGTACTTTGTTGGCTAGAGCATGCTCAGTGTGTCCTGCTTTAGCTGATATGTTGGGTAATGTGATGGGAGTGTTTATTGAGGGTAAGAATTCCCTTTGTGTGAGCTCTGCAGTAGATTCCCTTTATTCATGGAGGGAATTGCCTTCCAACTCATGACTGGAAAGCTGTGGTTGATGAATCAATGCCTTCTGAATCAGTATATAAACACCCCATTTTCCCTCCTTTTCACAACATCTGAGATCTTTAGCACATTGTATCACGCTCTTCTTTGGAAAAAAAAACACGAAACGGAGCCTCAAGGAATCGGAGCAGGAGTAGGGCATTCATTCCCTTCAGCTTGTTCCCCCATTCTATCAGATCATGGCTTGGCCAACCCAGACCTCAACACCTCTTTTGTGCTTGATCCGCATAGCCCTCAACTGCTCAATATTTCAAAAATCTATCTGCCCTCTTTTAAAATAATTTGAGATAGAATCATTGATTCCCTACTGTGTAGAAACAGGCCCTTCAGACCAACAATCCAGAACAACCCTCCAAAGAGTAACCCAACCATTCCCCTCCAACATTTAATTTTCACAATTGTTGGGCGAGAAAATTATAGCCATTCACTGAGAGAAAAAATGCTTTACTTTTTTCTGAAATGAATGTTCCCTTATGTAATGTCCCCTGGTTTGAGACTTCACTGGTGCTAGAAGATCTAGTCAACATCTTCCCTGTCAAGCTCCTCAGAATCTTGTTTCCATAAGATCACCCCGGCTTATCTGCTCTTGAGAGGTCAACCCTTTGTCCTCAAAGCAGCTCAGTGAATCTTTTTTAATGGTCTCCGATGTTAGTTTATCCTTTATTAAATATGGGAGCTAACATTGTATACAGTACTCCAAGTGAGGACCCAGCAAGTGTGGTTAACCAATCCTCAGTCATGCTAATACATTACCCCGATACCATGAGTTCCTAAATTGTGCAATTAACTTTTATGTTGCACCCTATCATTTACATTTTTAAAATCCAAATACATAACATCATTGGATTGCCCTTTATCAGCTCTGCTTGTTATCTCCTCAATGAAATGTCGTAAATTTGTCAAATATAGTTTTTCTTTCACAAAACCCAGCTTTTCTCAATGTCCTGCAATTTCTTTCTTTATATTCGACACTGTAGATTTTTTCAGTAGATTTGCTAAGTATGATTCCCCTCTCTTAAATCCATGCGGTCTCTGTCCAATCCTGTCACTGTTCAGTAAGAAACTTGACTGTACTCCAATATAGTTAGTAATTTTTTCTGTATTTATTTTCAAAAATTGATTACTTATAAATGCTGGACCCATGCAAATCAATCAATTAGGAACTCTGAATTTGGGTTATAATGTTTTATTTTTGTTCATTCCTTTTTGTACTGTGTTATGCAGACAGCACCAAGTGATCACTCTTAATTGTGAGTAACTTTGAAAATAATATATTTTAAAATTACATCCCAAAATGCTGCCTCATTATTGTGCAAGGAGGATTTTGCATTCAATAGTTTGCAGATAAAATTGAACAGATTTTTGCTGCAATTTGGCCAGACTGCAGGTTACACCAAAGTGACAACTCTGTTGTCAAATTCTTACTTGACACGGCCCAAAGCGATACTTATGGGACTTCACTTTGCCATTCTTGTTCACCAGCTTTATTTCAAGGTTTAATCGTATAATCATTCTAGAGTTTGTAATTTTAGACAACTTCTCTTTTAGGTACAAATGTAAATATCATACCTAAATGTTGCACTGAATGGTACCAAATCTGAAATTAGTCTCTAATCTGATAGTAACATGCTCTGACCCCTCTACATATGTATTGGCATAAGTCTATGCCAGTTATTTTCCTGAAACCTGTGATTCCTGATGAAGGGCTTATGCCCAAAACATCAACTCTCCTGCCTGACTTGCTGTGCTTTTCCAGCATGACACTTTTCAACTCTGATGTCCAGCTTCTTTGGTCATCACTTTCTCCTTTGATCAACAAAAATTATTCTTGTTTTAATCTTCTCAACGTGCAATAGGAACCAATTCATGAAATTCAGATATCTCACATTTACCTTAACTCTGTGAAGGCTAAGACATTACTAAATTATTGCCAGTAATTGAAACCGTGCTGACAAACTTGTGCAGTATCAGTACCTCAGCTTTAGAGTGTTCCCAGATATCACGCAGATGCAGTATTTTGTTTTGCACTCAGCTATATGTTGTTCTCACTTGTATCTTTGTGAAAGATTACAAAATTAACTTGGATGAATGAACTTATGATTTCTTTAACCAATGTTGGGAGAAAAGAAAAGTCAGTATTTCAAGTGCTGATAAAGTAAAATAAACTGATAATCAGTAGAAAGGGTTTAAGATGGATATGGAACAAATGCTGGCAAATGGGACTAGATTAATTTTGGATATCTGGTCAGCATGGGCAAGTTGGACTGAAGGGTCTGATTTTGTGTTGTACAACTGTGACTTCATTCTCTCAATTATTCAAGAAGTTGAAAACTTCGAGGAGGAAAAGGAGAATTTATGCAGAGAATGCACTTGAAATGATGATTGAGGCATATCAAACTCACATTATTTCATGACCTTTTCCTCTGGGTTCTTCAATGAACACATTTGTTTTATTATCTGAATAACTATGTATCATGTGATTTGTTTCGCACAAAATATTTCGTTAGGATCATGTTCAACATGTAGGCAGCGTGATTTTTATGCAAGAAAAGGTTGGCGTTTTACTCCCACTGAATCATTGCTCTATAAAAGGTAACAAGCTTTTTATCTTTTCTGTGCACTGAATATGTGGAAGTCAATGCTGAAGGAAAAAATCCTCGTCAGTAATATTCCCACATATGGGGAGTAATTGCTTCTGGTCACTCTTCAGGCTATAGAGGCTAGGAAAGAAATGAGTTGGCCAAAGTTAGCAACATCATTTGGATGGACTTAGCTCATTGGGGAAACTTGCAGGATCTGTAGAAGGAACACGTGTTTCAGAGTGCATGCAATAAACCTGAACATTGTTGTTTTTTCACAGAGCTTGGGACCCGACTGGAGCAGCAATGAAGCTCGATTTGTTTTTTTTTAAACTTCCGAGCTCGCAAAACTATTGTTGGTAAATGCAGGTGACATTATCAGAGCACATTTCACACGCCCCAGCCAGGAATTTCGTCCCAATTCTGTCAGTCCATCCATTCCTATGGATAACAGGTAATTTAAATGTGAGCACTCCATTTAACTATTTGATTTGAATACTTCAGTGGTTACATCCTCTTGGATTGTTAATTTCAAATTACTCAATGTGATTTTTTGTCCCCCCTGAATTTGCCAAGCACGGGGCAGTTCTGGAATATTCCAAATATTTACAATAGATGCATTCACACTATTGAAGGCAACCTGGCAGATTTGAATACATTCAGGTAGTCAACAACAATACATAAGTAACTTTATGAATTGCTTACTGTACACCAACAACGCAAGCCAAGTATTAGTGAAACCACGGATTGTTTCCCATGGATTCCCAAATCTAAACAGTGCATTCCAGATATGCTCACTATCACCATCTGGGAGCAGTCTCGCAAAGTACTCCCAGAATTTAGAAAGCCGTCCAAAACTGCCCTCCAAAGCTAAATCTGCTGTCACAGGCTTCACTCTTATTGCATACAATAACATTTCTTGTCCAGTTCTTTAATGTGACAAAAGATTTTACAAACAATTTATAAACTACTTTAAATCCTGAAGAACTGTGATGTCAGCCCTTTGTAGAAGTGAATGGAAAGTGTGATGTTTGCTTGACCTTTGGCTCTATGTATCAGACTGAACTGAACCTTTAGCAAGATGTGGGATGTTTCCCACACACTTTGTTTAAAAAAAGCAAAGATTTTGCTCTGAGATTTAAATGTTCAATCAGGTTTAATAAAAATCTTTCCAAAAATTGAGAGTTTGACTTCAGCTCCTGTAAAGAGACACGCTCTTTGCCTTCAATTTTGTGACATGTGATCATTCTTTGGTAAAGGTGGTTGTGTGAACACTGCAGGATGTTGTGCTGAAGTGCCTCATTGGGTGGATGAACTTTATTACTGGTGTAACTCGGCTAAATTTGAGATGGAATATTACTTTGAGTTAAATCTTGTTTTTAAACTGAGGCGTGCTTGTGTAACTCAAGTGTGGAAACTATGCTCATGTTTGCAATGAACCTTTCACTTTTGGAGATTCGTATTTTTCTGATCTGTTTTGTAAATAAAGTTGAATATCGAAAGCACAGTGCTGGAGAACTGCAGGCCCAGCAGCATCTCTGAGGGGAATTAAACATTGTAAGTTCCACGTCCAATGACCTTTTGTCCATTCAGACATAAACTTGAAATGTAACAATTTTTTTCTCTTCACCGATGCCCTCAGAACTGCTGAGTTTCTCCAGCACTTTGTTTCTGGGTCTACAGCACCTGCAGTTTATTGTTTTGATCCTATGATTTGACTTGGGGAGTGAGAGGCAGCAACTGTGATCAACGAGGATAAAACTCCCCAACCACGGAAAACAAACCGGTTCTTTATGCTTTGCAAAACACGACTGTAAATAAGAAATACTATTAAGCTGAATGCAAGATGCTATACCACCGGCCTTGTCTCAAACCTGCCACTCATCTTTGAGAACTAATCTGTCAGAATTGTGTTTGCTTCCTTTCTTTGAGTTCACAGTCCACAAATGTCCCAGTTCCAGTTCCTGGGCCGGGCCCGGTTACCACATTGCTGTGGGGTGGGGAGCTTTGTGTCAGCCTGAAGTTTTTGTTAATAACAACATTGCAGATTGAAGTTAACGGTTTTGAATAATATTGCGTCATCAAACTTGGAGGAAATCCTTCCGAATGCATTGACTAACTGGCCTGAGCCTGTTTACATGCAGCCCTCTTAGTAGTGTTGTAATATTCTAAGTTAAGAATCACACAGCACCAGGTTATAGTCCGATAGGTTTAATTGGAAGCACACTAGCTTTCGGAGCGCCACTCCTTCATCAGGTGATTGTGGAGGGCACAATTCTAAGGCACAGAATTTATAGCAAAAATTTATAGTGTGACGTAACTGAAATTGTCCATTGAAAAATACCTTGATTGTCTGTTCAGTCTTTCATCTGTTCGAATACCATGTAGTTTCACTTCTTTCATGTAGAAATCACAAAGCCTTTTTTTCAAAAGTTGCATTCCTGACAGTGGCCCACCAAATCACTCATTGTATTAGTTACTGCACAGTCTCAACAAAGGAATGAAACTGGATGGATCGCATTACATCTACCAATGCACTTGAAAATACAACAACACAATCAGCTCTCTTGACCCTGCAACATCTGTCTCACTGTGGGCCAACAGCAACAGCAGAACTGCACTCCAGCCCAATTTGAAATCTCATGGCCTGGTATATCCCCACTCAACCATTAACATCAAGCCAGGGGAATCAACCCTAGTTCAATGGAGATTTCCGCAGGGCATGCCAGGAGCAATACCAGACATACCTAAAAATGTGGTGCCAACTTGGTGAAGCTACAGTGCAAGCAACACCAAATAGAACTATGTGATCCAACAACCAGTAAATCAGATCTGAGCTCTGCAGTTTTGCCACACCTAGTCAGGAATGGTGATGGGCAATTAAACAACTCACTGCAGGAAGCATCACAGATATCCCCACCCTTAATGATGGAGGGGCCTCACACATTCATGCAACAGATAAGACGACAGCATTTTCAGCAATTTTCAGCCAGCAGTGCCAAGTGGATGAGGCTTCTCAATTTGTCCATGACATCAAATATGTGAATTGAATTGGTTGAAAACCCATTTCAAATCAGATCAAGAAATGGACAAGTAGTGTAAAGGCTATGGGCCCTGCTTGCATTGTTGCAATAATACTGATGGCTGTGCTCCAGAACTTGCTGAAAATGTGTTGCTGGAAAAGCGCAGCAGGTCAGGCAGCATCCAAGGGGCAGGAAAATCGAGCATGAGTCTTTCTTCAGGAATAAATTCCTGAATGCTGACTGACCTGCTGCGCTTTTCCAGCAACACATTTTCAGGTCTGATCTCCAGCATCTGCAGTCCTCACTTTCTCCTCTAGAACCTGCTGCCCACCAAGACAAGTAGTGCTCCAGCACTGGCATCTACCGACATTGGGAAATGTTTCCCAGTGTTGTTCAACACAAAAACGCAGGACACATCCAACCCAGCCAATTTCCCTCCATCAGTCCACACTCGCTCAGCAGTGAAGTGATAGAAGTTGTCATCGACAGTGCTGTCAAGCACATGCTCACAATAACCTGCTCAGTGACGCCCAGTTTGGGTTCTTCCAGGGCCAATCAGCTTCTGAGCTTGTTACAAATTTGATTCACAAACTGACAAACAGCTGAATCCCAGAGCTGAGGGTGACAGCCCAGTCCCACTCCAAGACCACTATTTCGGCTTCAGTGATATCATCTGACCTCACCACAGTCTCAGCTCATTTACTGAAACTCTCATTCATTCATTTTATTAACTCCAGATTTCATTATCTAAACCTACTCCTTGCCAGCATCCCACATCACCCTCCGTATCATCTCCAGACTATTGAAAACTCTACCGCCAAAGTGTTCACTTGTACCAGAGCTTGCTGATCCATCCAAAGGCTCCCATTTATAAGCAACAGCAATTTACTTTCACACCCTTGACTTAATTCATGGCTATAATCATTCCTATCTCCATGCACCAGACACACTTTCACATTTCAATAACTCATTTAAGTTTAGACTCTCAATGATGTGTTTATTTTTGAGTTCAGCTGTGTGACTGTTTCTAAAGATTCCAAGGCAACACGGTCTGGAATTCCCACCCTCAAAGATCTGCTTTCTTCCTTTAAGTCATTCCTGAAAAATTGTTTATTTGGCAAAGGTTTGGTCACCGGACATAATCTTCTCCATCTGTGGCCTTATGTCAAAAGTTCTCAATATTTTTGTGAAATTAAAAATGTGTTGATTTATACAGATATCTTCTACTCTTCACTATCTCTGAGTGCATAATCTGTAATGTCTCCTACCCAACCACGTTGTGGGAGCACCTTCACCATACCAACTGCAGCAGTACAAGGAAGTCAAACATCACCTTCTCAACAGGCAACAGAGCTTTGGCCTTGATCACTGCTAGATAACAAACAAGTGGACATCAAGGAGCCCAGAGATGAATCAGAGCAATGTTCACTTTTATGATCCCACAGTCAGATGTCTAGCACAGAAACAGACTCTTCGATCCAACCCATCTATGCCAACCAGATATTCTAACCTAATGTATTCCCATTTGCCAGCACTTGGCCAACATCCCTCTGAACCTTTCCTATTCAAATGCCTTTGAAATGTTACAATTTTAGCTGCCCTTTAGGCTCCTTTTGAATTCTTCCCCCCCCCCCCCCCCCACCCCACCCCTAAACCTATATCCTCTAGTTCTGGGCTCCACCAACCCTTGTCTACTTACGCTATCAATGTCCCTCACGATTTTTATAAGCCTCTATAACATCACACCTCAGCCTATGACACTGCAGGTAAAATTGCCCCAGCCTGTTATGCCTCTCCCCGCAACTCAAATCCTCCAACGCTGGCAGCATCCTTGAAAATCAATTCTCAAACCTTTCAAGTTTCAGTGCCTCCTTCTGATAGGAGGGAGACCAGAACTGCACACAATATTCCAAAAGTGACGTAACCAATGTCCTGCCCAGCTCCTTTACTCAATGCTCTGACCAATAAAGAGAAGCATACGAAATGTCTTTTTCACTGTCCTATCGACCCGTGACTCTACTTTCAAGGAACAATGAACCTGCATTCCAAGGTCTCTTTGTTCAGCAAGACTCTCCAAGACCTTACAATTCAGTGTGTGAGTCCTGCTCTGATTTGCTTTTCTAAAATGCTGTACCTCACTTTTATCTAAATTAAACCCTATCTGCCACTCCCCAGCCCATTGTTCCATCCGATCAATATCCCATTGTCCTCTGAGATACCCTTTATCACTGTCCACAATACCTCCAATTTTGGTGACACCTGCAAACGTACTAACTGTACCGCCTCTATTCACATCCAAATCATTTAAATGCATGACGAAACAAATCCAGAAAAAAACATCCATTTCTCTGGGTGTGAATGTGCTCTGTGTAAATCCTGCCCTATGACTCTCTACCAGAGAGGGCTGCACATGCATTCCGCTGAACTTTGCCCCCTACAAAGCTGGCGGCTGCACGTGTCCAGTGAATCGTTGCCCCGAATAAAGATGGCGGCGCTTACTCGCGTCAATCGCTGGATGAGGCATTTTCCCGTTTACTGCAAAAACGGGACTAAGTTTCAAATTTGTATTTTCCGATGTGCACCAAATGTCTATAAAACCTCTCAAACCATACCAACACCATTTCCCTCCCGTTTGCTGCTGTTTATTTCTGTCTTTACCAACAGCCCTCTGTCCACACATCCCGAACAGACCGTGAGGATGATCACGTGGTATAGTCTAGTCCCGCCCCTCATTCACTCTGATTGGTCCGAGGACCAACTGCCCCGCCAGGTCCTCCAGCTCTGTCCCTGCCTTTCCATTGGTCCGCCGCTGACATCAATCACCCGGAGCCCATTGTTTGCTCGAGCATGCAGATTGCTTCGTGGCTTTTGTTGCTGTTCATGAGTTACAAGAGTTAAAAATGACAACAACATCTGAAAACCACCTGATGAAGAAGCAGCAAAACTAGTGCATCCAAATAATCCTGTTGACCAATAGCCTAGTGTTCTGTGAATTTTAATTTTGTCCATCCCAATCCAACACCAACACCTCCAAGTCACGATTGAGGGGGGGGGATGTATAACATAAGAACTAGGAACAGTAGAAGGCCGTCCTGCCCTTCGAGCCTGCTCTGCCATTCAATAAGATCATGGCTGATCATTTCGTGGACACAATCATTTACCCACGTTCTCACCATGTCCATTAATTAATTACTTTTTTAAAAAATCTAACCTAGCTTTATAAACGTTTTCTGAACTAGCATCAACTATTTCCCTGGGCAATGAATTCCGTAGAGGTCAAGAAGTTCCTTCTCAATTCAGTCTTAAATTTGCTGCCTCTAGTCTAGTGGTGATGCCCTCTTGTCCTGGCTTCACCTGCCAATGGAAACATCTCTCAACTTCTATTTTATCCATTCCATTCATTATTTTATATGTTTCCATTCTTCTGAATTCCAATGAATATAATCCCAATCTACTCAGTCTCTGTTAAGCCAACCCCCTCAACTCCGGAGTCAACCTAGTTAACCTCCTCTGCACCCCCTATCGTGCCAGTACATCCTTTCTCAACTAAGGAGATAAAAACTACATGCAGTACTCTAGGTGTGGCCTCACCAGCATCCAAATGCAGCTGGAACATTACCTCTGCTTTTAAACCCAATCCCTTCAGCAATGAAGGAAAAATTCCATTTACTTTCTGAACTGATTGTTGTACCTGGTGACCAACCTTCATGCAGAAGGGTTCTTATGTCCCTCTGCAGAGCAAATGATGCAACGTTTTAACATTCAACTATTTATTTTTAAATATTAGTACAACCAAAGAGTATAAACTTGATATTTGCAAACATTCTATTTCATTTGACAGACCATTACCACTCAGTCAATGTATGTATATTCCTCTGCAAAGTTTCACAGTCCTCCACTCACTTTGTTCCGCTAATCATCTTAGTATCACATGCACATTTTGACACCCTACATTTGGTTCCAACTCCAAATCACCTGTATCAATTGTAAATAATTGCAGTCCCAACACCGATCCCTGAGGCACACTACTTATCAATGATTGCCAGCCAGAATAATACTTATCTATCCCCACACTTTGCTTCCTATTATTAAACCAATCTTCTACCCCTTACACGATGCACCCTTATATTATGCAACAGCCTCTTGCACAGCATCTTGTTGATGGTCTTTTGGAAATCCAGCTGCACCACATCCACTGGGTCCCCATTGTCCACCTTGCTTGAAATGTCTTCATAGAATTCCAAAAGATTGGTCAAGCATGACCTGCCCTTCATGAACCCATGCTGTGTCTGTACAATGGGACAATTTCTATTGAGATTCCCTGCTATTTCTTCCTTGATAATAGACCCAAGCATCTTTCCCACTACAGAGAATAAACTAACTGGTTTATAATTCCCCACTTTTTGTCCACCTCCTTTTTAAAACAGTGGCATCACTTTTGCTGTTTTCCAACCTGCTGAGACTGCCACAGAGTCCAGCGAATTTTGGAAAATTACTGCCAGCGCATTTGCTATTTTTCCTGGCATCTCTTTTAGTACCCTGGGATGCATTCCATCAAGGTCAGGAGACTTTTCTATCGTCAGCTCAATTACCTCCAAACAGTCTAAAACTAGCTGTTCCGTAATAATGATAGTTTCCAAATCCTCACCTACCTTTGTCTCTTTGCTCGTTACTGGAAAGATATTAGTATCCTCCACTGTGATATCCCTTTAACTAAATGCTTCTTCTTATTTTCCAAAGGACCAACATTTACTTTAGCCATTCTTTTCTCATTATATATATTTATATAAACTTTTGCTCTTTGTCTTTATAGTCGGTGCTAGTTTATTTTTCTCATGTTCTATATTACTTTTCTTTATAGCTCTTTTGTGGCTTTCTGTTGACCTTTAACATTTTCCAAGCTCTAGTTTCATGCTGTTTTTGATCAATTTGTACGCCTTCTCTTTCAATTTGATTTTCCAGAACAGCAACCCAATTCTCCAAGCATTTCACATACTCTTTCTTCTTGCGAAGGCACTCTCGAGCTGCTTCCCTGTTTTTCATGAGGCGGATCTCACGTTTACGAGTGGTTTCTTCAGCATTTTGGATCTGGTCTTGCAGGACTGGTGAAGATGCCATAACCATTCCCTCCTCAGCAGTGGAGGTAGGAGTTGTACGGATCTGATAGGTTTGAACATCTCTAGCAGCACCATGTACAAGCACTTGGCTGCCAGGCACAAAGATTTGCGGTCCACCAGGGCTCTGTGCATACTGTATAATGGCTGCTCCAACCTTGGCTGTAGCTGCGTTGGTCATTGTTAGTGTCTGGAGTCCTTGCACTTCATCTGCACCATTGTTGGCCAGCTGAATTGCTCCACCTGTGTGATAGCAATGTATTGTCTGCTGCTCGTCCGCTGGATGGGTGTCTGCATCGTCGTTGTAGTAATGGTTGAGATAGTCTCTTCTTCTGATTTCTCATCGATTTCTTGGCACACTAGGGGGATCAGAAGAAAGTTCATTCAGGATTTTCCTGTATGAAGGTCGTCTCAATAGAATTTCTCTATGCTTCTGAGAGTCAGTCATGCTGTCCACAGATTCCTGGGAGTCCTCATTTTCAAGTATAGTAGAAATCTGAACAGACTGAACTTGAGGGGACTGCGTGACTGAGGACTGAGTTGCTTGGATAACTCCTTGGAATTGAACAGTCTGCCCATTCGGCAATTACACTAAAGTTACTGCTGGACATGTTGTTGTTAATTGGATCCCAGGCATGGTTACCTGCATGGTCACATTATATATTAATGGTCTGGATGAAGGGACTGGGGGCATTCCAATGAAGTTTGCTGATGATACGAAGTTAGGTGGACAGGCAAGTAGTATTGAGGAAGTGGGGAGGCTGCAGAAGGATTCAGACAGTTTGGGACAGTGGTCCAGGAAATGGATGATGGAATTCAATGTGAGCAAACGCGAGGTCTTGCACTTTGGAAAAATGAATACAAGCATGGACTACTTTCTAAACGGTGAGAAAATTCATAAAGCCAAAGTACAAAGGGATCTGGGAGTGCTAGTCGAGGATTCTCTAAAGGTAAACATGCAGGTTGAATCCCGTCATTAAGAAAGCGACTGCGATGTTGTCATTTATCTCAAGCGGGTTGGAATATAAAAGGAGCGATGTGCTACTGAGCCTTTATAAAGCTCTGGTTAGTCCCCATTTGGAGTACTGTGTCCAGTTTTGATCCCCACACCTCAGGAAGGGCATACTGGCACGAGAGCGTGTCCAGCGGAGATTCACACAGATGATCCCTGGAATGGTAGGTCTAACATACGAGGAATGGCTGAGGATCCTTGGATTGTAGTCATTGGAGTTTAGAAGATTAAGGGGAAATCTAATAGAAACTTAAAAGATAATACATGGCTTGGAAAGGATGGACTCTAGGAAATTGTTTCCATTAGGTGAGGAGACTAGGACCGGTGTGCACAGCCTTAGAATTAGAGGGGATCAATTCAGAACAGTAATGTGGAAACATTTCTTCAGCCAGAGAGTGGGGCGTGTGGAATTCATTGCCATGGAGTGCAGTGGAGGCTGGGACGCTAAATGTCTTCAAGGCAGAGATTGATAACCTCTTGATGTGACAAGGAATTAAGGGCTACAGGGAGAATGCGGGTAAGTGAAGTTGAAATGCCCATCAGCCATGATTAAATGTCGGTGTAGACTCGATGGGCCGAATGGCCTTACTTCCACTTCTATGTATTATGGTCTTATGGTCTAATTTGATCACTTTCCTCAGATACCCACTGCCGAGTATGCCTTTTCATACAGTCCTTCCTTTTCACTGGAATAGACCTTTGTAAAATGTCTTTGCAAATCTTCCACTGCTCATCAACTTCCTACCATAAAATTTTTGTTTCCAGTCTACTTTATCCAGATTCTCTCTCATTCTATTGTAATTCCCAGTGTTCAAGCACAGGACCCAGTTATTAGATTTTATCTTCACACTCTCCAAATGTATTCTAATTCAACCATACGGTAATCACTTCTTCCCAGGGGATCCCTAACTCTGAAGTCATTAATTATTCCTGGCTCATTGCACAGGGTCAGATCTTGGATAGCTTGCTCCCTTGTCAGTTCCATTCCATACTGTTCAAGAAAACTATCACAGATACATTTAATGAACACCTCAAGGCTACCTTGACTGAGCTGGTTTGACCAATCTACATGTAAATTAAAATCACCCAGATAATAGTTGTACCATTTTTACAGGCATTAGTTATTTATTTGTTTATTGGCCATGCCAATGTGATGTAATTGTTTGGTGGCCTATACACTCCGCCTATCAGTGACTTTCTTGTTACAATTTTGACTGCATCATTCCTGTTTCTCCTAATGTATGGCAATTACAACAACAACTACTTGCATTGTATGGAACTTTCACAATGGCAAATCTCCTAAAGTGCTTCATGGATGATCAAAACGTTGATTAAAGAGAACGATTTTAAAATACATCTTTAAAGGAGGATAGAGAAGGTTAGGGAGGCTATTCCACAGACTTCTGCCCTTGACAGCTCCAACTGTGGAGGGATGCAGGTGGGGAGGGTTGGAAAGGGAACGTGCAAAGGGGAAATGGAAGAGTGCAAGCAGTGCATAAAGTCTTAAGGACAGTGGAGGTTCTAAACTCAGTCTGTCTATCATAGAGAGTATAGCTGCCTCATTGAGTTTGAAGCACTGCAACAGGTCCATGCATGTCATGACTATAGTGCTAAAAGAGATTTCTGCTGTCTTAAACAGAGTGACGGATCTTGTATTGTGGGCTTACGAAATGACAGTGATCTCTACCAAACATGTACGAGGAAGAGTCAGGGCAATAATGAGATGCTGCAACAGGAGGGGAACAGGTAACTCCATACAAAACCCTACTCTTTCTCACCCATTTTCAACTCCAAAACCGAGTGAGTTCTAGAAAAGCACCTTTATAACCCACCACAACGCTTTACCCCACAAACGTGGTATATGTGCACAAGGAGGAGTGGAACAGTATTGGGACCCTGAAACACTTGGAAAAGACTAAAATCATCTGAGTATTGAGAGCACTGTATTCCTTTTTGTATTGCTTTTACTCGGTTCCTGACTCCCTTTGTTTTCCCTCATGAACCTGTTCAAAGTTGTTTTTACACACACCTGCACCATCTGTGAATTGAACCAAGGCCTCTCGGTCCAAGATTCGGGATATTTTCACCGCATCACAAGGCATCGACTCCAACTTCCCTTGTCCCTGAATGTTTCTGTTGCTTCGCTGCTGAGTCGCAATTGGGAAGAAGGGGCGGAACTGGAGGACAGAGCAGCGTCCGGTCCTCCAACCAGAGTAAGTGAGGAGCGGGGCCAATGCATTCTCGGGAGTGAACGCTTGAGGATTGGTCAGAAAGTAAACTGTTTTGCAGGATTGATCATTCTCACAACATAGTGGAACATTAAACTCCTCTCATTAAACAATGTGAGGTTTTAAAGAAATAGTTAAGATGTAAATCGGACAGTGTACATATTTCCAATCGATTTACACAACTCGAGTAACAAACTTATTTTCAAACTCCCAGAACGATTAGTAATTTACATATCTGGCCGATATGATTAAATTGGACCGAACAACCGATTTACATATCAGAATGACTGTAACTCGACAGAGAAATTGTTAATGTCAAATATTTCTCCCGTGATTCTGTGCGGTTATGAATATTCTATATAAACTCACTGATAACCTCCGACACACGCGCAGTTTGGTTTCTATGAAGGGCATGCACAGTGTCACATTAACCAGGACGCATATGGTGCAGCTTTCTCCGGGTGTGGCTACGATCGGCTTCAGAGAGCGGCGTGTGGGAGACTCACTGGGAGAAAGGAGCGGAGAGAATTCACAAGACGCGGATATAGGTGAAAAAAACCCGAAAAAAGACCCTCCAGGCCCGGATAAGGAGATGGTGGTCTCTGTCGGGAAAGCGGCCCAGGGTGACGGCCGCCATTTGTTTGAAGGAAGAGGGAGCGCGGGCCTCAGAGCCGCCATCTTGAGAAGGTCAATGAGCAGGTGGGCGGGGCTATCGGGGTCTAGGACAATCGGAGGAAACACCCACCTTAGATTGCTTCACTAAAGACATGAATGCACTCGGTGGATTTTTCTTAACATCAGCAATTATTTAATACTCACTTACAGGTTTTTAATTACATATCTTTTGAAGCATTTAATTCACATTCAATCATTTGCAATCGCGGGATTTGAACCTGTGTCCAGAGCACATTTGCTGAGTTTCTGGATAAATTGTCTCACAATAATGCCACTCGGCTATCACTTCGCCTGCTCACAGGTTGCGCATCCCAGTGCAACATGAATCAAAACCCTTTCTTCCTACACAATTGTTTGATCTTGCACTCTGGTGATATCACTCAGTATCTCTCCATGTGGTATCCCTCACTGTGTGCGTCTAATTGTTGCGTCTGTCAGTGTCCCTCGCTCTTGCAGCTATTCCAGATCCTGAGCAAACAGAATTCTCCACCCCAGAGAGTCGATGGAGACTGGGATGTTCCAGATTTCTGTGGGACACAGTGCCAAAAAGTGAGAAAACAGAGTTTTACATAAATTATATAAAATCTGTTATCTCACTTTTTAGATTAGAATCAATGTAAACGTCAGGTCATAGACAGAGAACACAGGGGGCTAACACCTTCAACATATTGTCTAGCTATCACCATTGTTAACAGCTAACCCAAGAATGCAACCTTAAAAAAAGGCTTTTGTGATTTACACATGAAAGGAGTGAAACTATCGCTGTATTCTAACAGATGAAAGGCTTAACAGACAATCAATTCTACAATGTATATTTTCAGTTACATCACACTGCAAATTTTTGCTATAAATTCTGTGTTACGATCGAGCCCTCCACAATCACCTGATGAAGGAGCGTCGCTCCGAAAGCTAGTGTGCTTCCAATTAAACATGTTGGACAGTAACCTGGTGTTGTGTGCTTTTTAACTTTATCATTGAAGATGGTTTGTCAGCCAGAGAGACACAGGGCAGGGAGATCTGGAGCCTTCAATAAGTCCTGTAGTGAGATACGATCACTCTCAGTACACAGAGCAGAGAGCAATGAGAGGGCTCCAAACATCAGCTAACAGGACATGATATAGCTATAGTGCTGGAGGGGGAGCACAGTACAGACACACCCCAGGTTCAGTCACCGCCTTTACTGCACGTTTTGCTGTACTAAGACAACATCGGGAGTGTCACAGTTATCAATCGAAGCCTGTGCTGTCTTAGTTAGCATCAGTACAAAAGAGGGGAAAGCAGGCCTTCCACGCGAGGGTGGGAATGCTGTCTGGGAATGTTCCATTCTGTGTTCCCTCTCCCACTCTGTATTTATAGCTTGTCTTGTGGATCAGTGTCATCAATCATTCTAATGCCAAAAGCAGTTCCTGTCTCTGTACTTTCCTCCCCTCTCACCAATCACTTCATACGTTTGAAACCTGCTCCAGTCCAGACGACCATCCATATCTCTCTAACTTACTTCAGTCTCAACCGAAAAGGGAGAAGGCAATTCTGGATCTGGTATTGTGTAACGAACCAGAATTGGTCAGAAACCTCGAAATGAAGGAGCCATTGGGAAATAGTGACCATAATACATTAAGCTTCAAACTGCAATTTGAGAGGGAGAGGGTACAGTCGGAAGTGACTACTACTGTTGAATAAAGGGAACTATGGAGCTATGAGGGAGGAGCTGGCCAAAGTTCAATGGTGCAATACCTTAGCAGGGATGACCATGGAGGAACAATGGCGGAAATTTCTGTGTATGATGCAGAAGTTGCAGGATCAGTTCATTCCTAAAAGGAAGAAAGATCCCAGGAGGAGGCATGGATGGCCGTGGCTGACGACGGAAGTTAAGAAGCATATAAAGTTAAAAGAGAAAAAGTATAACATAGCAAAGATATGTGGGAAAACTGAGGACTGGGAAGCTTTTAAAGAGCAACAGAGGATTACTAAGAAGGAAATACGCAGAGGAAAAATGAGCTACGAAGGTAAACTGGCCAATAATATAAAGGAGGATAGTAAAAGCTTTTTTAAGTATGTGCAAGGCAAAAAATGGTTAGGACTAAAATTGGGCCCTTGAAGACAGAAACAAGGGAATATATTACTAGGAACAAAGAAATGGCAGAGGAATTAAAAGGGTACTTCAGATCTGTGTTCACTGGGGAAGACACAAGCAATCTCCCTGAGGTAACAGTGGCTGAAGGACCTGAACTTAAGGGAATTTATATTTGCCAGGAATTGGTGTTGGAGAGACTGTTAGGTCTGAAGGTTGATAAGCC
>NC_057716.1:114331334-114341769 GCF_004010195.1 Chiloscyllium plagiosum
TCTCCGCCTCCCCCCCACCAACCCCTACATCGAACATTCCTGATGTAGGGTTTAAGCCGGAAATGTCAACTCTCATGCTGCTCGGATGCTGCCCAACCTGCTGTGCTTTTCCACCGGCACACTTTTTGACTCTGATCTCCAGTATCTGCAGTCCTCACTTTCTCCTATATATAGCTAATCTTATCAATGGTTTCCTTTCCTCAAACACTGTAATCGTCTTTATTAAATTTGCCATGATTGTCCCACTTCTCAAAAAACCCACCCTGATAAACGGCTCCATTTCAGAATGGCAGGCAGTGACCAGTGGGGTACCGCAGGGATCCGTGCTGGGACCACAGCTTTTTACAACATATGTTAATGATATAGAAGACGGTATCAGCAATAACATTAGTAAATTTGCTGATGATATAAAGCTGCGTGGCAGGGTGAAAAGTGATGAGGATGTTACGAGATTACAGAGTGACCTGGACAAGTTAGGTGAGTGGGCAGATGCATGGCAGATGCAGTCTAATATGGATAAATGTATCGTTATCCACTTTGGTGGCAAGAACAGGAAGGCAGATTCCTACCTCAATGGAATCAATTTAGGTAAAGGGGCAGTATAGAGAGATCTTGTACACCAGTCAATGGAGGCAAGCATGCAGGTACAGCAGGTAGTGAAGAAGGCTAATACCATGCCTTCATAACTAAGAGGAATTGAGTATAGAAGCAAAGAGGTGCTTCTGCAGCTGTACAGGGCCTTGGTGAGACCACACCTGGAATACTGTGTGCAGTTCTGGTCTCCAAATTTGAGGAAAGACATTCTGGCTATTGAGAGAGTGCAGCGTAGGTTCACAAGGTCAATTCCTGGAATGGAGGAATTACTTTACACTGAAAGACTGAAGCGACTGCGCTTGTATACCCTTGAGTTTAGAAGACTGAGAGGGGATCTGATTAAGACATATAAGATTATGAAAGGATTAGACACTCTGGAGGCAGGAAACATGTTTCCGCTGATGGGCGAGTGCCGAACCAGAGGACACAGCTTAAAAATACGGTAGACCATTTAGGACAGAGATGAGGATAAACTTCTTCACCCAGAGAGTGGTGGCTGTGTGGAATGCTCTGTCCCAGAGGGCAGGGGAGGCCCAGTCTCTGGATTCATTTAAGAAAGAGTTGGATAGAGCTCTCAAGGATTGTGAAATCAAGGCTTATGGAGATAAGGCAGGAAGAGGAAACTGATTAGGAATGATCAGCCATGATCATATTGAATAGCGGTGCAGGCTCGAAGGGCTGAATGGCTTACTCCTGCACATATTGTCTATTGTCTATTGTCAACAACATGCCTTGTCACGATAGTCCACTTTCCTGAAGAAGGGCTTATGCCCGAAACGTCGATTCTCCTGTTCCCTGGATGCAACCTGACCTGCTGCGCTGTTCCAGCAACACATTTTCAGCTCTGATCTCCAGCATCTGCAGACCTCACTTTCTCCACGATAGTCCACTCCCCCAATAACCCAAGACTTAGGGTCTGTTTCTGTGCTGCATGACTCTCTGGCCAAATTCATCAATGCTGACTAGGTTTCCTGAACTGAATGAGTTGCATTTCCCTGCTTTTGGCCCATGGCCCTTCAAACCTTCTCCCCCCATGTTCTTGCCCAAATGTCTTTTCCATGTTGTAATTGTTCTTGTTTCTCCCATGTGCCACTGGCAGTCCATTCGGTATATGAACCGCCCTCTCTGGAAATTGTTGCCCCTCAGCTCCCTAAGTAAATCTTTGCTCTAGGTCACTCCTCAGACCTTACCCATTCTGCTGTGGGACACAACCCCTCCCCAACATAGACTCCCCTCGGACATTACCCATCCTGCATGGGACAAGACCACTCCAAGGTACAACTGACCTCAGGCCTTAGCAATCCTGCTGTGGGACACAGACCCTCCCCGGTACAGAAGACCTTCGGGCCTTACCCATCCTGCTGAGGGACACAACCACATGGGTACAGAGTCTCCTCGGGTCTTACTCATCCTTCTGTGGGACACAAACCCTCCCCAGTACAGACTCCCCTTGGGTCTTGACCATCCTGCTGAGGGACACAACCACTCCCTGGTGCAGACTCACCATGGGCCTTACCAATCCTGCTGTGGGACACAACCCCTCCCTGGTCCAGAATCCGGTCTTACCAAGCCTGCTGTTGGACACAGCCACTCCCCGGTACAGACTCCCCTCGAGCCTTACCCATCCTGCTGTGGGACACAACCCCTCTACGAGTTGGACTCCCCTCAGGTCTTACCCATTCTGCTGTGAGACACAACCCGTCCCCAGTACAGACTCCCCTTCGGCCTTACCCATCCCGTCCCCAGTACAGACTCCCCTTCGGCCTTACCCATCCTTCTGAGGGACACAACCACATGGGTACAGAGTCTCCTCGGGTCTTACTCATCCTTCTGTGGGACACAAACCCTCCCCAGTACAGACTCCCCTTGGGTCTTGACCATCCTGCTGAGGGACACAACCACTCCCTGGTGCAGACTCCCCTCGGGCCTCACCCAGCCTGCTGAGGGACACAGCCACATGGGTACAGAGTCCCCTTGGGTGTTACTCATCCTTCTGTGGGACACAACCCCTCCCCGGTAAAGACTCCCCCTGGGTCTTACCGAGCCTGCTGTTGGACACAGCCACTCCCCGGTACAGACTCCCCTCGAGCCTTACCCATCCTGCTGTGGGACACAACCCCTCTACGAGTTGGACTCCCCTCAGGTCTTACCCATTCTGCTGTGAGACAAAACCCGTCCCCAGTACAGACTCCCCTTCGGCCTTACCCATCCTGCTGTGGGACACAATCTCCCCTGTACAGATTCCCGTCCGGCCTCACCCACCCTAACGTGGGACACAATGCCGCCCCTGTACATATTTCCCTCGGACATGACCCATCCCGGGTCCATACTTGTCCAAGGTCTTGCCCATCCTGCTGTGAGACACAACCCGTCCCCAGTACAGACTCTCCTCGGGCCTTCCCAATCCTGCTGTAGGACGCAGCCACTCCCTGGTACAGAGTCCCCTATGGCCTTACCCATCCTGCTGTGGGACACAACCCCTGCCCGGTACAGAGTCCCTCGGACCTTCCCCATCCTGCTGTGGGACGCAGCCACTCCCCGGTACAGAGTCCCCTCGGGCCTTACCCATCCTGCAGTGGGACACAACCCCTGCCCGGTACAGACTCCCCTCGGGCCTTACCCATCCTGCTGTGGGACAGGTTGACAATCGTTTTGAATAGAATCCCTCCAGTATGGAAACAGGCCTTTGGTCCAGCAAGTTCACACCGACCCGCCAGACATACCCTGCTCAAAATAGCTTCAAAATACATCGAAACAGTGATAACTGAATTGGTTAAAAACTCTGCAGTTACATTGGGCAGTTTAAAAGTCTCGCTGTATTGGTGATATGTTCCTTTTCTCAAACAGGTATCATTTTTATTAAAGCAGCAGATGTTCATTGTGAGAGTGTCTCTGTTAAACTAGAATCTGTTCTGTTCTCTGTGTAACAGGCTGTTGTTGTGCGCGATGGACTGTCACTAACAGTGTAATTGACCTGTGAATCCTTGATCAGGTTTCCTTTGTTTAAAAATCTAGTGATCAGTGAACTACACATCCGCTCTTCTTAGCGAAAACAAAGAATCATTTCTCAACGAAAAAACAGCACATCACAAAGCTATTTCATGGATTTCTGGCAAACACCACCGACCAGTGCATCTGGTAAGTCTGTTTCCTGGATAATTCTGAGCTCGATCTGTAACTCTAAAAGTATCTGTATTGCTTGCCAGTTTGTTTAGAATTCAGCCTCTTTGTTCTGAGCTGTTGTGATGCAGGCGGTGGCTTCATTCTGTCTCTGCCAAGCTTGTTTTCTCCTTCTGCTGTGATTCTGGGAGATTCATTTCTGCAGGTTAGAATGTTCAGTGGCTGAACTTTGAATGATTTTGACTCTAACAGAGCAGTGGCCTTGTTTTCAGCTCATTGTTCACTTTCCATTTCCTGGTTGTGTTGAATGTTACAGAAACAGGCTCTGAGCAATATTTCCATTCACTTGTATAGGATTCATTGAGAACCACATGGTCAGTCAGTTTCAGGCTGATGGATCAGTTTCTCTGTCCTATTAGATAATGGTCATTTGCTCAGTTTCCGATGGTCACCTCAGTGTCAGTCCATCAGCTGCTGAAACCCTCCATCCAGCATTTGTTACCTCTCACCATGACTACTGCAACACAGTCGCAGCTTGTCTCCCACATTCTACCTCTATATACTCATGGTCACCTCAGATTCTACTGTCAGTATTCTTACAGCAAGTCACGTAATTCATCCACCTCCATTTCACGCTGCTCTACATTACATTCAGTACAAATGTAATTTCAGAATTCCATTCATTGCGTTTAAAAACACCCATGACCTTGTCCTGTCCAATCATCCAGGTTCCATCAGGTAGGTGGGTGTCCGCGTGGTTGGGTTGCAGCAACAGCAAGACACAGAGGATCATACAGGGGACAAATATGGTGTTGGATGCGGGATGTTTAAGGAGAGAGAGCTGGTGTATTGTTGGGGATAGCTTCTCAGGGGAGTGGCACAGCGGTAGCCAGGTTTATTGCACCACAACTCAATGGCTTGAGTTATTGGGAGAGGTTAGGCAAGCTGGTACATTTTTCTTCAGAGCAGAGGAGACATAAGGGAGATCTTATAGAAATGTATATGATCATGGATAGGGTGAATGCATTCACACTTTTTCCCAGGGTTAAAGAATTGAGGACTAGAGGGCATCAGTTTAAGGTTAGAGGGGAAAGAATAAAAGGGAACGTTAGGAGCAACTTTTACTGTGGCTGCGTCCGAGACTCCAGGATGGGGTGTTGTATCCCTGGTGCCTGGGTCAAGGACATCTCTGAGCATTTGCTTGAAATTCTGAATTGGGAGAATGGGAGGCCAGAGGTCATTGTGCACATTGCTACCAACGACACGGGTAGACAAAGGGATGAGATCCTGAGGAGTAAGCACAGGAAGTAGGGAACGACTGAAGAGCAGGACCTTGAGGGTAGTAATCACTGCGTTACCACCAGTCCCATGTGCTTGTGAGACAAGAAATTGAAAGGTAGCAGAGATGAATGCATGGCTGAAGAGCTGGAACAGGGGGAGAGTTTCAGGATCTTGAATCATTGGGATCTCTTCTGGAGCAGGGGTGACCTGAACTAGAGAGGAACTGATATCCTCACAGGGAGGCTTGCTCCTGCTACAAGGGAAGGGTTTAACCTCGAATGGCAAGGTCCTGGGAATCACAGCAGCAGGGCAGCACGTGGGGGGTAAGGAAGGTCGGAAGATATATACGAGTCAATCAGAAAGGAAATACAGAGAAATGAACACCATAGTACGAATGGGCTCATTGTGTTAATTTCAACACAGGGCGCAACATAGCTAAGGTAGTTAAGCTCAGATCCGATATTGTGGCCATTCCAGAGATTAGGTTCGGAGATGGACAGGACTGGCTGCTCAATATTCCAAGGTTTCACTGTTTCAGATGAGATGGAAAGGAGAGTAAAAGAGGTGGAGGAGTTGCATTACCAATTGGGTGAATGTTACGTCTGCACTCAGGACATACTGGAGGGGCTCGCCCACTGAGGCAATGTGGATAAGAAGGATGTAGTTGATGGGATTATAGTATAGGACCCTCAATCTGCCAATGATACCTCGAGGTACACATATCTCGGCAGATTATGGAACGACGCAATAACAACAGAGTTCTCAAAGTGACTTTAACTTCCCCACCATTTGCTGGCACTACTTTAGAGCAAGAGGCTGAGATGGTGCAGAGTTTATTAAGTGTATCCAAGAGGGTTTCTTGAAATAGTAATATAAAGGAGGGGGAGGGGGCATAGTGGACCTTATACTGCTGAATGAGCCTGGCCAGGTGACTGACCTTTCAGTGGGAGACCATTTTGGAAACAGTGATCACAACTTAAGTTTTTATTTTAAGGCAGCTACGAATAAATGGGATGTTTCTAAATTGTGGGATTGCAAATGATGTCAGTATTAGGCAGGAGCTAGGCAGTATTAATTGGGAGGATCTGTCATTAGACAATGCCACATTGGGCATGTGGGAGTTAGTTAAAGGCTTGCTGATCGGAGTTCACGACTAGCATGTTCCAGTAAGAAGGAGGGATAAGGCTGGTAATGTAAGGGCCCCTTGGATAACAAGGGAGGCTGGGAATTTAGTCAAAAGGAGAAACAAACAAGCCCATGCAAGGTTTGGGAAGCAAGAATTGGACATGGCATGTGAGGAATGTTAAAAAACAAAAGCTGGAAGGAACTTGAACAGGGAATGAGCAGAGCAAGGAGGGGCCATGCCCTTCGCAAGTAGGGTTAAAGTGGATCCCAAATCGTTCTGGAGATAATTACCCACAAGAGGATATGAAATGGATCGTTACAGCACAGTTCAGGCCTTTTGGCCCTCAATGTTGCACCGACCTGTGAAAACATTCTGATGCATACCTAACCTACAATCTTCCAATATTACCCATATGTATGTCCAATGTCTATTTAAATGCCCGTTGCATCAGCGGTTCTACTACTGTTGCAGGCAATTTAGTCACCTCTCTACCCTCTTCTCTCCAACTAAAACAGCTTCCATTCCCTCAGCCTTTCCTTGTTTGACCTTCCTTTCATACCAGGCCATATCCCAGTAATTGTCCTCCGAACCCTTTCCAAAGCTTCCACATAACTAGGAAGAAGGTCGAGCCAGAAAAGAATAAAGGAAGGAACTTGTACTTGAAGTCAGTGGAAGTGGACGAGATCCTAAATAATTACTTTGCATCAGCATTCACCCAGGAAAAGGATTTAGGGGATAATGAGATTTGTGTGGAGCATGCTAATGTGCTGGGGTATTTTTGAGGTCGAGAAAGGAGCATTAGATTTCTTGAAGATCATTAAAGTGGATTAATCCCGAGGACCCGATGGTAGCTACCTCAGGTTATTTGAGAAAGGCAAGACAGGAGATTTTTGGGGTCTTGGCCATGATTTTTGAATCCTCGCTCGCCACTGGAAAGGTCGCAGAGGACTGGTGAGTAGCTTATGGTGTTCCTCTCTTCAAGAAGGGAAATATGGACAATCCAAGAAATTATAGCCTGGTGAGTCTCACCTCAGTGGTTGGGAAGCTTTGGACAGAATTCTTATGGATAGGATTTATGCGCATTTGGTAAAGAATGATCTAATTAGGGACAGTCAGCGCAGCGTCATGCGATGCATAGGGTTGACGTTCGAAATGTTTTACCCAGAGTTGTAATATCTTTACTAGAGAATGTGCATTTAAGGTGAGAGGGGGGGAGTTCAAAGGAGATGTGAGGGGTAATATGTTTTCCACAAAGAGTGGTCGGAATCTGGAACATATTGCCAGGGATAGTGGAGGAGGCAGAAATGAGAGGGGTGTTTAAAGGCTTTTTGGGTAAGCACGTGATTATGCAAGGACATGGAACAAAGATAGGCAGTATAGATGAGTTTAATTTGGTGTCACATTCAGCACAACATTCTGGGCTGAAGGGCCCGTTCCTGTGCTGTGCTGTTCTTTGTTGTGTTTCTTTTGTTACAACAAGACGGTGAACCCCTCTGTTAGTTAAACCAAACACCCAGAAATGTTCACCTCCCCACATAATCTGTTAAAGTCTGAGTGACAGAAAACTCACAAATTCCACTATTTAAAGAAAACAGCATCAATTTATTTTTAACTCGAAATGTGAATATTAGACAACTATTCATAAATCTAAGCTCTCCCTTTCCCTTCACTGCTTATTATCTGCCTCCAGCTCTATAACTATACGTTATTTCCATAAGGCACTTATTAAAATTACATCAATTTAATTTCTAACCCACACAGTGACTCGTGTCTTTTGTGTCTTTCTGCTTCTGGCGGAGGATCTCCCTGGGTCGTCGTTGTCTTATTTTACTCTGAATATGTTTCATATGAAAAGATACCCTTTGATCGAGAGACTTTGCTAATTTATTGGCGAGCAAGATGTTAATTTTCCCAGACATTAGTTACTCTCTGACCAGTTTTTAAAATGTCTGCATTTTAATTGCCCCCATTAGATCATCTCATTGGCTTGATGCTGGCAAAACAATAAATTCAAACTCGATTGGGTTTTGGAATCTTGGGGTATCATTTAAACTGATAGGTTAAATTTGAATTATTGTCAAAACAGCAACCAACTCAGGTCTATATTTCACAGCCAAATGTTACATTTGTTTGCTTTCCCAGTACACTCTGGGATTGCTGGCGAGTCATATACGGTACATAGGTAGTTGTAAGCTCTCAGTTCAGAAGAGCGTTCTCTCTCTCTCTCTCTCTTTCACCTTCAACTTTATAACACTTTGAGCATTATCTTATCAGCAAGTTCATTTATTAAAGTGACAAGCAGCAGATTGTTTACATGACCTTTTTGGCTTAATATTTCAAATTCAACATAAAACAATGGCTTGTGTTTGTGAGAAGATCATGTTGCTGTGCGCAACAGACTGTCGCTAATAAGATTATGCTCCCGATAATGCAGATTTCCTTTCTCTGTAAATTCTGCACGAAGTGATTTAAACACCTGGAAAGGGGTTTGGTTTTCCAATGTGATTTCCATTAATGCACTTAGTGGAACCTCAGGCAGACAGTTGGACACAGATGGGTGCAAATTTGTTTTCTCCCCTGAAGGAAGCACACGCTGCCATCAGAGTGTTTGTAACAGAAGGGCACTGACTCATTCCTGGGACTGGAGGTTGTGTACAAAGTGGGACTAAGTGAGTGAGTACTGCATGTGAATAAGAAGTGATTTCATTGAACTGGATATTATTACCAAAGAGATTGGCAGGGTTGATGTTGGTAGCTGTCTCTGTCCTAGGACTGGAGGTTGTTTACAAAGTGGGACTAAGTGAGTGAGAACTGCATGTGAATAAGAAGTGATTTCATTGAACTGGATATTATTACCAAAATGATTGGCAGGGTTGATGTTGGCAGCTGTCTCTGCTGATAGGAATCTGCAATGGGTCACAGTCTCAGGACTGGAGAGCAGCTTGAGTGACTGAGATAAGGAGAAATGACGTCACGCAAACACCTGGAAATCTGTGATCATTTCCACCTCAAGAACGGAATCACTGACTACATTCCAGAGAATAATGTGCAATGTTTGCAATACTAAGTGGATCAAAAGATGTTGCAGAAACTGTGTCAGTTCTGAAATGTTAACGATGATGTTACTAAAATGAACACAAATGCTGTGGCTGCTGGAAATTTGAAACAGACCGGTAGCTAATGTAGAGATAGAGAAGCAGAGTTAATGTTTTGCATTTGATGTAACTTTTAAGCAGAACAAAGAATGTTATTAAGCTGTGATCAGACTCCTGGGGCTAAATGGTATCGTTCTGTCCGTGTGGTTGAAGTTTTTTTTTGGAGAAACAATCCCCTCATTTGCTTGACTGTGGAACTGTGATTGCGCTACTGAAACAGCAAGGACTCTTTCTGGGTCTCATTGATGTCTGGGTGTAAATTAGGGTCCGTTGTTCATCGCTGACTCTGTCGACAGTTCTGATACATGGGAATATTCAATTTAAAATGTTGATCTTGCAAAACAGGAAGATTTTCTCCCGGACAGGGAATCAGACGTCCATTACTGATCCTCACTGACCATGACAGGACTCAAACCGAGAGATTTATTTTTGTGACTGACACAGTCAGATGTGGTATACAGTAGCTCACACAGTCCTGTCCTTCCACACATCCCGGCTTCTGGACTCTGAATCAGAGGATCTTGATGGAGAAACCCTTCCAACAGATGGGACAATTCAAGAGATACCCAATATCCACATTTTCCCTCAGGGGGAGTCCCTGAAAATTTGTCTGTCAGGATCACAACGGATATTTCTATAATATTTACTCAGTTAATTGCTAGGATAGAGAGATTCACTGGAGGCCCAGATTGTCAGCTTGAAGAGTAGTCACTGCTTTGATGTAGGAAAAGGAAGGGTATCATTCGAATTGTTCATTTCACCCATTTGTAGAGGGGGCTGTAGCTTTCATTGTGAGTGGGAGCTTGAGAGAAGCTGATTTAGCGTGGGTGTGGGGATGTTTCAGGAACTTTCAGGAACGGATTAATACACCAGAGGAATGTGTCAGTGTTTACAGGGGGCTCCGAGAGGGGTGTGGGGGGGGGGTATGTGTCTATTTAGACGGGGCTCCGAAGGGGGTGGGAACGGGGAATGTGTATCCCTTGAACGGGGAACGGGGGGTGGGAACAGGAGGCTCCCAGAGGGGTGGGGGGAATTTGTCAATGTTTACAGGGGGCTCCGAGGCGCTGGGGGAATGTACCTCTATTTACAGGGGGCTTCCGTCCCATCACCCACCCACAACACCGTCCAAACCTGCTCCATCAACCCCGTCCGTCACTGT
>NC_057716.1:114342091-114344515 GCF_004010195.1 Chiloscyllium plagiosum
GCTACACCAGACCACACCATGACACTGCCCCAGAGTGCTGCTCCAGGCTACACCATGATACTGCCCCAGAGTGCTGATCCAGGCTACACCAAACCAGTCCATGACACAGCCCCAGAGTGCTGCTCCAGGCAACACCAGACCACACCATGACACTGCCCCCAGAGTGCTGCACCGAGCTACACCAGACCACACCATGCAACGCTATTCCCCCAACCCCATCCAACCCCTTTGCCCCCAAACCCGTTGCCACAACACCGTTGCCGCGAATCCCAGAGTGCCTAACGGAATCCTCAGAGTGTGTGAGGGAGTTTCCAGAGTGTGACAGGGAGGGTCCCAGGGAGTCCCAGATTATGTGAGAGAGTCCCATGATGTGTAAGGGAATCCCCAAGTGGAAGAGAGAATCACAGAATGTCCCAGAGTGTGTGTGCGCGAGATAGCGTCCCGTGGTGGGGGGCGCGGTTTCACACGTGAGAGAGTGTCTCGGGTTGGAGGGGCGCGCACGCGACAGGGCGTCCCAGAGATGCGCGCGCACGCGAGAGCGCGTCCCCGGGTGTCCCAGAGTGTGTGAGGGATTCCCAGAGTGTGTCCTCAGAGTGTGTGGGAGAGGGTCCCAGTGCCCCAGAGTGTGTGGGAGAGGGTCCCAGTGTCCCAGAGTATGTAAGGGAATCCCGGAGTGTGTGAAGTGTCCCAGAGTGTGTTTGCGAGTCCCAGAGCGTGAAAGGGAATCAGAGTGTCCCAGAGTGTGTGGGAGAGGGTCCCAGTGTCCCAGAGTGTGTGGGAGAGAGTCCCAGTGTCCCAGTGTCCAGATTGCGTAAGGGAATCCCACAGTGTCCCAGAGTGTGGTAGGGATTCCTAGAATATGTGGGAGAGTCCCAGAGTGTGATAGAGAATACCAGAGTGTGAAATGGAAACCCACAGTAAGTGAGAGAGAGTCCGAGAGTGAGTGACAGAGTCCCAGAGTCCCAAGGTGTGTAAGGGAATCCCCGAGTGCAAGACAGAATCACACAATGTCCCAGAGTGTGCCAGAGTGAGTAAGGGAATCCCAAAATCCGAGAGGACACCCCATACTGGTCTCTTATCCTCCCTCGATCTCTTCATAGCCAACTGACGCCCCTCCTCATTGGTTTTGTCCGAGAGTGTGTAACAGAATCCCAGGATGTGTGTGAGAGAGTCGCAAGTTGTGTGTGAGAGAGTCCCAGTGTGTACCAGAGTGTGAGAGATTACCAGGATGTGCCAGAGGGAATCCCAGAGTGTATGGGAGGGAATCCCAGAGTGTGTGAGAGGGAATCATAGAGAGTCCCAGGGTGTGTGAGGGAATCCCAGAATGTCTCAGAGTGTGTGAGAAAATCTCATAGTGCCCCTGAGTGTGTAAGGGAATCCCAAAGTGAGTGAGAGAGAGTCCCAGAATGAGTGAGTCCCAGAGTCCCATGCTGTGTAAGGGAATCCCTGAATGTTAGAGAGATTCCCCGAGTGTGCCATAGTTTGCGAGAGAATCCCAGTGAGTGTAAGAGGATCACAGTGTCCCAGACTGAGTGGGAAAGGGTCCCTGTGTCCCAGGTTGTGTGAGAGAGTCCCAGGTTGTGTGAGAGAGCCCCAGAATGTGTGAGAGAATCCCATAGTGTGCCAGAGTGTGTAAGAGAGGGACCCAGTGTCCCAGATTGCGTAAGGGAATCCCAGAGTGTGTGAGAGAGAATCTCAGAGTGTCCCAGAGTGTGTGAGAGAGTCCCAGTGTCCCAGATTGCGTAAGGGAATCCCAGAGTGTGTTAGGGATTCCGAGAGTGTGTGAGAGAATCCCAGAATGTATAACTGAATCCCACAGTGAGGGAGAGAGCGTCCTAGAGTGAGTGAGAGAGTCCCAGAAACCCATGGTGTGTAAGGGAATCCCCGAATGTTAGAGAGATTCCGCGAGTATGCCAGAGTTTGGGAGAGAATCCCAGTGAGTGTAAGAGAATCACAGTGTCCCAGAGTGTGTATGAGGGAGTTCCAGAGTGTGTGTGAGGGAATTCCAGACTGCGTGGGCGAGGGTCCTAGCGTCCCAGATTGCGTAAGGGAATCCTAGGGTGCCCCAAAGTGTGTAAGCGATTCCTATAGAGTGTGAGAGAATCCCAGTGTGTGTGTGAGGGAGTCCCAGAATGTGTGAGACAATCCCAGAGTGTCTGAGAGATTCCCCGAGTGTGCGAGATAATCCCAGTCTGCCTAAGGGAATAACAGTGTCCTAGAGTGTGTGTGCGTGGTCCCACAGTGAGTGGGAGAAGGTCTCAGTGTCCCAGGTTGTCTGAGAGAGTCCCAGGTTGTCTGAGAGAGTCCCAGAGTTCCCCGGAGTGTGTAACGGAATCCCAGAGTGTGAGAGAGAATCACAGTGTCCCAGAGTGTGTGAGAGAGTATCCCAGCGTCCTATGGTGTGTAAGGGAATCCCCGAGTGTA
>NC_057716.1:114345015-114353742 GCF_004010195.1 Chiloscyllium plagiosum
ATGGCTGAGGATCCTTGGATTGTAGTCATTGGAGTTTAGAAGGTTAAGGGAGATCTAATAGAAACTTACAAGATAATACATGGCTTGGAAAGGATGGACTCTAGGAAATTGTTTAGATTAGGTGAGGAGACTAGGACCGGTGTGCACAGCCTTACAATTAGAGGGGATCAATTCAGAACAGAAATGTGAAACATTTCTTCAGCCAGAGAGTGGGGCCTGTGGAATTCATTGCCACGGAGTGCAGTGGAGGCTGGGACGCAAAATGTCTTCAAGGCAGAGATTGATAAATTCTTGATGTGACAAGGAATTAAGGGCTACGGGGAGAATGCGGGTAAGTGAAGTTGAAATGCCCATCAGCCATGATTAAATGTCGGAGTGGACTCGATGGGCCGATTGGCCTTACTTCCACTTCTATGTATTATGGTCTTATGGTCTAATTTGATCACTTTCCTCAGTCACCCACTGCCAAGAATGCCTTTTCATACAGTCCTTCCTTTTCACTGGAATACACCTTTGTAAAATGTCTTTGAAAATCCTCCACTGCTCATCAACTTCCTACCATAAAATTTTTGTTTCCAGTCTACTTTGTCCAGATTCTCTCTCATTCTATTGTAGTTCCCAGTGTTCAAGCACAGGACCCAGTTATTAGATTTTATCTTCACACTCTCCATATGTATTCTAATTCAACCATACGGTAATCGCTTCTTCCCAGGGGATCCCTAACTCTGAAGTCATTAACTATTCCTGGCTCATTGCACAGGGCCAGATCTTGGATAGCTTGCTCCCTTGTCAGTTCCATTTCATACTGTTCAAGAAAACTATCATGGATACATTTAATGAACACCTCAATGCTACCTTGACTGAGCTGGAGGATAAAGTGAGGTCTGCAGATGCTGGAGATCAGAGATGGAAATGTGTTGCTGGAAAAGCGCAGCAGGTCAGGCAGCATCTAGGGAACAGGAGAATCGACGTTTCGGGCATTAGCCCTTCTTCCTGAAGAAGGGCTAATGCGCGAAACGTCGATTCTCCTGTTCCCTTGACTGAGCTGGTTCGACCAATCTACATGTAAATTAAAATCACCCAGATAATAGCTGTACCATTTTTACAGGCATTAGTTATTTATTTGTTTATTGGCCATGCCATTGTGATGTAATTATTTGGTGGCCTATACACCCCGCCTATCAGTGACTTTCTTGTTACAATTTTGACTGCATCATTCCTGTTTCTCCTAATGTATGGCAATTACAACAACAACTACTTGCATTGTATGGAATCTTTCACAATGGCAAATCTCCTAAGGTGCTTCATGGATGATCAAAACGTTGATTAAAGAGAATGATTTTAAAATACATCTTTAAAGGAGGATACAGAAGGTTAGGGAGGCTATTCCACAGACGTCTGCCCTTGACAGCTCCAACTGTGGAGGGATGCAGGTGGGGAGGCTTGGAAAGGGAACGTGCAAAGGGGAAATGGAAGAGTGCAAGCAGTGCATAAAGTCTTAAGGACAGAGGAGGTTCTAAACTCAGCCTGTCTATCATAGAGAGTATAGCTGCCTCATGGAGTTTGAGGCACTGCAACAGGTCCATGCGTGTTATGACTATAGTGCTAAAAGAGATTTCTGTTGTCTTAAACAGAGTGACGGATCTTGTATTGTGGGCTTACGAAATGACAGTGATCTCTACCAAACATGTACGAGGTAGAGTCAGGGCAATAATGAGATGCTGCAAAAGGAGGGGAACAGGTAACTCCATACAAAACCCTACTCTTTCTCGCCCATTTTCAACTCCAAAACCGGATGAGTTCTAGAAAAGCACCTTTATATCCCACCACAACAGTTTACCCCACAAACGTGGTATATGGCACAAGGAGGAGTGGAACAGACTGTATTGGGACCCTGAAACAGTTGGAAAAGACGAAAATTATCTGAGTATTGTGAGCCCCACCACATTGTATGCATTTTCTATCGTTTTTATTCGGTTCCTGACTCCCCTTGTTTTCCCTCATGAACCTGTTCAAAGTTGTTTTTACACACACCTGCACCATCTGTGAATTGAACCAAGGCCTCTCGGTCCAAGATTCGGGATATTTTCACCGCATCACAAGGCATCGACTCCAACTTCCCTTGTCCCTGAATGTTTCTGTTGCTTCGCTGCTGAGTCGCAATTGGGAAGAAGGGGCGGAACTGGAGGACAGAGTTAAGATATAAATCTGACAATGTACATATTTCCAATCGATTTACACAACTCGAGTAACAAACTTATTTTCAAACTCCCAGAACGATTGGTAATTTACATATGTGGCCGGTATGATTAAATTGGACCGAACAATCTATTTACATATCTGAATGACTGTAACCCGACAGAGCAATTGTTAATGTCTAATATTTCTCCCGTAATTCTGTGCGGTTATAAATATTCTATATAAACTCACTGATAACCTCCGACGCACGCGCAGTTTGTTTTCTATGAAGGGCATGCGCAGTGTCATATTAACCAGGACACGGCGAGATATGGAGCAGCTTTCTCCGGGTGCGGCTACGATCGGCTTCAGAGGGCGGCGTGTGGGAGACTCACTGGGACAAAGGAGCGTAAAGAATTTACAAGACGCGGATAAACGTGAAAAAACCCGAAAAAAGGCCCTCCAGACCCGGATAAGGAGATGGTGGTCTCTGTCGGAAAAGCGGCCCAGCGTCACGGCCGCCATTTGTTTGAGGGAAGAGGGAGCGCGGGCCTCAGAGCCGCCATCTTGAGAAGGAGGGCGGGGCTATCGGGGTTTAGGACAATCTGAGGAAAGACCCACCTTAGATTGCTTCACTAAAGACATGAATGCACTCGGTGGATTTTTCTTAACATCAGCAATGATTTAATAATCACTTACAGGTTTTTAATTACATATCTTTTGAAGCATTTAATTCACATTCAATGATTTGCAATCGTGGGATTTGAACCTGTGCCCAGAGCACATTTGCTGAGTTTCTGGATAAATTGTCTCACAATAATGCCACTCGGCTATCACTTCGCCTGCTCACAGGTTGCGCATCCCAGTCCAACATGAATCAAAACCCTTTCTTCCTGCACAGTTGTTTGATCTTGCACTCTGGTGATATCACTCAGTATCTCTTCATGTGGTATCCCTCACTGTTTGGGTGTAATTGTTGCCTCTGTCAGTGTCCCTCGCTCTTGCAGCTACTCCAGATCTTGAGCAAACAGAATTCTCCACCCCAGAGAGTCGATGGAGACTGGGATGTTCCAGATTTCTGTGGGACTCAGTGCCAAAAAGTGAGATAACAGAGTTTTACATAAATTATATAAATTCTGTTATCTCACTTTTTAGATTAGAATCAATCTAAACGTCAGGTCATAGATAGAGAACACAAGGGGTGAACACCTTCAACATATTGTCTAGCTATCACCATTGTTAACAGCTAACCCAAGAATGCAACCTTAAAAGAAAGGGTTTTGTGATTTACACATGAAAGGAGTGAAACTATCACTGTATTCTAACAGATGAAAGGCTTAACAGACAATCAATTCTACCATGTATAATTTCAGTTACATCACACTGCAAATGTTTGCTATAAATTCTGTGTTACGATCGAGCCCTCCACAATCACCTAATGAAGGAGCGTCGCTCCGAAAGCTAGCGTGCTTCCAATTAAACATGTTGGTCTATAACCTGGTGTTGTGTGATTTTTAACTTTATCATTGAAGAGGGTTTGTCAGCCAGAGAGACACAGGGCAGGGAGATCTGGAGCCTTCAATACGTCCTGTAGTGAAGTAAGATCACTCTCAGTGCACAGAGCAGAGAGCAATGAGAGGGCTCCAAAGATCAGCTAACAGGACATGACATAGCTATACTGCTGGAGGGGGAGCACAGTACAGACACACCCCAGGTTCAGTCACCGCCTTTACTGCAAGTTTTGCTGTACTAAGACAACATCGGGACTGTCACAGTTATCAATCGAAGCCTGTGCTGTCTTAGTTAGCATCAGTACAAAAGAGGGGAAAGCAGGCCTTCCACGAGAGGATGGGAATGCTGTCTGGGAATGTTCCATTCTGTGTTCCCTCTCCCACTCTGTATTTATGGCTTGTCTTATGGATCAGTGTCATCAATCATTCTAATGCCAAAAACAGTTCCTATCTCTATACTTTCCTCCCCTCTCACCAATCACTTCACACATTTGAAACCTGCTCCAGTCCAGACGACCATCCATATCTCTCTAACTGACTTCAGTCTCAACCGACCAGGAATAAGCCAATTCTGGATTTGGTATTGTGTAACGAACCATAATTGGTCAGAGACCTCGAAGTGGAGGAGCTATTGGGAAGTAGTGACCATAATACATTAAGCTTCAATCTGCAATTTGAGAGGGAGAGGGTACAGTCGGAAGTGACTACTACTGTTGAATAAAGGGAACTATGGATCTATGAGGGAGGAGCTGGCCAAAGTTCAATGGTGCAATACATTAGCAGGGATGTCCGTGGAGGAACAATGGCGGATATTTCTGTGTATGATGCCGAAGTTGCAGGATCAGTTCATTCCTAAAAGGAAGAAAGATCCCAGGAGGAGGCATGGACGGCCGTGGCTGACGACGGAAGTTAAGAAGCATATAAAGTTAAAAGAGAAAAAGTATAATATAGCAAAGATATGTGGGAAAACTGAGGACTGGGAAGCTTGGAAAGAGCAACAGAGGATTACTAAGAAGGAAATACGCAGAGGAAAAATGAGCTACGAAGGTAAACTGGCCAATAATATAAAGCTGATGGTCTGCATCCCAAGGTACTGAAGGAGGTGGCTCGGGAAATCATGGATGCGTTGGTGATTATTTTCCAGAGTTCGGTAGATTCGGGGTAGGTTCCTGAGGATTGGAGGGTGGCTAATGTTATACCAATTTTTAAGAAAGGTGGGAGAGAGTAAGCAGGAAATTATACACCAGTTAGTCTGACCTCAGTGGTGGGAAAGATGCTGGAGTCTGTTATAAAGGATGAAATTACGGCGCATCTGGATAGTCGTAACAGGATAGGACAGAGACAGCATGGATTTATGAAGGGGAAATCATGCTTGACTAATCTTCTTGAATTTTTTGAGGATGTAATTCTAAAGATGGACGAGGGAGATCCAGTAGATGTAGTGTACCTGGACTTTCAGAAAGCTTTTGATAAAGTCCCACACAGGAGGTTCGTGAGTGAAATTAGGGCGCATGGTATTGGAGGCAAAGTACTAGATTGGATTGAAAATTGGTTGGCTAATAGGAAACAAAGGGTAGTGATAAACGGCTCCATTTCGGAATGGCAGGCAGTGACCAGTGGGGTACCGCAGGGATCCGTGCTGGGATCGCAGCTTTTTTACAATATATGTTAATGATATAGAAGATGATATCAGCAATAACATTAGCAAATTTGCTGATGATACAAAGCTGGGTGGCAGGTGAAATGTGATGAGGATGTGAGGAGATTAAAGGGTGACCTGGACAAGTTAGGTGAGTGGGCAGATGCATGGCAGATGCAGTCTAATGTGGATAAATGTATCGTTATCCACTTTGGTGGCAAGAACAGGAAGGCAGATTGCTACCTCAATGGAATCAATTTAGGTAAAGGGGCAGTATAGAGAGATCTGGGTGTTCTTGTACACCAGTCAATGAAGGCAAGCATGCAGGTACAGCAGGTAGTGAAGAAGGCTAATACCATGCTGGCCTTCACAGCAAGAGGAATTGAGTATAGAAGCAAAGAAGTGCTTCTGCAGCTGTACAGGGTCCTGGTGAGGCCACACCTGGAATACTGTGTGCAGTTCTGGTCTCCAAATTTGAGGAAAGACATTCTGGCTATTGAGAGAGTGCAGCGTAGGTTCACGAGGTCAATTCCTGGAATGGCGGGATTACCTTACACTGAAAGACTGAAGCGACTGGGCTTGTATACCCTTGAGTTTAGAAGACTGAGAGGGGATCTGATTAAGACATATAAGATTATGAAAGGATTGGACACTCTGGAGGCAGGACACATGTTTCAGCTGATGGGCGAGTGCCGAACCAGAGGATACAGCTTAAAAATACGGGGTAGACCATTTAGGACAGAGATGAGGAGAAACGTCTTCACCCAGAGAGTGGTGGCTGTGTGGAATGCTCTGCCCCAGAGGGCAGGGGAGGCCAAGTCTCTGGATTCATTTAAGAAACAGTTGGATAGAGCTCTCAAGGATTGTGGAATCAAGGGTTATGGAGATAAGGCAGGAAGAGGAAACTGATTTGGAATGATCAGCCATGATCATATTGAATAGCGGTGCAGGCTCGAAGGGCTGAATGGCCTACTCCTGCACCTATTGTCTACTGTCTATTGTCAACAACATGCCTTGTCACGATAGTCCACTTTCCTGAAGAAGGGCTTATGCCCAAAACGTCGATCCTCCTGTTCCCTAGATGCTGCCTGACCTGCTGCGCTGTTCCAGCAGCACATTTTCAGCTCTGATCTCCAGCATCTGCAGACCTCACTTTCTCCACGATAGTCCACTCCCCCAATAACCCAAAACTTAGGGTCTGTTTCTGTGCTGCATGACTCTCTGGCCAAAGTCATCAGTGCTGACGAGGTTTCCTGAACTGAATGAGTTGCATTTCCCTGCGTTTGGCCCATGGCCCTTCAAACCTTCTTCCCTCCATGTTCTTGCCCAAATGTCTTTTCCATGTTGTAATTGTTCTTGTTTCACCCATGTGCCACTGGCAGTCCATTCGGTATATGAACCGTCCTCTGTGGAAAATGTTGCCCCTCAGCTCCTGAAGTAAATCTTTGCTCTCGTCACTCCTCAGACCTTAGCCATTCTGTTGTGGGACACAACCCCTCCCCAACATGGACTCCCCTCGGACATTACCCATCCTGCTTGGGACAAGACCACTCCAAGGTACAACTGACTTCAAGCCTTACCAATCCTGCTGTGGGACACAGACCCTCCCCGGTACAGAAGACCTTCGGGACTTACCCATCCTGCTGAGAGACACAACCACATGGGTACAGAGTCCCCTCGGGTCTTCCTCATCCTTCTGTGGGACACAACCCCTCCCCAGTACAGACTCCCCTTGGGTCTTGCCCATCCTCCTGAGGGACACAACCCCTCCCTGGTACAGACTCCCCTTGGGTCTTACTCATCCTTCTGTGGGACACAATCCCTCCCCAGTACAGACTGTCCTCGGCCTTACCCATCCTGCTGAGGGAATCAACCCCTCCCCGGTACAGAAGACCTTTGGGCCTTACCCACCCTGCCGTGGGACACAACCCCTCCCCGGTAAAGACTCCCCTTGGGTCTTACCCATCCTGCTGTTGGACACAGCCACTCCCCGGTGCAGACTCCCCTCGAGCCTTACCCATCCTGCTGTGGGACACAACCCCTCTACGGGTTGGATTCCCCTCAGATCTTACCCATCCTGCTGTGAGACACAACCCGTCCCCAGTACAGACTCCCCTCCGGCCTTACCCATCCTGCTGTGGGACACAATCTCCCCTGTACAGATTTCCCTCGGACATTACCCATACTTGTCCAAGGTCTTGCCCATCCTGCTGTAGGACACGGCCATTTCCTGGTACAGACTCCCCTCGGGCCTTCCCAATCCTGCTGTAGGACGCAGCAACTCCCTGGTACAGAGTCCCCTATGGCCTTATTCATCCTGCTGTGGGAGACAACCCCTGCCCGGTACAGAGTCCCCTCGGGCCTTACTCATCCTGCTGTGGGAAGCAGCCACTCCCCAGTACAGAGTCCCCTCGGGCCTTACCCATTTTGCAGTGGGACACAACCCCTGCCGGGTACAGACTCCCCTCGGGCCTTACCCAGCCTGCTGTGGGACAGGTTGACAATCTTTTGGATAGAATCCCTCCAGTGTGGAAACAGGCCTTTGGTCCAGCAAGTCCACACCGACACGCGAGACATACCCCGCTCAAAATAGCTTTAAAATACATAGAAAGAGTGATCACTGAATTGGTTAAAAACTCCGCAGTTACATTGGGCAGTTTAAAAGTCTCGCTGTATTGGTGATATGTTCCTTTTCTCAAACAGGTAACATTTTTATTAAAGCAGCAGATGTTCATTGTGAGAGTGTGTCTGTTAAACTAGAATCTGTTCTGTTCTCTGTGTAACAGGCTGTTGTTGTGTGCGATGGACTGTCACTAACAGTGTAATTGACCTGTGAGTCCTTGATCAGGTTTCCTTTGTTTCAAAATCTAGTGATCAGTGAACTACACATCCGCTCTTCTTAGCGAAAACAAAGAATCATTTCTCAACGAAAAAAACGGCACATCACAAAGCTATTTCATCGAATTCTGGCACACACCACCGACCAGTGCATCTGGTAAGTCTGTTTCCTGGATAATTCTGAACTCGATCTGTAACTCTAAAAGTATCTGTATTGCTTGCCAGTTTGTTTAGAATTCAGCCTCTTTGTTTTGAGCTGTTGTGATGCAGGCGGTGGCTTCATTCTGTCTCTGCCAAGCTTGTTTTCTCCTTCTGCTGTTAATCTGGGAGATTCCTTTCTGCAGGTTAGAATATTCAGTGACTGAACTTTGAATGATTTTGACTCTAACAGAGCAGTGGCCTTGTTTTCAGCTCATTATTCACTTTCCATTTCCTGGTTGTGTTGAATGTTACAGAAACAGGCTCTGAGCAATGTTTCCATTCACTTGTATTGGATTCATTAAGAATCACGTGGTCATTCAGTTTCAGGCTGATGGATCAGTTTCTCTGTCCTATTAGATG